>NC_069505.1:547277195-547622195 GCF_027579735.1 Bombina bombina | reverse complement strand
CATCTGACTCAGGCACACACTGTACAAACAAAAGTGCCAAATAGGTCTCACCACTGTTGCATAGTGGTTTAGCGCACACTCAGAAAATCCTCTCAAATGCTAATACTTTACTCCTTGTAATAACATTTCCCATGCTCAATTAGCACTCTGCTGTAGTACCCACTGATGGCTGAAAAATTTAATTTTTTTTTTTAGTTCTTGCCTCATGGGGCCCCCTAGCCCATTGGGCCCCTGACAGGAGTCACCCCTGTCACCCCCTGATGGCGGCCCTGCATACATACATACATTACAAATTATTTATACTCTTTGTGGCACTTCCCTGTGAACACCTTGTCTTATCTTATACCATATCCCTTTAAAATACGTTTTATACATTTATTTCAATAATAAACATATTTTACTTTTTTTACTTTTAACTTGTAATATAAGCAAAAGAATAGGAGCGCTATTGATTTAACTTAAAGTGAAGGTAAATTTAGATGATAAAGTGCCCTGGTTTTTAAAAATCCGATTAAAAAACAGGGGCACTTTAATTCATCAAATATACATTTCACTTGTGGTTGTGAAAATACTTACATTTTCTTCTGACAGCCACTGCATCACTTCCCCCGCTTATCGCAAAGCCCTCTTCCCGGGTCCTAAAATAAGGAATCTGGCTTCCTCCAATCAAGGTGTTTATTCAGACACTGATTCCCCCCAGGGTGGAGCTATGATTGGAGGATGACCGATCCGTAATTTCTGACATATGAAGAGGCTTGCGACAACTGGGGGAAGCGATGCAGTGGCTGTCAAGATTAAAGGGACACTAAACCCAATTTTTTTCTTTTGTGATTCAGATAGAGCATGCAATTTTAAGCAACTTTCTAATTTTCTCCTATTATCAATTTTTCTTCGTTCTCTTGCTAACTTTATTTGAAAAAGAAGGCATCTAAGCTTTTTTTTTTTTATTAAGACTCTGGACAGCATTTTTTTATTTGTGGATGAATTTATCCACCAATAGCAAGAACAACCCAGGTTGTTCACCAAAAATGAGCCGGCATCTAACCTTACATTCTTGCATTTCAAATAAAGATACGAAGAGAATGAAGAAAAGTTGATAATAGGAGTAAATTAGAAAGTTGCTTAAAATTTCATGCTCTATCCAAATCACAAAAGAAAAAAAAAATGGGTTCAGTGTCCCTTTAAAAGGTAAGTATTTTCACAACACAAGTGAAATGTAAATTTTGATGAATTAAAGTGCCCCTGTTTTTAATCAAATTTTTAAAAACCGGGCATCATCTAAATTTACTTTCAATTTAAGTGGTGTTAGCGCTCAATAGTCCCTTTCATTTTTTCACATACTCAGTTAACAAGTTAATAAATAGTTAACTAAATGTATAAATAGTTACATTTATAGCTCAAATCACACTTTTAATTTATGTTAAAATATATAAAAGTTTAGGACTAAAGATTGAACAGTGCACATTTTGACCTACCTGTCTTGTCATGTATTTCTGTAAGACCCTCACATGTTGCCTGCAATTTGAATTTCTCCAGATCTTCTATTGTGGCCATCCCTGTTTGTGCTGATAAAAAAACATCAGTATATTAAAGAGATAGATAGATAGATAGATAGATAGATAGATAGACAGAAAGACAGACAGACAGATAGATGAAAGATAGATAGACAGAAAGGCAGAAAGATAGACAGATAGATAGATGATAGATAGAAAGATAGATAAAATCTAAACCTATGTGCAGCGCTATGCTCCTAGTTTGCAACCAGAGTCCGAGAGTAAGTGTGGGAGGTGTCTTGAAAGACTACAATAACCAGAATGTTTGGAGTGCCAACACACACAGGTGGATGAAACTACTTCAGCTCATATGTAAGAACACAAACGTTGGTTGTATTAAAAAAAAAATTAAAAAAAAATTGTATGCAAAATAGTAAAAAAAAATGTGCATGGAAAGGCACAAAACTGAGAGAACAGATTGATGCGTTTTGTGCTCCCTGTTGCTGCTTAAAAAAAAATAATCTTTAAGCAGTTGTTTATACTTAAAGAGGACAGGTCCTAGTCAAAATTAAACTTTCATTATTCAGATAAGACCTTTTAATTTTAATCAACTTTCCAATTTACTTTTTATAATCGAATTTGCTTTGTTTTTGTGTTATTCTTATTTGAAACAAAATCTAGGTAGGCTCATATGCTAATTTCTAAGCCCTTGAAGGCCGCCTCTCATCTGAATGCATTTGACAGTTTTTCACAGCTAGAGGGCAATAGTTCATGTGTTTCATATAGAAAAAACACTGTGCTTACGCATGTGAAGTTATTTAAGAGTCAGCACTAATTGCCTGAAATGCAAGTTTGTCAAAAGATCTGAGATAAGGAGGCAGAGGCTTAGGTACAAAGGTAATCACAGAGGTAAAAAGTATATTAATATAACTGTGTAGGTTGTGCAAAACTGGGAATGGGTAATAAAGGGATTATCTATCTTTTAAAACTATAATAATTCTATTGTAGACTGTCCCTTTAAAAGGGGACAGTAAACACCAAAAATGTTATAGTTTAAAAAGATAGATAATCCCTTTATTTACCATTCCTCAGTGCTGCACAACCAACACAGTTATATTAATATAATTTTTACCTCTGTGATTACCTTGTACCTAAGCCTCTGCTCCTTATCTCAGATCTTTTGAAAAAGTGCTGGACTCTTAAATAATTTCACATGCGTAAGCACAGTGTTGTCTATATGAAACACATGAACTATTGCCCTCTAGCTGTGAAAAAACTGTCAAATGCATTCAGATGAGAGGTGGCCTTCAAGGCTTAGAAATTAGCATATGAGCCTACCTAGATTTTGCTTTCAACTAAGAATAACACGAGAACAAAGCAAATTTGATGATAAATGTAAAATTAGAAAGTTGTTTAAAATTGCATGCCCTATATAAATCGTGAAAAGTTTAATTTGGGACTTTACTATCCCTTTAAAGGAACATGATACCCAAAATGTTTTCTCTCATGATTCAGATAGAACATGCAATTTTAAAACAAATTTCTGAGTTACTTCCATCACATTTTCTTTGTTCTCTTGGTATCTTTTTGTTGAAAACCATGGACGTAAGCTCAGCAGCGTGCACAGTGTCTAGAGCATTATATGGCAGCAGATTTGCAAGAATGTTATCCATTTGCAAGAGCACTAGACGGCAGCACTATTAGCTCTCATGTCGTTCTCCAGATACCTAGGTATCTCTTAAATAAAGAATACCATGAGAATGAAGCAAATTTGATAATAGAAATAAATTGGAAAGATTTTTTTTTAAATTGCATGCTCTGCTTAATCACAAAAGACACATTTTGCTTATCCCTTTTAATAGAAATCATTGCAATCTGTATTATTCATCATTTAAAATGTATATTACCTTTTATGGTTTTTTTAACCCCTTAATGACCACACAACATACCCTTGCCAGTGGGCAAGGCCCGCGTTATTATGGTCTCCCTCCCCTCCTGCAGCCTCCTGAAATAGCGCAGCATTGCTATAAAAAAAAACAAGCCACAATTAAAAGAATATATGTTGCTGGTCGTTAAGGAGTTAAACTTAATTGTGTAATGTCCATTACTTAAGGGACAGTCTAGTCCAAAAACAAACTTTCATTATTCAGATAGGGCGTGTAATTTTCAAATTTATATCTATCACCAATTTTGCTTTGTTTTCTTGGTATTCTTAGTTGAAAGCTAAACCTAGGAGGTTCGTATGCTAATTTTTAAGCCCTAGAAGGCCGCCTCTCATCTCAGGGCATTTTGACAGTTTTTCACCACTAGAGGGTGTTAGTTTATGTGTTTCATATAGATAACACTGTGCTCAGGCATGTAGAGTTCCTAGGAGCAGGCACTGATTGTCTAAAATGCAAGTCTGTAAAAAAGCACTGAGATAAGGGGCAGTCTGCAGAAGGCTTAGATACAAGGTAATTCACAGAGGTAAAAAGTGTATTAATATAACTGTGTTGGTTATGCAAAACTAGGGACTGGGTAATAAAGGGATTTTCTATCTTTAAAACAATAAATATTCTGGTGTAGACTGGTCCCTTTACTGTTACAGCCCTAAAAGGAGGCTTGGGGCCTCTGCAGGAAGGCATTTATAGCTTGGCTGTCATAAAACTTCAAGTGTACATGACTGGTTTACTATTAAGTGAATACTAGATAAACAGAGAGTCAGATTTGCCCATGCTCAGAACAGACAGAATGCAACCTAACCTAGCAAGATTACGAGTTTTGCGCTATACCGGGTGCATAAAAATGCAAACAAATTGCTTTATCACACTTTCCATAGCGTTGCCATTACAAGTTACTAAAAAACCTCCTTGTGCTATGCGGTATGCTGCGTTAAGCTCCATACTGCACAAAAGCCAATTGCTGAGTTTACGTGCTCGTGCACGCTTTCCCCCATAGACATCAATGAAGAGAAAGTGTTAGAAAAAAACTAACGCAGTCCCCATTGATGTCTATAAACCCCTATTGTATATGTATATTGTAAATACATTTTTTGGGTTTCATGTCCCTTTAAGGTAAGGAAAACAGGGGTGCCTTTGCATGTACATTTGTTTAGTATTTTGAATAAATGTATTTTTATATGCCACACTTTTTTTAGCACAACTAACGCTTGTGTTCTTACCTATGTCTGACATTCCTTGACACACAGATGTTTCACGCCACTAACCAACTCTTACTCATATGCTTACCACCTATGATATGCTCTATGTCTCTCTTTATACTGATGTGCTATATAGAGTTTTGTGTCTTAGACAGAGCAGTGCACATTTCTGAGCCATGCTCATGGTTGCGAAAGAAACTTACTGTGACGAAACCAATCTCGCCACTGTACATTGGAGGGCCTGTTATGGAACATTCTTTGGGCTGGAGGTACATGGGCTTAAGGATACCCAGAGACTGCATGAAAATATGGAATTTTATATGCTGGACACCCCATGTACTTTCATAACTCTGTCTTATGTCTATGTCACCCTGTATCCATAAATACAGGATGGGTACAGGGTGTGAGTGCACCTTGTGGGAGCAATTGTGACTCTATAAACCAAGTGGGCATAAAAGACTTTATAGCTAATAAGAACTGTTCCTATATTCTGTAATAAGATGTATTCTATGTATGTTGAAGATCTGATTGTGTCTCAGGAGTCTGTCTGGGTAAACTGATTGTGTCATGTGTGATTATGTTAACTAGACTGCCCAACATCAGATTGTCTGAGTAAACGTTCTTCCCTAGTTAATTAACTTAATATGTTAATCTGTTTTACCTGTGAATAGACAATTGTTAGAGGTTTGATGCATTGTTCATATGTTTGCTTTACTGTTAAACCAATGCCCTCTGTAACCTGAAGCCAGGGTGTATAAATCTGTGTGCTGCCTTCAAATAAAGTAGTTATTCTTTTTTAAACCTGAAATGTGGAGCTTGGTCTCATGTTTGCAGGGAAACTGGCTGGGTTGTGAATTGCTGATTCCCTATGCAGGACATTGTTCATCTGGTATTAACCCTTGGTACACTGTTGGTACCGTAACATTGGTGGCAGCGACGGAATGAACCTTATCGCCCAGAAGAGCAACTACACAAGCCAGTAACCTCAGGAAGAGGGGGATTATTACAATACTGACTAAGATGGAAAAGAGAAAAGTACATTTTGCAGCTTTTAAAAACTTCCTGGAAACAGAAGGAGAGATTGATGGGTACCTTGCGGATTTTGAGAGGCAATGTGCACTACACAAGGTACCCGCAGAGGACTGGGTCACGATATTATCTGGAAAATTATCCGGCCGGGCCAGAGAGGCTTTTCGGGCCATTCCAGATGAGGAAGTCAGGGATTATAATACTGTAAAAGAGGCTCTGCTCTCCAGGTATGCGGTTACACCGGAGGCATACAGGAGGCGGTTCAGAGACACTGTTAAATTAGCTGGAGATTCCTACCTTGAGTGGGCATGTAAGGTGCACCGCACAGCAGCTCACTGGATAGCGGGGTGCCAAGCCATATCTGGGGAAGAGGTGCTGCAGCTATTCCTGTTGGAACATTGCTTCGACAAATTACCCCGCAGGAGTTCGAGAGTGGGTTCGGGACCGTAAACCCTCCACCCTGCAGGAACGGCTCGCTTGGCAGATGAGTATACGGATGCCCGCAAACTGGACACGTGCTACCACTAAGCCCCCTGCTAGAGTGGAGTACAGACCCCCAGTCACCCCAGCAGCTGCCAGTTACCATACCCGGCGCACCACTATACCACACGGCCTCCGGCCACAAACTACCCTCAGAGAGCCCTGCGGTGCTACTCACAACCTATCGGTGCTTTAGATGTAAGCAACTAGGGCACATAAAGACCAGAGGTGTCCCCTAAACGCAGCGAACCAAGCGCAGTCCTGGAGAAGACCCGCCGGCGGAATCCCCAAGTAATCCTCAGCCTGCGGCCCGCTACGTAGAGGCGCAAGAATGCTGGAGCATCCTACATGAGGCAGACCTTGTGCAAGCTGCCCACCGGAATAACCGGCAACTGGTTAAAGTGAATGGGAAGAAGGTCAGTGGTCTACGGGATACTGGTGCTACCATGACCTTGCTTCAAAAGAACTTGGTGTCTGAGAAACAGTACACTGGAGACACTGTGGCTGTGAGGGTAGCAGGGGGCGATGTGTTTCAGCCTACCTGTTGCCAGGGTACATTTGGATTGGGGAGTGGGGCGCTAGACCTGTGAATGTGGGGGTCAAGAAGGGACTTACCTGCTGATGTTCTTCTTGGAAATGACTTGGCCCCCCTTGTTTCTGCCTACGCTCCTATGGGTCCCGCTGATGTTAACTCTGTGACTACCCGTGCCCAGATCCGTGCAGCAGAGACTGACCCCACCTGCTGCTAAGCCCCAGGACGCTGAGCTCAGTAAATCTCTATCCGCTATTGATATGTGGAGGTCCCGTTACAATGCGCTGATGAAGGAGAAGAGGAGCGCAGAGGAAAAAGCACGTTTAGAACAGGAATCTCTGCTAGACAAGCTGCACCGACAGACTGCAGAAAACACCAGCTTGAGAGTGGAACATGAAACATTAAAGAAAAACTTAGTGACACTGGAGGAGAAGCTGACGCTGGCTCATAGTGAGGTGCTGCAACTCAAGGGCACCCTATGTCAGTATGAAGGGATTGTGGATACCTATAAAGAGCAGGTACAGAAAACTCGTAAAGAAGCTGATGTGATTTTGAAGGACTGTTTGGCCCTGGTCTGGGCACTGAGGAATTTGAACCCTTGTTTGTATGGACAGGAATTCTCTCTCATAACGGGAATACAGATGGATTGTCCCAGCAAACTGACATGCCTACCAGGCGCTCTGGTGGTATATGGCACAGTACATACCCTGGACAGCCGAGCATGACAAACCAGAGGGAGAGGAGTTTGATGGTCCTGTCCCCCAGCAACACGGCTGGTTTAGCCAAAGGGGAGACGATCGGGTCTCCCCCTCCAGCAACCAGGCTCCCACCAGGCTACTTCCATGGTAGTGCTGGCACCCGGGCAGAGTACAGCTGGTCTCTGCCCACCTCGCAAACCCACCAATTCAGCGTACCAGTCCCCCACACAGCTGTGGTGAGGCACCTGGACATGGACAAGTTTTCCCCGTACTCAGGTGTAGTAACCATTTATTGTGGGTGGGCTGTACTACTAATTGTGTTTTATGGGTGGGTTGCTGGACTAACCAGGGCACTGACCGGCAGGAGGTCAGATACCCTGTTAGTCTGTTTGGAAAAGGGGAGAGATGTGACGAAACCAATCTCGCCACTGTACATTGGAGGGCCTGTTATGGAACATTCTTTGGGCTGGAGGTACATGGGCTTAAGGATACCCAGAGACTGCATGAAAATATGGAATTTTATATGCTGGACACCCCATGTACTTTCATAACTCTGTCTTATGGTCTATGTCACCCTGTATCCATAAAATACAGGATGAGGTACAGGGTGTGAGTGCACCTTGTGGGAGCAATTGTGGACTCTATAAACCAAGTGGGCATAAAAGACTTTATAGCTAATAAGAACTGTTCCTATATTCTGTAATAAGATGTATTCTATGTATGTTGAAGATCTGATTGTGTCTCAGGAGTCTGTCTGGGTAAACTGATTGTGTCATTGTGTGATTATGTTAACTAGACTGCCCAACATCAGATTGTCTGAGTAAACGTTCTTCCCTAGTTAATTAACTTAATATGTTAATCTGTTTTTACCTGTGAATAGGACAATTGTTAGAGGTTTGATGCATTGTTCATATGTTTGCTTTACTGTTAAACCAATGCCCTCTGTAACCTGAAGCCAGGGTGTATAAATCTGTGTGCTGCCTTCAAATAAAGTAGTTATTCTTTTTTAAACCTGAAATGTGGAGCTTGGTCTCATGTTTGCAAGGAAACTGGCTGGGTTGTGAATTGCTGATTCCCTATGCAGGACATTGTTCATCTGGTATTAACCCTTGGTACACTGTTGGTACCGTAACACTTACTATATAGATATAAGATGCGTGTGTTGACTCCCTCCTGAAGTTTTCTGACAGCCACAAACAGACACTCCGAGCAAGTTTCATAAAATGTGTACACGTCCGAATCTGTTACCCGCAAAGAACAAGTTAAAATGGAAGAAACAATAAAAATTAGCTTAATAAATCGTTTTTAAGGGGTACATTTGGATAAAAAAGGTATAAGGCTAGGTACATTTCAGAGCCTTTTTTTTTTTTTAAACATTCCCCACCAGCCAACTTTAGCCCCAAAATACTGCCAAGTGCAGTTATTTTTTTAAAAAAAATAAAAGATTTTACAATTTTTTATTTTTGAATCATAAAAGGAGTCAGTGTTGTAGTTACAGGAAAGAGATTGATATGGGAATAATGTTCTGTTGTAAAAGGTTACATTGTGGCTGATGATATGCATTAAACAGGTTATGTAAGAGTGAGGCTCTGCAGCAAGGTAATTAAAGGAAGATGGGTGTCAAAATTACATTTTTATGATTCATTTAACGAATGGAATATAAATCTTACCAGTTGTATTCTTTTATCAAATGTATTATTTTTATTTTTCCTCTTGGACAGTAAACCAAAACGTTTATGTTATAATAAAAAGGATGACTACTGGCTGCCCTGACTGGTAATCTAAGTGCACTGGCTACTGCCTTGTCACACGTGGTGTCAGAAGTGGGATTGGAGTAACCTTGCCACAGTATCCTATGTTTAAATGTAGCTTCTTTCCAGGAAAGCATTCTTATGTATGCTCAAGAGTGTGCATGTTTCTTGAGCATTATATGTATAGTATTGGTGCATATAGTGCTCAAACATGTGTGTTCTCCCTACCCTACCACAGTATGCTCTCATGAAAAAGGGCGTAAATTGCAACAAATGATACTAAGATAAATAGGTGAATTTGATAATATAAGTAAATTAGAGCACTTTTTTTTCTTATTTGTTATGAAGGAACGGAATTAGTGTAATCTGTTGCAAGATGGGTAAATGAACGGTAATTACCCCTTGTAAATTCCATGCTTCCTTCTGAAATTGTGACCTTACTCTGCTTTGCATCACAGTTTTTCCTGTATAATAGAGAGGCAATGTACTGAATTCACTAAAATGAGAGTTTTTAAGATTTGTGCAAAATAGATAGATAGACAGATAAACATACATAATATATAGATAGATGTAGATATGATAGACCGACAGACAGAAAACAGAATGATAAAGATAGATAGATAGATAGATAGATAGATGATAGATAGAGAGGCAGACAGACAGAAAGATAGACAGGTAAATGATAGACAGACTGACTGACAGACAGATAGATATATAGATAGATAGACAGATGGATATAGATAGAGAGACAGACAGATATAGATAGAGCGATAGATATAGATAGATTGACAGACAGACAGATAGATAGAGAGATACATAGACAGACATACATAATAAAGATAGATATAGATATGATAGATAGATAGATAGATAGATAGATAGACAGATATAGATAGACAGACAGACATACATAATAAAGATAGATATAGATACGATAGACAGACACACAGACAGATGATAAATATATATATATATATATATATATACAGTATATATATATATATATATATATATATATATATATATATATATATATAGAAAGAGAGAGAGAGAGAGAGAGAGAGAGAGATAGACAGACAGGCGCATAGATAGACAGACAGATGTAGATAGATAGATAGATAGATAGATAGATAAATGGATAGATAGACAGATTGATATAGATAGGCAGATACATAGATAGGTATATATTGTGACAGATTATCATAAATATACTCACTGTTTTTCAGAAATGATAATTGTGTTTCCCTCACAGATTAATTCAATAACACTGCTGACAGTCTCTTCCCCATCCTCTTCGATCTGGTTCTTCTCTGCATATGCTACCATCTCCCATCTCCCTGATTTCTACGTACAAGACAGGAGGACTCAGACACAAAACATGCAATTGGACATTTCTGAAAGTGTTTTACCCATCTGCTACACAATGTACAGTTTTCCTAGATAAAATTATCCACAAAAGAAAATTTGGATCTCATTATATATCTGTGAATTTTATGTTCCTTCTTCTAAAACCTCACTTTAGTTCTTGGAAATGTTATTTAGTTTGATGTTATATTGTCAGTTCCCGAAGAGCTTAGAAATAAAAATAACTGAAAAGTTTTTTAACAGTATATATAGAAGGTTAAGGTTAAAATTACTATCATAACATTTTTGACCAGACACTAAGGGGGGTAGTTATCAAGTCGTCCGCCACAAATACGCTGCGGAATTCCAGCGTATTTGTGGCGAGGCTGATTCGCCTTAGTTATCAAAGGCTAGAGACCGGCAAAAGTAGAATTTAGTGACGTAAGCTTCGATCCGCCGGACTCAGTCCGACACAGATCGATTCTTACGTCACTACAGATGTTGTGTGCGGCACAATCTGACTACTTTTGCTAGTTATCAAAAAACTAGCAGGGTACGCTCGGGCACTTTTCCTGGAGGCGGCGGATCCCATAGGAATCAAAGGGAGTCTGACCATAGCGAAAGTACAAGTTCGCTGCTGCCAGACATCCCATTGATTTTTATGGGAGGATGTCTACCACCTAACCACCTAAACATGTACCCTGAGTCTAAACACCCTAAGTAAATAAAGTTATTACCCCCTAAACCGCCGCTCCCGGGAGCCCACCGCAAGCTATAATAAACTGGTTAACCCCCTAAAACCGTCGCTCCCGGAGCCCACCGCAAGCTACTCTATATACATATTAACCACTAAACCGCCGCTCCCTGACCCCGCCGCAAATATAATAAATGTATTAACCCTAAACCGCCGCTCCCGGAACACTCCGCAACCTTACATTATACCTAGTAACCCCTATCCTGCCCCCCTATACCGCCGCCCTCTATAATAAAGTTATTAACCCCTATCCTGCCAATCCGACCTCGCTGCAAACTAAATAAATAGTTTTAACCCCGAAACCGCCGCTCCAGGGACCCCGCCGCAACCTATATTAAACTTATTAACCCCTAATCTGCCCCCCCTACACCTATAATACATTTTATTAACCCCTAAACCTAAGTCTAACACTAACCCTAACACCCCCCAACTTAAATTTTAATTAAATAAATCAAAATAATATTTCTATTATTAACTAAATTAATCCTATTTAAAACTAAATACTTACCTTTAAAATAAACCCTAATATAGCTACAATATAAATAATAATTATATTGTAGCTATTTTAGGATTTATTTTTATTTTACAGGCAAATTTCAATTTATTTTAACTAGGTACAATAGCTATTAAATAGTTATTAATTATTTAATAGCTTACCTAGCTAAAATAAACTGAAATTTACCTGTAAAATAAATCCTAACCTAAGTTACAATTACACCTAACACTACACTATACTTTAATAAATTATTTCTATTTAAAACTAAATACTTACCTGTAAAATAAACCCCAGAGATAGCTGCAATGTAATTAATAATTACATTGTAGCTATTTTTATGATTTATATTATTTTACAGGTAACTTTGTATTTATTTTAGCTAGTTAGAATAGTTATTAAATAGTTATTAACTATTTAATAACTGGCCTAGCTAAAAGAAATACAAAATTACCTGTAAAATAAATCCTAACCTAAGTTACAATTAAACCTAACACTACACTATCATTACATTAATTAAATAAATTAACTACAAATAACTACAATTAAATACAATTACATAAACTAACTAAAGTACAAAAAATAAAAAAAGCTAAGTTACAAAAAATAAAAAAATAAGTTACAAACATTTAAAAATATTACAAAAATTTTAAGCTAATTACACCCTGATCTAAGCCCCCTAATAAAATAACAAAGCCCCCCCAAAATAAAAAATTCCCTACCCTATTCTACATTAAAAAAGTTCAAAGCTCTTTTACCTTACCAGCCCTTAAAAGGGCCTTTTGTGGGGCATGCCCCAAAGAAAACTGCTCTTTTGCCTGTAAAAGAAAAATACAACCCCCCCAACATTAAAACCCACCACCCACATACCCCAAATCAAACCCAAACCCCCATAAAAAAAACCTAACACTACCCCCCTGAAGATCATCCTACCTTGAGTCATCTTCACTCAGCTGAGCCACTGATGGAACCGAAGAGGAGATCCGGAGCGGCAGAAGTGATCCTCCAAGGGGCGCTGAAGAAGTCTTCCATCCAATGAAGTGATCCTCCAGGCGGTGCTGAAGAAGTCTTCCATCCGGGCAATGTCATCTTCCAAGCGGGGTCTTCAATCTTCTTTCTTCAGGATCCATCTTCATCCCGCCGACACGAACATCCTTCTTTCCCGATGGGACTACCGATGAATGAAGGCTCCTTTAAGGGACGTCATCCAAGATGGCGTCCCTTAATTCCGATTGGCTGATAGAATCCTATCAGCCAATCGGAATTGAAGGGACGCCATCTTGGATGAAGTCCCTTAAAGGATCCTTCATTCGTCGGTAGTCCGTCGGGAAAGAAGGGATGTTCAGCGTCGGCGGGATGAAGATGGATCCTGAAGAAAGAAGATTGAAGACCCCGCTTGGAAGATGACATCGCCCGGATGGAAGACTTCTTCAGCGTCGCTTGGAAGATGACATCGCCCGGATGGAAGACTTCTTCAGCGCCGCCTGGAGGATCACTTCATCGGATGGAAGACTTCTTCAGCGCCCCTTGGAGGATCACTTTTGCCGCTCTGGATCTCCTCTTCGATTCCATCGGTGGCTCGGGCTGAGTGAAGACGACTCAAGGTAGGATGATCTTCAGGGGCGTAGTGTTAGGTTTTTTTAAGGGGGGTTTGAGTTAGATTAGGGGTATGTGGGTGGTGGGTATTAATGTTGGGGGGGGGGGTTGCATTTTTCTTTTACAAGCAAAAGAGCAGTTTTCTTTGGGGCATGCCCACAAAAGGCCCTTTTAAGGGCCTGGTAAGGTAAAAGAGCTTTGAACCTTTTTAATGTAGAATAGGGTAGGGAATTTTTTTATTTTGGGGGGCTTTGTTATTTTATTAGGGGGCTTAGATTAGGTGTAATTAGCTTAATTTTTTTGTAATATTTTTTAAATGTTTGTAACTTATTTTTTTATTTTTTGTAACTTAGCTTTTTTTAGTTTTTGTACTTTAGTTAGTTTATGTAATTGTATTTAATTGTAGTTATTTGTAGTTAATTTATTTAATTAATGTAATGATAGTGTAGTGTTAGGTTTAATTGTAACTTAGTTTAGGATTTATTTTACAGGTAATTTTGTATTTCTTTTAGCTAGGTAGTTATTAAATAGTTAATAACTATTTAATAACTATTCTAACTAGCTAAAATAAATACAAAGTTACCTGTAAAATAAAAATAAACCCTAAGATAGCTACAATATAATTATTATTTATATTGTAGCTATATTAGGGTTTATTTTAAAGGTAAGTATTTAGTTTTAAATAGGATTAATTTAGTTAATAATAGAAATATTATTTAGATTTATTTAATTAATATTTAAGTTAGGGGGGTGTTAGGGTTAGTGTTAGACTTAGGTTTAGGGGTTAATAAATTTATTACAGTGGCGGCGGTGTAGGGGGGGCAGATTAGGTGTTAATAAGTTTAATATAGGTTGCGGCGGGGTCCGGGAGCGGCAGTTTAGGGGTTAAACTATTTATTTAGTTGCGGCAAGGTGCGGGATCAGCAGGATAGGGGTTAATAACTTTATTATAGAGGGCGGCGGTATAGGGGGGAGGGATAGGGGTTACTAGGTATAATGTAGGTTGCGGCGGTGTCCGGGAGCGGCGGTTTAGGGGTTAATACATTTATGAGAGTTGCGGCGGGGTCTAGGAGCGGCGGTTTAGGGGTTAATAACTTTATTGAGTTGCGGGAGGCTCCGGGGGCGCCGGTATAGGGGGTAAAATAGTGTAGTTTAGTGTGGGTGCTTAGTGACAGGCTAGCAATAAAGCTGTAAAAAAGCCGATGAGCAGCGAGATACCAGTACTTGGTGCGCGGATTTTTGACAGATTTATTGATAACTTAGGCAAATTTTTTCAGGTTCACGGCGGCGAAGGTAGGCGAGCTTAGGCGGGCGTATTGGGCCATCGAAGGCAGGAAAGTTGACACGTTGATAACTAGGCCTCTAAGTATAGCAAGGTTATTAGTTGTTCAGTGGTAAGCAGAGGAGATACTTTGCCCTCCTTGCAACTTTCAGGTCTTCTTCCAAGGAAAAACTCAAGATAGACATACCTGGAGAAGAAGGACCTGATGTCCCATGTGTGACATTGTGGAATTGAGGGGTTATCTCAAGTGAGTGGGACAGTCTAGGTCAATCTATTGTGAACATGTAAAAAGAGATGTTTTGCACACCTTCTTGTACTCTTCAAGTCTCCTTTCAAGGAATTATTTACAGCATGGAGAAGAGCATGTTGTAGGTGCCCCAGATGTTCCATTGTGGAGGTACCTAGGGGTTAGCTCTAGGTAGGAGGAGGGGCATAGTCAACCTATGAATACCATGAATACCATGCAGGTCTTCTACCAAGAACTGAGTCATGATACATTTACTTGGATAAGGATGTCTTTTGGAGGATCTCATGTTCCAAGTGTGGTATTGTGGAGGAATACAGGGATTAGCTCAGAGTAGGGTAGGAGGCTTGGTTAGTCCAAGGAGCAACTCAGGAAAGACTTGTCCTATGAAGCATTGTAAGGGAATTTAGCTCAAGGCAAAAAAATGGTAATATTTTTTCAATATCGGAACAACCTCTTTATTTGGAAAAAACATTTAATATAAAGGGACACTATACCATTTGTTCCCCTTAATGTGTTCCAAATGACTTTCTACTGAAGAATATTAAATGTATAGACAATTGCTGCTTCATGTTTATTTGAAATAGCTAGTTTTGCACATTAAACCCATTACCTGCTGTGCTCAAGTATATGCCAATAAAAATGGTCTGATCCTGCAGGTAAAGTAGACATGATAACACACAGCCTAATACTCAGGTATTAAAATGCGTATTATGGCTGGGAGTTTAATGAGCACAATCAGCTATTTCAGACACAAAACATCTCTCTCTCCCCCCTACTCCCCACTGGGAGATTAATCAAAGCTATTGTCTCTTGTGAGCACAGCTTTTCTACATAGAATATGTTTGTCATTCATATTTTCAGTATAGGTGGCAGTTTCTACAGGCTAAAACAGGTATTTCAAATATCAAAATAATGGTAAAGGGATGTTTGCAAACAATTAAATACACCCCAGCAGGTAAAATAAACCATTGGTAACACATTAAAGGGGAGTTCTTTTTACATACAATCCAAACATCAGCTTCAAAGGCTGCCATACAATTCTCCAGAAGGGAAGAGGACTACACTACTCAAACTGTATCATTTTTAGCAGATCTATTGTATTCGGTGAAAGGGCCTCAGATATGGACGTGTTAAAGGGATACTAAACCCAATGTTTTTTTCTTTCATGATTCAGATAGAGCATGCAATTTTAAGCAACTTTCTAATTTACTTCTATTATCAAATTTTCTTTGTTCTCTTGCTATCTTTATTTTGAAAGCAGGATTGGAAAGCTTAGGGGCCTGTCCAAAATTGCATGCTCTATCTGAATCATTAAAGAAAATAAATGGGTTTAGTAAAAGCTTACACGTTACCTGGCCATTAGGAGGGGCTAGAGAGGTAATACTCTTGGAGCCAGGACACTCCTTAGACATAATAAAGAATAAGCTGTAAAGTAAGTCTTAGAAGAAACCATTATTAATAACACAGCTGGTAATAGCAAACCAGTACCAGAAGCTGCTAGGACTGGTTTGGACAGACTCTGCTGGAGCTGGTGCTGACAGGTACTGATGGAGATGGTGCATACTGGTACTGATAAACCTGATGCAGGAGCAGGTGCAGATGGGTACTGATGAAGCTGGTGCAGACAGACACTGATAGAGCTGGTACGGACGGGTTCTGATGAAGCTGCTGCAGACATGTACTGATGGAGCTGGTGCAGACAAGTACTGCTGGAGCTGGTGCAGATAGGCACTGATGGAGCTGGGGCAGACAGGTTCTGATGGAGCTGGTGCAGATAGGCACTGATGGAGCTAGTGTAGACAGGTACTGATGAAGTTTTGTGCAGACACGTGCTGATGGAGCTGGTGCAGACAGGTGCTAATGGAGATGGTGCAGATAGGTACTGCTGAAGCTGGTGCAGACAGATACTGATGGAGATGGTGCAGATAGATACTGCTGAAGCTGGTGCAGACAGGTACTGCTGGAGATGGTGCAGACAGGCGCTGATGGAGATGGTGCAAACAGGCGCTGATGGAGATGGTGCAGACAGCTACTGATGGAGATGGTGCCGATAGATACTGCTGAAGCTGGTTCAGACAGGTACTGCTGGAGATGGTTCAGACAGGCGCTGATGGAGATGGTGCAGACAGGCGCTGATGGAGATGGTACAGACAGGCACTGATGGGGATGATGCAGACAGGTACTTATGCATATGGTGCAGACTGGTACTGCTAAAGCTGGTTTGGACAGACACTGCTGGAGTTGGTGCAGACAGTAACTGATGGAGCTGGTACAGAAAGGTATTGATGAAGCTGGTGCAGACGGGGTACTGATGGATTAACTAAGCTACATGAAGCAACCAAGAGGCAAAGGGAGTCCACAATGTAAAATGCACAAAGACATCAAGACAGAAAGAAAAAGGAACCAATATACATTACTGTTTATATTCCAAAATTTAAAATTACTTATTTGGCATTGAGCCAAACTGTGCACCGCTAGCACAAGTTACTAATGGAGCTGGTGCAGACCGGTACTGATGGAGCTGGTGCAGATGGCTACCATGGGAGCTGGTGCAGATGGGGCACTGCTGGAGCTGGTGCAGACAGGTACTGATTGAGATTGTGCAAACAGGTACTGATATAGATGGTGCAGACAGGTACTGATGGAGATGGTGCAGACAGGTACTGATGGAGATGGTGCAGACAGGTACTGATGGAGATGGTGCAGACAGGTAGTGATGGAGATGGTGTAGACAGACACTGATGGAGATGGTGCAGATCGGTAGTGCTGGAGCTGGTGCAGACAGGTAGTGCTGGAACTGGTGCAGACAGGTACTGATGGAACTGGTGCAGAAAGGTACTGATGGAGCTGGTGCAGACAGGTACTGATGGAGCTGGTGCAGACAGGTACTGATGGAGCTGGTGCAGACAGGTACTGATGGAGCTGGTACAGACAGGTACTGATGGAGATGGTACAGACAGGTAGTGATAGAGATGGTGTAGACAGACACTGATGGAGATGGTGCAGACAGGTACTGATGGAGCTGGTGCAGACTGGTAGTGCTGGAGCTTGTGCAGACAGGTAGTGCTGGAGCTGGTACAGACATGTACTGCTGGAGCTGGTGCAGACAGGTAGTGCTGGAGCTGGTGCAGACAGGTACTTATGGAGCTGGTGCAGACAGGTACTGATGGAGCTGGTGCAGACAGGTACTGATGGCAATGATGCAGACAGGTACTGCAAAAGCTGGTTTGGACAGACACTGCTGGAGTTGGTGCAGACAGGTACTGATGGAGCTAGTACAGCCCCGCTAGCGCAAGTTACTAATGGAGCTGGTGCAGACCGGTACTGATGGAGCTGGTGCATATGGCTACCATGGGAGCTGATGCAGATGGGGCACTGCTGGAGCTGGTGCAGACAGGTACTGATGGATATTGTGCAGACAGGTACTGATGGATATTGTGCAGACATGTACTGATGGAGCTGGTGCAGACAGGTACTGATGGAGCTGGTGCAGACAGGTAGTGATGGAGATGGTGCAGACAGGTAGTGATGGAGATGGTGTAGACAGACACTGATGGAGATGGTGCAGACAGGTACTGAGGGAGCTGGTTCAGACCGGTAGTGCTGGAGCTGGTACAAACTGTGCACCGCTAGCACAAGTTACTAATGGAGCTGGTGCAGACCGGTACTGATGGAGCTGGTGCAGATGGCTACCATGGGAGCTGGTGCAGATGGGGCACTGCTGGAGCTGGTGCAGACAGGTACTGATTAAGATTGTGCAAACAGGTACTGATGGAGATGGTGCAGACAGGTACTGATGAAGATGGTGCAGACAGGTACTGATGGAGATGGTGCAGACAGGTACTGATGGAGATGGTGCAGACAGGTAGTGATGGAGATGGTGTAGACAGACACTGATGGAGATGGTGCAGATCGGTAGTGCTGGAGCTGGTGCAGACAGGTAGTGCTGGAACTGGTGCAGACAGGTACTGATGGAACTGGTGCAGACAGGTACTGATGGAGCTGGTGCAGACAGGTACTGATGGAGCTGGTGCAGACAGGTACTGATGGAGCTGGTGCAGACAGGTACTGATGGAGCTGGTACAGACAGGTACTGATGGAGATGGTACAGACAGGTAGTGATAGAGATGGTGCAGACAGGTACTGATGGAGCTGGTGCAGACTGGTAGTGCTGGAGCTTGTGCAGACAGGTAGTGCTGGAGCTGGTACAGACATGTACTGCTGGAGCTGGTGCAGACAGGTAGTGATGGAGCTGGTGCAGACAGGTACTTATGGAGCTGGTGCAGACAGGTACTGATGGAGCTGGTGCAGACAGGTACTGATGGCAATGATGCAGACAGGTACTGCATAAGCTGGTTTGGACAGACACTGCTGGAGTTGGTGCAGACAGGTACTGATGGAGCTAGTACAGCCCCGCTAGCGCAAGTTACTAATGGAGCTGGTGCAGTCCGGTACTGATGGAGCTGGTGCATATGGCTACCATGGGAGCTGATGCAGATGGGGCACTGCTGGAGCTGGTGCAGACAGGTACTGATGGATATTGTGCAGACAGGTACTGATGGATATTGTGCAGACATGTACTGATGGAGCTGGTGCAGACAGGTACTGATGGAGCTGGTGCAGACAGGTAGTGATGGAGATGGTGCAGACAGGTAGTGATGGAGATGGTGTAGACAGACACTGATGGAGATGGTGAAGACAGGTACTGAGGGAGCTGGTTCAGACCGGTAGTGCTGGAGCTGGTACAGACATGTACTGATGGAGATGGTGCAGACAGGTACTTATGGAGCTGGTGCAGACAGGTACTGATGGAGCTGGTGCAGACAGGTAGTGATGGAGATGGTGCAGACAGGTAGTGATGGGGATGGTGTAGACAGACACTGATGGAGCTGGTTCAGACAGGTAGTGCTGGAGCTGGTGCAGACATGTACTGCTGGAGCTGGTGCAGACATGTACTGATGGAGCTGGTGCAGATCGGTAGTGCTGGAGCTGGTGCAGATAGGTAGTGCTGGAGCTGGTACAGACATGTACTGCTGGCGCTGGTACAGACATGTACTGCTGGAGCTGGTGCAGCCAGGTAGTGCTGGAGCTGGTGCATACAGGTACTGATGGAGCTGGTGTAGACAGGTACTGATGGAGCTGGTGCAGACAGGTACTGATGGAGCTGGTGCAGACAGGTACTGATGGAGCTGGCGCGGACAGGAAGTGCTGGAGCTGGTGCAGACAGGTAGTGCTGGAGCTGGTACAGACATGCACTGATGGAGATGGTGCAGACAGGTACTTATGGAGCTGGTGCAGACAGGTACTGATGGAGCTGGTGCAGACAGGTACTGATGGAGCTGGTGCAGATCGGTAGTGCTGGAGCTGGTGCAGATAGGTAGTGCTGGAGCTGGTACAGACATGTACTGCTGGAGCTGGTACAGACATGTACTGCTGGAGCTGGTGCAGCCAGGTAGTGCTGGAGCTGGTGCATACAGGTACTGATGGAGCTGGTGTAGACAGGTACTGATGGAGCTGGTGCAGACAGGTACTGATGGAGCTGGTGCAGACAGGTACTGATGGAGCTGGTGCGGACAGGAAGTGCTGGAGCTGGTGCAGACAGGTAGTGCTGGAGCTGGTACAGACATGCACTGATGGAGATGGTGCAGACAGGTAGTGCTGGAGCTGGTACAGACATGTACTGCTGGAGCTGGTGCAGACAGGTACTGATGGAGCTGGTGTAGACAGGTACTGATGGAGCTGGTGCAGACAGGTAGTGATGGAGATGGTGCAGACAGGTAGTGATGGAGATGGTGTAGACAGACACTGATGGAGATGGTGCAGACAGGTACTGATGGAGCTGGTTCAGATCGGTAGTGCTGGAGCTGGTGCAGACAGGTAGTGCTGGAGCTGGTACAGACAGACACTGATGGAGATGGTGTAGACAGACACTGATGGAGATGGTGCAAACAGGTACTGATGGAGCTGGTTCAGATCGGTAGTGCTGGAGCTGGTGCAGACAGGTAGTGCTGGAGCTGGTACAGACATGTACTGCTGGAGCTGGTGCAGACATGTACTAATGGAGATGGTGCAGACAGGTACTTATGGAGCTGGTGCAGACAGGTACTGATGGAGCTGGTGCAGACAGGTACTGATGGAGCTGGTGCAGATCGGTAGTGCTGGAGCTGGTGCAGATAGGTAGTGCTGGAGCTGGTACAGACATGTACTGCTGGAGCTGGTGCAGACAGGTAGTGCTGGAGATGGTGCATACAGGTACTGATGGAGCTGGTGTAGACAGGTACTGATGGAGCTGGTGTAGACATGTACTGATGGAGCTGGTGCAGACATGTACTGCTGAAGCTGGTGCAGACAGGTACTGATGGAGCTGGTGCAGACAGGAAGTGATGGAGCTGATACAGATAGGTAGTGCTGGAGCTGGTGCAGACCGGTAGTGCTGGAGCTGGTGCAGACAGGTAGTGCTGGAGCTGGTACAGACATGTACTGCTGGAGCTGGTGCTGACAGGTACTGATGGAGCTGGTGCACACAGGTACTGATGGAGCTGGTGTGGACAGGTACTGATGGAGCTGGTGTGGACAGGTACTGATAGAGCTGGTGCAGACAGGTACTGATGGAGCTGGTGCAGACAGGTACTGATGGAGCTGGTGCAGACAGGAAGTGCTGGAGCTGGTGCAGACAGGTAGTGCTGGAGCTGGTGCAGACAGGTAATGTTGGAGCTGGTACAGACATGCACTGATGGAGATGGTGCAGACAGGTAGTGCTGGAGCTGGTACAGACATGTACTGCTGGAGCTGGTGCAGACAGGTACTGATGGAGCTGGTGTAGACAGGTACTGATGGAGTTGGTGCAGACAGGTACTGATGGAGCTGGTGCAGACAGGTACTGATGGAGCTGGTGCAGACAGGTACTGATGGAGCTGGTGCAGACAGGAAGTGCTGGAGCTGGTGCAGACAGGTAGTGCTGGAGCTGGTGCAGACAGGTAGTGTTGGAGCTGGTACAGACATGCACTGATGGAGATGGTGCAGACAGGTACTGATGGAGATGGTGCAGACAGGTACTGATGGAGCTGGTGTAGACATGTACTGATGGAGATGTTGCAGACAGGTACTGAGGGAGATGGTGCAGACAGGTACTGATGGAGCTGGTGCAGACAGGTACTGATGGAGCTGGTGCGGACAGGAAGTGCTGGAGCTGGTGCAGACAGGTAGTGCTGGAGCTGGTACAGACATGTACTGATGGAGCTGGTGCAGACAGGTACTGATGGAGCTGGTGCAGACAGGTAGTGCTGGAGCTGGTGCAGATAGATACTGATGGAGCTGGTGTAGACAGGTACTTGTGGAGCTGGTGCAGACATGTACTGATGGAGCTGGTACAGACAGATACTGCTGGAGCTGGTGCAGACAGGTACTGATGGAGCTGGTGTAGACAGGTACTTATGGAGCTGGTGCAGACATGTACTGATGGAGCTGGTACAGACAGGTACTGCTGGAGCTGGTGCAGACAGGTACTGATGGAGCTGGTGCAGACAGGTATTGCTGAAGCTGGTGCAGACAGGTACTGATGGAGCTGGTGCAGACAGGTACTGATGGAGCTGGTGCAGACAGGTACTGATGGAGCTGGTGCGGACAGGTATTGCTGAAGCTGGTGCAGACAGGTACTGATGGAGCTAGTATAGATGGGTACAGATGGAGCTTGTGCAGATGGGTACTAATGGAGCTGATGCAGATAGAGCTATTGCAAACACTTCATGTAGGCTTTTTTGTACTGAGCAGGCTGTAGCAGATATGATAAACACTGCAGACATGAGTCTCTTACTGAGCCGGCTATAGTAAATACATCTGGAAGTCAGAGGGCTCAACCAGGCCAAACAGACGAGGTTCAAAACCTGTAAGGAATAGCTGGGGAAAATAACATAATTTGTAAGAGCTTTGTCAGGGAAAGGCAAAGGGAGGTGAACAATCAGGCAGCAGTAGCACCAGGAGTGATCCAAGAGGCAAAGTCCACAAACAATCCAAAGTCCAGCAACAGGAAATCAACCTAGCAGGCATATACAGGAACAAAGGCTGTAGCAAGGTAGATTTACAGTAATGCTGGTGCACTGAGTCTAGGGCTCAGCAGTCTTTTATAAATTGATAATTACTTAATGAAGCGTACCTGGGGTATCAGGTGTGAATAGAGCAACAAGAGAATCAGGCGGCCTCACCATTAGCATGACAATCCAAAAAAGCCAAAGCTCTCAAGTGGCTCATAGACAAAACACTGGCCTGTGAATTTGTTGATGGTGGATTAATCCCAGCTGCAGCAGGTCATCTTTTAGGCTTAAAGGCATCAACCTGACATACTGCTGTGGTGGTGCAAACCATGATGTTAGAACAAACCATCACAAATACAAAGAAAACAAAAATTGGCTGCACTTGTGCGAGACTTAGAAATAAAAGCAAAACTTTATTAAACTATTAAAACATGGCACATAGAAGTGACCAACAGTAGTTTTAGGCATTTTGTGCCAATAACATCAAGCGCTTAATCAACGACAATGCTAGATCACATGCTCTTAACATGTAAATGTTTACCAATCATATCTCCATTACTTAATGACATCAGAAAGTAATCTTCACAATTCCAAAAGCAGTAAGGTGTAAAGTCACAAGACAAGAAACTTCACAAGGACAATAGCCTTTATGAATTATGCATGATTAAACAAGGTTTAGGTGGGAAAAAAACAACAACCACACCTCTTGAATTCCCCAGAATGCCTATTTTCAGAGTCGTCTTTCTTTTTATGAAACTTCAACACACAAAGATCTGGGCAAATTCAGATTTTGTATGTTCCACTTTCACAAGTAGAATTCTAAAAACAGCTGAATGAACCTCCTTTGTCGGCATTCGTTTGCCTAGTATTTTGGACACTCAACCATATATGTTGGTGACCGGAACACTAACTAAACACTTGATAAGTAAAGGAAACCTCAACAATTTTTGAGCATTTATAAACCTACCGACTGACTTTTAGTTTACTCAACTTCTAAGTAGACAGTGGCCAAAATTTACCGAAAGCCTTCTCCGACCTTTGGAATCACTCCAGAATCTCCAACTTTTATATCTTAGCTTATTCTAGGTGGCGGAGTTCTGGTAAATAATATTATATTTGAACTAGGTGATAAGCCTGCCCAGACGGCAGTCTATTTTTAAAGACTACAACCCCCCAAGCTAAAGTTACAAAAAATAAAAAAAGTAAAATTACAGAAAAAAATAAACAAAGCTATCCAAAATAAAAAATGTACACCTAAACTAATACCCCTACAAACCCCCTCAATAAAAACACCCCTAATCTAATACTAAACTACCAAAAGCCCTTAAAGGGCCTTTTGTAGGGCATCACCCTAAGTTAAACAGCTCTTTTACCTCTAAAAAATACTAAATCCCCCCTAACAGTAATAAAACCCCACCCACCAAACCCGCCAAAATAAAGAAAACTAATACAAAAAAAAACTAAACTACCCATTGCCCCTAAAGGGTCATTTGTATGGGTATTGCCCTTGAAAGGGCATTCAGCTCTTTTACTGCCCTTAAAAGGGCAATCAGCTCTTTTTCAAGCCCCAAAAAAACCCTAATCTAATCTAAAAAAAAAAAAAAATCCCAAAAATTAAAATAAAAAAGCCTAAACTTAAGCCCAAAATACGTACTAACTGTTCTTGAAGTCCGGCGGAGAAGGTCTTCTTCCTGACGGATCCATCATCTTCTATCTTCATCCGGAGCGAAGGGGCGTGGAGCGCAGGTGAGGAGCTGTGTTCCCGATGCCAGGATCCTCAGTGGTGGTCCTCGGTGGCGGTCATCGGCGGAGGTGTTCCTCTGCGGCATGGAGGCTCCATTTTATCCGATGTCTGTTGTAGACTGAAGATTGAATGCAAGGTACCGCAATCAGTTTGGGGTACCTTGCATTCCTATTGGCTGAAATTTTGAAATCAGCCAATAGGATTAGAGCTACTGAAATCTTATTGGCTGTTCAATATTGCATTCAATCTTCAGTGTGCGACGGATGGATTCTTTCAGTGGATTCTTTAACTTTGCTGCATCCAGGTGTATTCTTTTGGTTGCGTGCGCAGCCAACATTCTTTTGACTGCCTTGCGCAGCCAGCGCTCCTTTGAGGATGCGTGCGCAACTGTCGACACCGACGAACGCATTACAAACGCGATTATAATATAGATATGATATGAAATGGTGAATCTGCAGAAAATAAACAGATTATAAAGGGCTTTAAAACACCTAAATTATTTTGAAAAATTTAAGTCGTTCAGCCCATCTTCACAAATATGTCATCAATAAACCTATGCATATATTTTGAAAATATAGGCTTATTCTATATATATCTCTCTATTTTACCTTAATTGCATCCAGTGGCTTTATAGGTTTAAGACTATATGCATCACAGATTTCAGCTGGAATGAAAAAACAATAATTATTGCACAATCAATAAAAAACATTTAGAAAAAAAACTGTGCACTTGCAATGTTTTATATATGCAGGTTATATAGAAAAATTGCAGGGTTCTGCAAATCCAGAGCATTCCAGAGGCATAGCTATCAATCATCACCTACTTCCCAGTAGTGCCTTACTGTTCTTGACCCTACCTATGTATGATTTTCAACAAAGGACACCAAGAGAACAAAGTACATTTGATAATAGAAGTAAATTGAAAGGTGTGCATTCTGTATTTGAACCATGAAAGCTTCATTTTGATGTATATGCCCTTTAAAGTATGCAGGGTGCTCTCTGGCCCCTCAGTAGTGGTGGTGGTGGTGGGGGGGTAGAGCAGAAAAACATAATTTGAAGAGGTAAATTACAGGAAAAGCAAGATAAGATACAAACAGAGCACAATTTATAGTGGAGGTAGCATTATCTTTTTGTGTAACCTCCAGCAAAGAATAACGTGCATTTAACTGAAGCATTTTTTAGCGTGCGCTATGATGTTAATGAATAGGACAGGGAGAGATATTAGCTCATTCGTTGCGCTCACTTTACTTGTGATGAGTTAAGTGTTGCACTGGAGCTCAATCCAAAATACCACTGTAAAATTAAGCTCTTTTGAAGACCATAAGTAAACCATTATTATTAATAGTATAGCACTTAACTACTTGAAGAAGTCCACTATTTGCCCACCGGCGTCAGCTTTGCACTTCCTCAGCTTAAAACCTTTGACTTAGTGTTTGAGCAATATCCAATATGAGTTTTACTGCACGCCTCCTCATTTTCAGCTTTGAAATACCAAGACACAACTGCAAGACTACATACTTCACAATGGCAATTTTATCTTTTTAAATTCTGCGTGCTACGGTTCTAATTATTGTTTTTCTGCTTTGCTAATGGTTTTCATTTGATGTGTTATATATAATGTATTGGGGAATGAGTTAAAGAAACAGTCTAGTCAAAATTAAACTTTCATGATTGAGATAGTGCATGCAATTTTAAACCACTTTCCAATTTACTTTTATCATCAAATGTGCTTTGTTCTATTGATATTCTTTGTTGAAAGCTAAACCTGGGTAAGCTCATATGCAAATTTATAAGCCCTTGAAGGACGCCTCTTATCTCAGTACATTTTGACAGTTTTTCACAGCTAGACATCACTAGTTCATGTGTGTCATATAGATAACATTGTGCTCTCTCCCGTGGAGTTATTTATGAGTCAGCACTGGTTGGCTAAAATGTAGTCCGCAGAGGCTTAGACACAAAGTAATAACATAGTAAAACTGTATTAATATAACCGTGTAGGTTATGCAAAACTAGGGAATAAATAAAGAGATTGTCTATCTTTTTAAGCAAAACAATGAAAATGCTGGAGTTGACTGTCCCTTTAACTCAACAATAAGGCTCAGTTAATTTAGACCATGATCTCGCCTGAATAACGAGGCCTAACGAACATCTATGAATGTAGCCCAAACTTTTTCAATACACTACTGTTTATTCTCAAACATCTCACCTAATTTTTAATGAATGGATACAGGAAGCCAATATACTGTAGGAAGCCAATATACTGTATATACCAACCATGGCATTGTCAACCAAGAAGTGCCATGCTGGAGTGAAACACATATGCCAAAGCTATGTCACTCCCTATAAATACTTTTTGATATTATGAATTAAAAACTATTTAAGTAGTTCTTCTGTTCATATTGTCTACAGAGTGGGGAGGTCTTAGATCATTGTACCTTTGTAATATAGATGCCAGTATTATAAGAGCTAGGTTTTGAATGGTTGACAAGACACTATTAACTGTGTACTGTCATTAAATAATTGTTAATTTCTGTAGGTTGCTAATATGATAGACATATGTGCTGTTGCTGGATATTTTCATTGTAACCCCAGTATACTGACCTGCTTAACAGTGGAATAACTACATCTCATTGGGCCCTTAGGCAAAAGCTATGGAGGAGCCCCTAATGTAAAAAGAGCTCATTCTGTCTGTTTGCAGTAAGAAAAATATGAGCTTGCACTATGCTGGAGCAAGAGAAGCAACATCTTCCCTCTTGGTTAGTCCACACCAGAGGTTATGTACTTCCTGTACAAATATGGTGGCAAATATTTCTACACAGCAACACTGTGGTAGCCATCTTGGAAACCCTGTCACCATGTTTGTAGAGGCACATCCAAACACTTTCCTTATACTGTGAATACTATTTTTCAGGGGGCTCAACCAGTGTTTCTCAACTCCAGTCCCCAGGACCCTTAACAGGCCAGATAATCATTATATCTTAATTAGAGCACAGGTAAAAATATCAACTGATCAGTAACCATGGTTACTAACTTGCTCTTACCCTCAGATCATTATTTCACCTGTGTTAAGATATAATGAATCTCTGGCCTGTTAAGGGTTGTGAGCATTGGAGTTAAGAAATATTGGGTAGATAGGTACCCTAAAGGTGTTAACCAGGTCTCAATTGAGACTTCTGAGACCCTGGTAGCTACTCTCCTGCTGTTTAGGATCTAGGCCTCAGCTAGTATTTTATGGTTGTCATGGAAATATTGTATTTCCTGGGATTTTGTATAGGAAGACTCTTTTACATATGGTTGTCATGAGACTAAATGTGCGCATTAGGCTGTTTGAATATATGATATAGACCTTGATTCATAGAGGTTGTTGAGGGGCCTCTCTATGAACCTAATTATCAAAAAATTGGAGACATGGAGAGAAATCACGCAAAATATTTAGAAGCTTTTTTTGAGTATTATAATTTAATGAATGTGTCTCTTCTTCACGGGTTATGTAAAATATTCACACGTCTAATTTGTTATGGTTAATTATCTCACTGGATCGAACGAAAGGTGTCTCTGATATCAGACATGAAAGAGAGGCTGGCTGTGGGCTTTTCCAGGGTCTTCTAGGAGCGTGGTCATTATTTTATTACCTTAACTTTGGCTAAACATGCAGAATTTATAAAGAACCTATCACAATTCTGAAGTGTCTCATCTTGTGGTCTTTTCTCCATATTTCACAGTTGACGGGGTTGTTTTGGTTTTATTTTAAAATAAAAAAAAATTATTTCTATATGTTAAAGTGGACTTTTATTTAGAGTGTTTTTTTTCTTTTCTTTCTTTCCTTTTTTAACATTTTAATTCTTTTTTTTATAGGCTTTTTATGTGACCCCCTATCCCTCTCAGTGTTGCTTGTTCTATGCACTAGAAAGTGAACTATTACAAAATAGATGAGACTCCACTGAGTATAATAGAGCTGATCTCACAACTCCCAGCTAACGAGGAGCGGTGACAAATCTTTATAAAAGTTTTGGCAACTTTTATTAAGCAAAATATTAATTTCACAAACAAGTTTGAATCTAGCCTACTGCGCTAATAACCTACTTATGAAATAACGTAAAAGTTTTTCAAAATATGTAACAGTAAAATTAGAGAAGCAGATTATGATATTTGATATTAAAATCTCAAACGCAGGGGGCGTGTCCGGACGGCGGCCATACTAGGTCATTATTTCTGAAGCTCCTAAAAAGCTCTTACCTTTTTAATCTTTATTTTGTACCCTAATGAACTTAGGAAGCAATACATTGGAACATTTGTAAGGGGAAGTTATCCTGATTAGACTGATATCCTTGTTGGGATTGTTATGTGCACATAGCCCAGGTCCGGACTATCATAATCTCAGGAAGCGGCCTAGTGCCGAGCATTCAAGCCCTCCAACTCTCCCTTGTGGAAGTGGGATAACACGACGCTTATTAAGCTACTTACTAATACAGAATATCTACCCTCCAACATTCAGCATGGGTGAGAAGTGTGAACTCCTGCAGCTATTGCTGTTCCGATTGGAAGCTAAAGTGGAAAACTATATGGAGGATCTTTCTGCAATCATAAGAAGCACAAGGCGGGAGAAACTTATGAAGATGGCGCAGCCGCTACAGCCTATGGGATCTTGCTCTGAGATTGTCTGCCGGGTCACCCCGGCCATTTACAAAGATCCAGATGCCCCTGAAATATTGCACCATACTGTCAGCCAACCCTTGAGTTTGCTCTTCAGGAGAACTACGGCAGCGCATACCTCAGCTTGGTCCAGAGACCGGGGAGGTGCGGCCGACTTCCGCGGTCCAGGGAGGACATATCTGGAAGCTATGTTTGACTCTGGGACGGTGCTGCGTGTCTCTGTTGCTAAATACTGGCTGCGGGTAAATATGCTCAGCAGCAGTGACTCCACATACAGAGGACGCTTATCGGAATCATTCCTCAGGGTGGGCATAGGGTGAGCTATGCTTGGTTATCTGATATATATCTGGGGACAGTCTGCTAAACTTCTATATCTGGAATAATGACTTTGAAAGGAGCCTTAACGCACCAATATATAGACTTGCATGTTTCATTACCCAGTCAGTTTTGCTCCATGTCATTTTCCCACCCTGAACATACTCTTATGCCAGATATAAATTCTAATCCCTACTAGCCAAGGGCAAATAAGTACAGTCCATTTTAAAGGCCCCAATAGCTTCAATTACTAAAGTGTAGATGCCCCCATTTGTCCAATGCCATAGAAGTTTTCATGTTTGCTTTAATGGTGATGTATGTGGGATCCAGCTGAGCACACCTAATTCTATGTTTATATTCTGTAAGTTCATCACATATTGTATAATGTTTAAACATTAGTAGCCTATATCAAGTGTCATAGGAATGCTTTGTTCTGTCTGCTATATATCTTTTATTGCTGTTTTATCATGCTTGCATGCCACATTTAAGCCACAGGTCAATCCCATGTTACCCGCCATCACTTATTATTGCTAATGCAGATGGTGATCTGGTCCTTTTGTGTATGGCTTATAAGCACATAAGAAACCACAACCTTCTTCTCTTAGCCGGCAAGAGTGGAGGGGTCTTGTTATATAATCCTAGGCATTAAATGATATGTAAACTTAGATGAGGAGCCTTGTTTAGACACAGTAGCATTTTAGCTCAGCTACAGTGGGTACATGGGCAACGGTTGGGAGATATTTACCTTGTATAGCAGACGTATCATTATATTATTTATGCTCTAATCTATATGCTCCTATTTCACTTTTTATATTTGGTGATGTTCACTTGAATGTTGTTCCTATTCCACAACGGTATTTAAACAGTACTATATTGTTCATTCACCCAATATGGTGATTTTTTTCTGCGGTATTAATCCGCTACCTTCCATATATTTAAGCCAACTTTCATCCTATGGAACATAAGTGTAAATAGGTTCTAAAGTAACCTTATATGTTAAGTGAAGAAACTTGGTTTATGGTGCCAATCATATTGTATACTCTATTTCTCTTTTATTACTACTATACTTTAATCAGTATCTTGTACCCTGCGGGGTAAAAATGTATCTCTCATCAAAGATATTTATTCTACATGTGACAGATGAAAATATAATACTAAAGGGCAGAATGCCTTACTAATGAGGTACTATAGTAACATCCTGTAAAAAACAAAAATGTGAGGTATCAATGTAAATCTTGCAATGTATATAACTGAAGTACGCTGGTAACATAGTAGGATATAGCTAGTCTCAATATGTTTATTATGATTTACTATTGCCATTAGCCATGTTTATTTCGAAATCACCTGTATTTTTGTTTATGTATGGCATCTGTTTTGCTAAATACCTCAATAAAAATTCTTTGATTATAAAAAATCTCAAACGCAGATAAAATGTGCCAGGCATCTGTATTGAAATAATAATAAAAATAAAAAATAAAAATCAAATATCAATTCTATTTAATGTCTACCTTCATAAAATGTTGATATAATTTACATAACTCCTAACTATTCTGCATTTTGCTGGGTTTTACAGGTCAGGAGATCTGCTTGGCTACCCACCCGCATCATTTCATAGTCCTGGTTTTAAGGGACTGTATAAGCCACACCTATGTCCCACCCAGACACTCCCACAGTCCATACTCAACCAAACCCTTTTGATGGACCCAAAGACCACCCCCTTCCTATGTACCACACCTGCAAAATGCTGGATTGCCTACCTCCAAAAAAATGTTTAAACTTTTGTATGCTGGAAAGCTTATGGGAAATTTTGAGAGGTATAGATTTGCAGGTGAAATACACAAGGGATTTGCAGATTTTTTCTTATGTTTTGTACCTACTTACCATAACGGCCTGCGTTATTATTCAAATGAAGTAAATCATGTTTCATGCAGCGTGATAGATCTTTAAACTCATCAAGAATGGTGTTAGAAATTCCAGTATTTCGAGCTGAAAGGTAATTATTTAATATTAGGAAAAAATCAGAAGATAATATGTGTATAACATGTATGATTCAATGTAAATACTAGAAATGCAAAATGTTTAACTTTATTTGTTTTGCTAACAGATATCTTCTGTTTTTGGCATTTGTATATTTACTTAAAATATCTTAAAATATCTTTGTACTTTTGGTTTGTATTCCTCGAATCAAGAAAAAATCAATGTCGGAAATGAGAAGAACAGACAAATACATTTTTTGGGACAAATTGTAATGAAATAAAAAATGATGTAATTGCATCCAAAATGTTGTTTGGTTCAGTCAAAATTTTAGATTTTTTGTCAAATAACAAAAATTCATGAACCCCTAATTTCCTATAGGCAATAACATCAGGACAGCACCAGGAATCGCTTAAATAAACTTAGATAAAGTTAAAGTAGTAGCTAGCACTACAAGTCAGCCACAAAAAATAATCAGTACTTACTCACAACTCACTACTCACACTTCAAATATTGTTCACTGCTCTGTTCTCACACACTAATCATTATTCAAACTGTGCTTATGGTCCATATTTATAATTAAGCAAAATTGCAGATTCACAGAAAAATCTGCTTGAAAAATTCTTGCCGCTAATTAAAATCAAGCAGTCCAGGTTGATACATGTGACTGCAATATTTCTGCCGTGGGCTGCCTGAGGCGGCAAACGCTTCAAACAAATAAAGGAACTTTCTACATGAAGTATTTTATACTTCATGACTGAACGTCCCCTTTATTTGATCTACTGGAAAATCATAGCATTTCGCAAATGCTATGATTTACCATCACTTTAAGTTAAGAAATATGCTGAGAAATAAAAACAAAAAATTATCAAGTTCTGCTTAAAAACACAGCTTGTTTTCTTCATGTGATGCCATTTGCTCAAATAACGAGGAGCGTATTTCACTGAATTTCTATTTGAATATGCATAAAAATACAATGCGGATTAATGTGAACACACATGAAAGTATTAGGTTTCCTTTTTTAAAAGAGCCCTAAGGGCTAGATTTACAAGCAGGAGAATGCTGCTTTATACGCCAGAAACATAAGTTAAGAATGCAGCGGTCGTAAGATCTGATACAATCGGTATGATTGACACCCCCTGCTAGCGGCCAATTGGCCGCAAATGTGCAGGGGGCGGCATTGCACAAGCATTTCACAAGAAATGCTTGTGCAATGTTAAATGCCGACAGCGTGTGCTGTCGGCATTTAACGATGTCAGGCGAACATGATTTGCTACAGCGAATCATTTTTGTCCAACATATGATAAATTGGCAACAATGTCTCAAGCGGTTCTGCGTATTCACAAAGTTATCTCTAAACGTTCTGAACACTACTCATAGGGGTAAATTTAACAACAGGTCGAGCGGACATGATCCGCTCGATCTCTCTAAATGCCGACAGCATAAAATGTCGGCATTTAACATAACACAAGCATTTCTGGTGAACTGCTTGTGCAATGCCTCACCCCTGCTCCCTGGAGGCCAATCGGCCGCTAGCAGAGGCCCTTAATCATTCCTATTGTATCAGATTGGGATGATTTCAGTTCGCCAAGTTAAGGAACAGAGGTCTTACAACCGCTGCTTTCTTAACTTCCGTTTCTGGCTTGGGGCTCCGAAGCAGCATCCTCTGCTTAACAAATGGATCCCATACTGGTATCTCTTCACATGCGTCCTACTCTTAAAGATAGAGCATACAATTTTGAACAACTTTCCAATTTACTTATATTATCAATTTATTTGTATTTCTTGTTATCCTTTGTTGAATAGCAGGAAAGTAAGTTTAGGATTGTGAACGTCTTTGCAGCAGTATATGGCAGCAGTTTTACAACAATGTTCTACATTAGTAAGAGTACTAGATTGCAGCACTATTTCCTGTCATGTAGTGCTTCAGAGATGTGCATGCTACCTATGTAGGTATCTCTTCAACAAAGAATAACATGAGAATGGCACAAATTTGATAATTGAAGTAAATTGGACATTTTTAAAATTGTATTCTCTAACTGAATGATGAAAGCAAAATAATGTGGTTTCATGACATATTACCTATATGCTAAATAACTTGAAAGTGATGCAGCATACCTGTAAAAAAGATGACATGAAAATATCACCTGGGCATCTCTATGTAAAAAAAAAAATATGTTTTTCCTCAGCTCACAATAGTAAGTGTTCTGTGAACAGTTATCCTTCAGCTATTGTCAGCTGCACACTAAAAAAACAAACAGCCAATCCCCTTCATTTCTGATGTTTGCTTTACTGAAATCTCACAAGATTTCATAGTAAACTTCCTTAAACTGAGGAGGAAAATAACATGACTGTGTCTGAACATTCCAGAAGAATGCTCCCTTTCAAGTCCTGGGGCTAGCATCCTGATTGGCTGCCTAAAGTCCATTTACAATAGAATGTGGCTACTGAGGACATTTTTATCTTATTTTTTTACGTTTCATTGTTTGGGTATCACGTCTCTTTAATTTACTTCCCACTGCACAAACCTTGCTAACTACCTAAACAATTCAGACTAATCCCCCCAAAAATCACTCATTTAGCCCCTTTAACTAATAAACAAATGGCAGTGCAGCAAAAAAAATCAATTACGTCATCCATGTCATTAAAAAAGGGAAGGAAAGGATTCAAAAGTTCAGATTTACACTATTCAGGTGGGAAGGTTTCAGAAGTTAAAATTTACATTACATAATAAATATATGCGCCAATTTAATTGTCAGCTGATTGATTTCTGTGTCAGTGAAGAAGTAAACTTCACTTTTTGTACTTGGCCAATTCTAATCCCTGCTGGTTTGTAGGAGTAGCACTATTAATTTAACTTTATTTAATATTAAAGGGACACTATACCCAAAATTTTTCTTTCATGATTGAGACAGAGAATACAATTTTAAACAACATTCTAATTTACTCCTATTATCTAATTTGCTTAATTCTTTAGATATCCTTTGTTGAAGAAATAGTAATGCACATGGGTGAACCAATCACACAAGGCATCTATGTGCAGCCACCAATCAGCAGCTACTGAGCCTATCTAGATATGTTTTTCAGCAAAAGGATATCAAGAGAATAAAGCAAATTAGGTAATAGAAGTAAACTAGAACAATGTTTAAAATTGCGTGTTCTTTCTAAATAATGAAAGAACATTTTTTGGGTTTCATGTCCCTTTAAACCCTGCAGATGTACCCTAAATGAAATAAGGGGTTAATGAATTTCCCTTAACAAATTAATAATGTCAAAAATCCGCTGAATGACCCAGGTACTAATCTTGGATGAAATTAAAGAATTTGTTTTTTTCTGTTTTACTACAAAGATTATTTGTTAAAGGGACATAAAATGCAAATTCATGATTAAGATAGAAGTTTACTTCTATCATCAAATTTTCTTAATTTTCATATTCTCCTTTTCGTCGAAAAATAGGAAGTTAAGTTCAGGAGTGTGCACGAGTCTGCAGCAGTATATGCCAGCAGTTTTGCAAGAATGTAATACATTAGCAAGAGCACTAGATGGCAGCACTATTTCCTGTCATGTAGCCCTCCATACATGTGCACGCTACCTATAAAGATATCCCTTTAACAAAGAATAACAAGAGAACAAATCAAATTTAAGTATAGAAGTAAATTGGACACTTTTTTTTAAATTGTATTCTCTATCTGGATTTTAAAAGAAAAAAATTGCATTTCATGTCCCTTTAAATTGTAATTTACATTCTAACAAATAAATGTCTCGGAATAACAAGGGAATTGAAAAGTTATTGTCCTTTCCATCCTAAGTGAATCAAGTCCCAGAATCAAAGACCTCTGCTGTCCCCTGTTCCTACTAAGAATAGCATAGATCTACTGTATATACTGACAGAAAGACTGGTAAATACTTAGGTACACAACTAGATATAAAGACAGATAGATCAGGAGAGATATGAGCAATATATAATTACAGAACAGCAAGACGCATCCTTTGGAGACTGAATGAAGAAAACCGCTCCATGTTACAAGAATCTCATCTTTAGTCATGGGGTAGATGTTGATTGACTGTTCTTTATCCTTAGCTGTTGGAGTAGAAATGCATTAGTGAGTGTACAATAAAGGTTACTGATAATATAGACAGTAGCATGTGACATAGCTCTAAGTCTAACAGCACCACCTAGGGATTCTTATTTGTATTGCAATATATTTCTATAGATTCTTGAATTATTAAAGGAATATATATGAATAATAATGAATAAATAATAATGTTTAGAGGGTCAGGAGATAATGATTAATCAGTAAAGTTCAGTTCTTTTTGAACAGTTAAATTGCACTCAAGCTATATTAATGCACAATAGTGCTATGTTTTTGGACTTCACTAGTTATCTAGGTCTATATATTTCTATACTTAACTTTAATATATATGTACACTACAAAGGTGAAGGTTAGATAATGTTGTTATATGTATAATCATTACAAAAAAAAATTCTAAAAAAATAAGATTTTAATAATTGTATTATTTAAAGGGACATTAAAAAATAAATAGAATGATGCATTCAAAGAAAAGATTAGTCTAAGAATAACATGTAGATGTATTTTTTTTAAAGTTTCATGAGCTGTTTAAATATTGACAAAATAAGTATAAAGTTTTAGCGTTCTATAAAACAATGGGAGCTGACATGTTGTAACTTAGTTTACCTTCTCTGCTGTGGCCAATTAGGGACAGTTATAAATAAGTCACTAGAGTGTGCAGCCAATGGCTGTGTGGAATATAACCATGTTCTGCATTTCCATTTCTTACAGGAACTGAAAAGCTCATCATTTCAGAATGGAATTACAGGAAAGGGGACAAAATAAGTAATGAAAGTATATTGCAGAGTTTTTTTTATATATGATTTATCATTTTATATTACAATCTTAAAGTGTTAAATTTAAAGGGACACCCTTTAAGTGACGGTACCTTTAAGTGACGTCATCCAAGATGGCGTCCCTTCAATTCTGATTGGCTGATATAATTCTATCAGCCAATCGGAATTAAGGTAGAAAAAATCCTATTGGCTGATCGAATCAGCCAATAGGATTGAGCTTGCATTCTATTGGCTGATCCAATCAGCCAATAGAATGTGAGCTCAATCATATTGGCTGATTGGATCAGCCAATAGGATTGAAGTTCAATCCTATTAACTGATTGGATCAGCCAATAGGATTTTTTCTACCTTAATTCCGATTAGCTGATAGAATTCTATCAGCCAATCGGAATTGAAGGGATGCCATCTTGGATGACGTCACTTAATTTAGTATTCATTTAGTGTTAGTCATCGGAAGAAGAGGATGCTCCGTGTCGGATGTCTTGAAGATGGACCCGCTCTGCTCCGGATCGATGAAGATAGAAGATGCAGCCTGGATGAAGACTTCTGCCCGTCTGGAGGACCTCTTCTGCCCGGATAGGATGAAGACTTAGGACCGTCTGGAGGACCACTTCTGCCTGGTTGGGTGAAGACATCTCAAGGTAGGGTGATCTTCAAGGGGGTAGTGTTAGGTTTTATTAATGGGGGATTGGGTGGGTTTTAGAGTAGGGTTGGGTGTGTGGGTGGTGGGTTTTAATGTTGGGGGGGGGGTATTTTTTTTCTTTTTACAGGTAAAAGAGCTGATTACTTTGGGGAAATGCCCCGCAAAAAGCCCTTTTAAGGGCTATTTGTAATTTAGTATAGGGTAGGGATTTTATTATTTTGGGGGGCTTTTTTATTTTATAAGGGGGATTAGATTAGGTGTAATTAGTTTTAAAAAATTGTAATTATTTTATTTTTTTCTGTAATTTAGTGTTTTGTTTTTTTTGTAATTTAGTTTATTTAATTTAATTGTAATTAATTGTAGTTAATTTAGGTAATTTATTTAATTATAGTGTAGTGTTAGGTGTAATTGTAACTTAGGTTAGGATTTATTTTACAGGTATATTTGTATTTATTTAACTAGGAAGTTATTAAATAGTTAATAACTATTTAATAACTATTCTACCTAGTTAAAATAAATACAAACTTGTCTGTAAAATAAAAATAAACCCTAAGATAAGATAGATACAATGTAACTATTAGTTATATTGTAGCTGTCTTATGGTTTATTTTATAGGTAAGTATTTCGTTTTAAATAGGAATACTTTATTTAATAATAGTATTTTTATTTAGATTTATTTAAATTATATTTAAGTTAGGGTTAGGGCTAGACTTAGGTTTAGGAATTAATTACTTTATTATAGTGGCAGAGACGTTGAGGGCGGGAGATTAGGGGTTAATAATTGTAGGTAGGTTGCGACAACATTGGGGGCAGCAGAATAGGGGTTAATAACTATAATGTAGGTGTCGGCGATGTTAGAGGCGACAGATTAGGGGTTCATAAGTATAATGTAGGTGGTGGCGGTGTCCGGAGCGGCAGATTAGGGGTTAATAATATAATGTAGGTTGCGGCGATGTCGGGGGTGGCAGATTAGGGGTTAATAAGTGTAATATTAGGGGTGTTTAGACTCGGGGTTCATGTTAGGGTGTTAGGTGTAGACATAAAAAGTATTTTCCCATAGGAATTAATGGGGCTGCGTTAGGAGCTGTACGCTGCTTTTTTGCAGGTGTTAGACTTTTTTTTTCAGCCGAATCAGCCCCATTGATTCCTATGGGGAAATCGTGCACGAGCACATTTAGCCACCTCACCGCTACCGTAAGCAGCGCTGGTATTGAGGTGAGATGTGGAGCTAAATTTTTCTCTACGATCACTTTTTTGCGGCTAACGCCGGGTTTAAAAAAACCTGTAATACCAGCGCTGTTTGTAGGTGAGCGGTGAGCATATACTGCTCGTTAGCCCCGCAAGCCTTACCGACAAAAACTCGTAATCTAGCCGTATATGTTTTATGGTGGATTACAGTGACAAATGTTTGCATATATTAGAGGAAGTATTTTTTATTGTTACAGGAGTGATAACACACTATGTGCACTTTAATATTTAAAAACATTTTTAATAAGTCTGTGACTTTGACATAGAATGTACAAAGATACTTACTTTGAAATGTATAGATTCCCTTTTCTTTACGTAGTTTAATTTTTTGTGTGTCTGTTTTAATGTTACCATTGCTGCAAAATAAATAATACTTTTAAGGGAAATTATAACCAACACTTTGAAAATGCTTTATGTGGACGCAGTAGGAGGACTTAAAGGGAGAGGTTATATAGTGAGAAATTATATGGGGCAATAGGGGAAGTTAGAGGGCCTGATAATCTAAGGCTCTATGGTCGGACAAGATTATCTAAGAATAATTTTAGAAAGAAAAACATTAGCTTGAGAGATGTTTTTCTTGCTATGAGACACATACATTACATTATAATGCTCATGACGGTATATTGGAGTTGTATACAAAGCCAGGGAATCTCATTGTACTATAAAGAGAGAAGCAGGAAAGATATAGGGAGAGTTATTTTGTGAAATAGAAGGAGCTATAGTTAGGGTTTTATAGTGAAATAGGAGTTATAGGGAGTGTTATATGGTGAAATAGAAGGAGTTATATGGAGAGGTATATGGTAAAATAGAAGGAGCTATAGGGAGGGTTATATGGTGAAATAGAAAGTGCTATAGAGAGGGTTATATGGTAAAATAGAAGGAGCTATAGGGAGGGTTATATGGTGAAATAGAAGGAGCTATAGAGAGAGTTAAATGGTAAAATAGAAGGAGCTATAGGGAGGGTTATATGGTGAAATAGAAGGAGCTATAGAGAGGGTTATATGGTAAAATAGAAGGAGCTATATGGAGAGTTATATGGTGAAATAGAAGGAGCTACACGAAGAGTTATATGGTGAAATAAAAGGAGCTATAGGGAGGGTTATATGGACCAATAGGAAGAGTTATAGAAAGGTTATATGGGAAAGAAGAAGGAGCTATAGGGAGGGTTATATGGAGGGTTATATGGAACAAAGGAGGAGTTATAGGGAAGGTTATATGGTGAAATAGAAGGAGCTATAGATAGGGTTATATGGTGAAATAGAAGGAGTCATAGAGAGGGTTATATGGGGAAATACAAGAAGCGGGAGAGTTATATGGTAAAATAGAAGGAGCTATAGGGAGAGTTATATGGTGAAATAGAAGAAGCTATAGGGGGGCTATTTAGTGAAATAGAATGATCTCTAGTAATGTTATATGGTGAAATAAAAGAAGCTATAGGGAGTGTTATAGAGAGGGTTATATGGAACAAAGGAGGAGTTATAGGGAAGCTTATATGGTGAAATAGAAGGAGCTATAGATATGGTTATATGGTGAAATAGAAGGAGCTATAGAGAGGGTTATTTAGTGAAATAGAATGAACTATAGGGAATGTTATATGGTGAAATAGATGGAGCTATAAAGAGGGTTATATGGTAAAATAGAAGGAGCTATAGGGAGAGTTATATGATAAAATAGAAGGAGCTATAGGGAGGGTCATTTAGTGAAATAGAAGGAGCTATAGGGAGGGTTATATGGAGCAATATTAAGAGTTTAAGAAAGGTTATATGGAAAAGTTAAAGGAGCTATAGGGAGGCTTATAGGGAAGGTTATATGAAACAAAGAAGGAGTTGTAGGGAAGGTTATATGGTGAAATAGAAGGAGCTATAGATAGGGTTATATGGTGAAATAGAAAGTGCTATAGAGAAGGTTATATGATGAAATAGAAAGTGCTATAGAGAAGGTTATATGGTGAAATAGAAAGAGCTATAGAGAGGGTTATATGATGAAATAGAAGGAGCTATGGAGAGGGTTATATGGTGAAATAGAAGGAGCTATAGAAAGGGTTGTATGATGAAATAGGAGTTATAGGGAGAGTTATATGTTGAAATAGAAGGAGCTATAGAGAGGGTTATATGGTGAAATAGAAGGAGCTATAGAGAGGGTTATATGGTGAAATAGAAGGAGCTATGGAGAGGGTTATATGGTGAAATAGAAGGAGCAATAGAAATGGTTATATGGTAAAATAGAAGGAGCTATAGAGAGGGTTATATGATGAAATAGGAGTTATAGAGAGAGTTATATGGTGAAATAGAAGGAGCTATAGAGAGTTATAGGGAGAGTTATATGGTGAAATAGAAGGAGCTATAGAGAGGGTTATATGGTGAAATAGAAGGAGCTATAGGGATAGTTATATGCTGAAATATTAGGAGCTATAAATAGGTTTATATGATGAAATAGGAGTTATAGAGAGGGTTATATGATGAAATAAAAAGAGTTATAGATAGTGTTATAGGGAGGGTTATATGGAACAAAGGAAGAGTTATAGGGAAGCTTATATGGTAAAATAGAAGGAGCTATAGAGAGGGTTATTTAGTGAAATAGAATAACCTATAGGGAATGTTATATGGTGAAATAGATGGAGCTATAGAGAGGGTTATATGGTAAAATAGAAGAGCTATAGGGAGGGTCATTTAGTGAAATAGAATGAGCTATAGGGAGGATTATATGGAGCAATATTAAGAGTTTTAGAAAGGTTATATGGAAAAGTAAAAGGAGCTATAGGTAGGCTTATAGGGAGGGTTATATGAAACAAAGGAGGAGTTATAGGAAAGGTTATATGGTGAAATAGAAGGAGCTATAGATAGGGTTATATGGTGAAATAGAAAGAGCTATAGGGAGAGTTATATGGTGAAATAGAAAGAGCTATAGGGAGAGTTATATGGTGAAATAGAAAGAGCTATGGAGAGGGTTATATGATGAAATAGAAGGAGCTATGGAGAGGGTTATATGATGAAATATGAGTTATAGGGAGAGTTATATGGTGAAATAGAGGGAGCTATAGAGAGGGTTATATGATGAAATAAAAGAAGTTATAGAGAGGGTTATTTAGTGAAATAGGAGCTATATGGAGAGTTATATGGTGAAATAGAAGGAGCTATAGAGAGGGTTATATGGTGAAATAGAAGGAGCTATAGAGAGGGTTATTTAGTAAAATAGGAGCTATATGAAGAGTTATATGGTGAAATAGAAGGAGCTACAGGGAGAGTTATATGGTGAAATAGAAGAAGCTATAGGGGGCTATTTAGTGAAATAGAATGAACTATAGGGAATGTTATATGTTGAAATAGAAGGAGCTGTAGAGTGGGTTATATGGTGAAATAGAAGGAGCTATATAGAGGGTTATAGGGAGGGTTATATGGAATAAAGGAGAAGTTATAGGGAAGGTTATATGGTGAAATAGAAGGAGCTGTAGAGAGGGTTATATGGTGAAATAGAAAGCGCTATAGAGAGGGTTATATGGTGAAATAGAAGAAGCTATAGGGGGCTATTTAGTGAAATAGAATGAACTATAGTGAATGTTATATGGTGAAATAGAAGGAGCTATAGAGAGGGTTATAGGGAGGGTTATATGGAATAAAGGAGAAGTTATAGGGAAGGTTATATGGTGAAATAGAAGTAGCTATAGAGAGGGTTATTTAGTGAAATAGAATGAACTATAGGGAATGTTATATGGTGAAATAGAAGGAGCTATATAGAGGGTTATAAGGTAAAATAGAAGGAGCTATATGGAGAGTTACATTGTGAAATAGGAGTTATAGATAGGGTTATTTAGTTAAAGGACCAGTCAACACAGTAGATTTGCATAATCAACAAATGCAAGATAACAAGACAATGCAATAGCACTTAGTCTGAACTTCAAATGAATAGTAGATTTTTTTTTCTGACAATTTTAAAAGTTATGCTTTTTCCACTCCCCCTGTGCCATGTGACAGCCATCAGCCAATCACAAATGCATACACGTACCATGTGACAGCCAACAGCCATTCACAAATGCATGCACACTTATTCTTGCACATGCTTAGCAGGAGCTGGTGACTCAAAAAGTTTAAATATAAAAAGACTGTGAACATTTTGTTAATGGAAGTAAATTGGAAAGTTGTTTAAAATGGCATGCTCTATCTGAATAATGAAAGTTTAATTTTGATTGAGTGTCCCTTTAAATAGAAGGCGCTATAAAGAGGGTTATATTGTGAAATAGAAGGAGCTACAGGGAGAGTTATATGGTGACATTGAAGGAGCTACAGGGAGAGTTATATAGTGAAATATAAGGAGCTATAGGGAGTGTTATATGGTGAAATAGGAGGAGTTATAGAAAGGTTATCTGGTAACTTAGAAGGAGCTATAGGGAGGAATATATGAAACAAGGGAACTATAGGGAGGGTTATAGGGTGGGTTATATGAAACAAAAGAGGAGTTATAGGGAAGGTTATATGAAACAATAGGAGCTATAGAAGAAGTTATAGGAAGCGGTTATAGTAAGCTATAGGAGTTATAGGGATACGCTATAAAGAGTTGCATTTTGAATTTTAAAATAATACTTACAATTCAGTGACCACTTGAACCCTGGCCTGGCCTTTAGTAAACTGAATGTCTATCCATATGTAATTAATACCTTTGCTACTGTCGGATTTTTCATGGCTGCTTGCTGATAATGTCCATTTTCCAGCGAGCTACAAAAAGAGATAGCACAATGAGTAAAGGTTGTTATTGCATAGGAAGATACGTTAGAAAAAGTTATAATGCACAGAATTCATAAAGACTCTATTTGCCCTTCAAAGTATCTTGTATTGTTGTTAAATCTTGCTGATTCATAGCTGACAATGTTGTCTTAATTTGTCCTAATTTATCTTTTATTTCTCTTGAACTTTCTAAAGTTTGTTTTTGTGTATATGTTAAAGTGGACTGTTTTATAGACGATGTTTCCCCCCAGCTTCAATTAATTTACCTAGTAAGAATTTGAAGGCATTTTTGTGATGCCGGTATTCTACACAGTGGAACTCGTACTATGTAGAGAGCGATGAACGTTTAAAAGATAGAAACAGTTGCAATGATTATAATGGAGCTGATCTTGCAACACATGGTGGTATGATGTTCATTCAGTAATATACAAGTTAAAAGGCCAGCACCTCTTTATTTTCATACATTTTTAGTCCAGCAATTTTGTAGAAAGACTGTTCGAAACAGTACAGTGGTTTCAATAGAATGAACAACAGTGACACCTAGTGGCTATGTCCACAGTAACTGTTTAAACTATGTCCACAGTAACGGATTAAAGGTATATGAAACCCACATTTTTTTCTTTCCTGATTCAGATAAAGCAAGTGATTATAAGTAACTTTCTAATTTACATCTATTATCAATTTGTCTTCGTTCTCTTGCTATCTTTATTTGAAAAGCAGGAATGTAAAGCTTAAGTGCCGGCCCATTTTTGTTTCAGCATCTGGGTAGGGCAAAATGTAGTAAGCAATCAGCAAGCACTACCCAGGTGCCGGACCAAAAATGGTCCGCTCCTAAGCTTACATTCTTGCTTTTTAAAACAAAGATAGCAAGAGAACAAAGAAAATTTGATAATAGGAGAAAATTAAAAAGTTGCTTAAAATTCTTTCATTTATCTGAATCATGACAGAAAAAATGTAGGTTTCATATCCCTTAAACTATATCAATCTGGTTAACAGAGAATTAGTATATCATCATGGAGTATCTGAATATAGAGAGATAGATAAATTGATACAGTAGACAGATAGAAATATGACAGATAGACAATAGATAGATAGAGATATAGATAGATAGATAGATAGATAGATAGATAGATAGATAAAGATAGATTTAGTATGTTGTAGCTATACAGACATGCATATGATATAAATATTAAATAAAGAAGTTACATTGACTGAAACAATAAATATATTTCTTACCTCATTCTGAGGCAGCTTGTAGGTATAGTCACTCAGTGTTTTGCAAGGCACAACATAACTTATCACAGGGCAGCAACATTGCAGAATAACAATAGAAAGGACGAGAGCACTGAGCTGCAGATAAGACATAGTGACAGACAGACCTGTATCCTTAATCCTGTGGCTTTTATAGAAAGGGAAAGAGGGCAGTTGTTTGGAAAGATGATTTCTGTTCACAATCACACTTTTTATGCAAATAGGATTACATAGTCCAAAAATAATAAAGTGCCTATTTCAATACTATGTAATTATCTTAGGTAAGTGTGAATGGATTCATAACTTGCCCATGTGTATTTATTTATAGCAACATTCTGTGCCAAACACTGATTTTAAAAATTGTACAACTTTTTGAATAAATACATGAATTTGACAGCCCTCTAGTGTTTATTAGGGGTTACTACAAATCCTGAACATATGTAAATCAGTTCAGTATTTTTTTTAGTTCTTAAGATAGGAAAATGTAGTATTTTACAGTATGAGAATATGAGGATAGGGTGTCCTGCTGGACTATACCTGTCAAGTGTTTCTGCCTGTTAATGTACCTACTGGCCATTAATAGTTGCTGTGACTTGCTTGCCCATTTATTTTGTTACAAATGTGAATCGGTAACAAAAACACGGATATTCATTTTGTTTTCATGAATATCCAAAATAACTAAATTTAAAGAAAATAAAGATATACTCAAGAAATTATAGCGAGGAAGAAAATAGTATTTATGTCCCATGGTTCTTGATTTATTAGCAGAGGTGTGGTAGAGGCAACAATGTGACTTTGTATCTAATATATGTATTATAGTCTATATATGTCTGTTTGTCTGTCTGCTTTCTATTTCTCTCTATCTATCATCTATCTATCTATCTATCTATCTATCTATCTAATCTATCTATCTATCTATCTATCTATCTATTATCTATCTTTCTATCTATTATCTATCTGTCTGTCCATCCATATATCTATATATCTATCTTTCTATCTCTTATCTATCTGTCTGTCTATCTGTCTATTTATCTGTGTCACAGTTGCTAACTATGAGGTGACAAAAATGCCTCTAAAACAAGAGTGGGGTAGAGATATACTATTTATTTTAACATTTTAGAAAGCTAAACACCTTTTATCACCCAGCAAGGAGGGTGCTTTGATTATCAGGACCTCTATATCTATCTCTCTATCTATCTATCTATCTATCTATCTATCTATTTATCTATCTATCTATCTATTTATCTATCAATCTATATATCTACTGTATATCTATCTATATATTTCTATCTACTGTATATCTATCTATATCTATCTATCTGTCTATCTATCTATCTCCACCTATTTTTCTAATCTATTAATTATTATCTACCTATCTACATATCTCTCTAATCTTTTTATCATTGTCTACATATCTAAGATATGTATCATAGTATATCTATGTATTCTAGTTATCTTTGTCAGTCCCTGTCTGTGTCAGACTGTATTTTGTCTATCTATCTATCTATCTATCTATCTATCTATCATCTATCTATCATTATATACTGAAGTATATCATTCAAGCAGAGAAATTACAGAATAGCATATCTATTACCTTTAGCATGGTTTAGATTAGTCTATGCTCTCTATACCCATAGGGCAGTGATGGACTACATTTCCCATGATACTTGACTGGACTTTAGAGTGCATAAGCATTATGGGTAGTTCTGAAACATCTGGAGTGCCAAGGATCACCATTACTGCCCTAAGGCAAAGGCAAACAAAAAGTTTATCTGAAAATTTTAGGAAAGATTTCAAGCATATCATTTGGAATTTCAGTCCCTGATGAATTTTTTATATCACCAATAAAGCAAGTTTTCCATTGAGCAATCAGAGTACCGTGTACTAGTTCTCATATATCTTTAAGGTTTGGACTGCTTTTAGTAATAGGGCCATGTTCTCAAATAACTTAAAGGGACATAAAACAAGTTGGGATAGAGACAAAATATAATATTATGTAATTTAAATACTTTACCTGCAAATAAAAGCCTAACTGAAAAAACCTAAGCTCCCCATTGCCCTGAAAAGGGCATTTGGATGGGCATTGCCCTTAAAAGGGCATTTAGCTCTATTGCTGCCCAAAGCCCTAACCTAAAAAATAAACCCACCCAATACACCCTTAAAAAATCCTAACACTAACCCCTGAAGATTCACTTACTGGGAGAAGTCTTCATCCAAGCGGCAAGATATCCTCAACGAAGCCGGCAGAAGTGGTCCTCCAGATGGGCAGAAGTGGTCCTCCAGACGAGCAGAAGTCTTCATCCAGACGGCATTTCTTCTATCTTCATCCTTCCGAGGCGGAGCGGCTCCATCTTCAAGGCATCCGGCGTGGAGCATCCTCTTCAAACAACGTCTTCTTTGGAATGAATATCTCTTTAAGTGATGTCATCCAAGATGGCGTCCCTTAGATTCCGATTGGCTGATAGAATTCTATCAGCCAATCGGAATTAAGGTAGAAAAAATCCTATTGGCCAATAGGATTGAGCTGGCATTCTATTGGCTGTTCCTATCAGCCAATAGAATGCCAGTTCAATCCTATTGGCTGATTGCAAAGTTAGTAATTTTATTTAGATTTATTTAAATTATATTTAAGTTAGGGGGTGTTAGGGTTAGACTTAGGTTTAAAGGGTTAATAAATTTAGAATAGTGGTGGTGACGTTGGGGACGGCAGATTAGAGGTTAATAAATGTAGGTAGGTGGACAGGCGGGGCGTAGCCGTGCAGGGACATGGCCGCTGTATAGAAAAGCTCCGTGCAAGCCATAGGTCTCTAGACGAATAAACAAAGTCAAAACAGGGAATTTACATTTCAAATGCCTATACTTTGCCAGATGAACCTTGCTCACAGATCCCGGTGAGCCGAAAAGGAAGAAAAAGAGTTCCGTAATTGTAAAACAGACAAACCGCTATACCGAGTGGGGCAGACTACAATATGGCACGAGGCAAATGACTTTCCTACAAAAATAATGTAAAGTATTGAAATCTCTGCTCAATAACTTAACTATACTACCACCTGGATCTGCAAGTTACTTACAGCGGGATCTATTTGGAGGAGATTGATCGCAAGCGGTGCACCGCCATTACGCAAGACCACGCGGTAAGGCAATTTGGGAACAAGAGGGAGGAAAAATACGGCACGATCAGAGAGAAAAAAATAACTCACTATAGATCTTGGTCTAAGAAGTTTTAAGGGGTCGACACCTAACACACATATCCTGGCCACGGTCAAATAAACTGATACCTTTAGAACAGGCCAGTGCAGTGTAAATACAACAAACAGTGAACGAGAAGGGGTCACGGTGGAGTGTGAGAGGTGTACTTGGATTGACTATCAAAACCATATAACTTTAATTCTATCGATATCCACTCTCTTGCAGACACCCACTTTCTGAGACACACAATAGTAAGAACCTTGCTAAATCTCCTTCCCCAAACCATACATTGAAACAGCCTGAAACCTACAATATACAGGCCGCATAACTCGACAATGACAGCAAAGAAAAACACTAAAGCGGACAAAAAACTAACAGGCGTCACATCAGTGAATTCTTTCTTCACTAGACAAGAAACAGAGACACATGAACAGGTGCAATCACCCCTAGGAGACGAACCTTCACAACAAGAACTGCGCTTTGTTACACATCCTACAAACTCAGACCAACTGTCTCAGATACAATCTACTATCTCATTATTACCCTCTAAATCGGATCTCGCTGAGCTAAAAACATTTATTAAAACTGAAATGTCATCTCTGCGGAAAGATATAAATGAAATGGGGTCAAAACTTGAATACTTAGAAGAAGAACAGGATTCACTGAATAATATTGTGTCTGATGTCAATCACCAGTTGACAAGACACGAATCCATAGTTCAATCTCTCCAATTGAAAGTAGAAGATTTGGATAACCGTAACAGACGCAGCAACTTAAGAATAAGAGGTGTCCCAGAAGAAGCTACTAAGGAATCGCTGCCTTCCTACCTCTTGCAAATGTTCGAATATATTGCCCCAAATGTCAAGCTATCTGAAACATCAATGGAAAGGGCACATAGGGCCCTCAAACCACTCCCTATCCCACCAAAACCTCCCAGAGATATCATTATCAAATTTACAAACTATTTAGACAAGGAGGCTATCTGGAAACAAGTGCGACTCCAAAGAGAAATCAGATTTCAAACATACAGTATTCAAATATTCCAAGACATCAGCCCAGCCACCATAGAAAGAAGAAAAGAAATTCGCTTCATCACCCAAAGACTACAAGAAAGGACGGTGAAATACAGATGGGGATTCCCCTTCAGCCTAATTGTACAGAAGGAAGGTAGAACATTCGTATATAAAGACCCAACAGACATAGACTCATTTTCTAAAGGCTTGAACATTGATTTTCCACAATTTGACCCACCGAATTCAAATACACACCAGAATGGCCCCCCTCTCCCTCAGAGACCACATTGGTCAACTGTTCAACGAAAGAAGAAAAAGACAGAAGATATTGCTTCAGACATATAGAGATGTTCGACAAGATCTGATAAGTATATAGAAAATTATGTATTACTGTTGTTTGTTGTTGATTTAAACTTAGAATTAGGCATTGGGAACTCATTAATCACCTCTTGAATTCATGAACATTAGATGAACAGACTCGATCACGATGTGACATACATACCAAAGAACAGACTACCTATGTGATCAAATATTATCCTTAACTTGAGAGGTTATACCTGTTATTTTGTTGAAGAGTTTACGTTGCCATTATACCAAAAGACATATAAACAGAAATGTTTTGTTTTAGTGTTCTAAGTCTTGAATAAGAGATTGGGTTATTATTAACGAAATAATTAAGATATGAGAAACTAAAAAGTCCTTGATTGGTTGCTATGAAGGTAATAGCAACAACAGACTTATGTAGTAAGATACTCAGAAGATCGTTAACATTGAGATAATGAGAAACAGTTGTTTATTTAAAACCAGTTGAAAAATATTGTCATACCCAAACACACAGATTATAATGTTTAGATACTATAGTATATAACTAAGTAATTCCCTACATGTTATATTTACCTATGAGCTAGAGACCTACAAAATGGCTTGCTACCTCAAGATTGTTATTGTGATGACTCTAATTTTTATTTTCATTTTTATTTGTTTTTCCTTTTTCCCAAATCTCTTCTTTCCATACCTAGTTGGCGGTCCTGTCCTATCCTGCAACCATAAAGCACTTTATAAAAAAAATACTTGTGTAAGTAACTTATATCCTATCTATATTAATCTCACATTTCATTCAGATTATGGCTAAACAAATAAAACATATCACACACACTAACGAATTGCAACTATACTCCATCAATGCAAAAGGTCTTAATATACCACAAAAGAGATCCTTGGTACTGAGAGATAGTCGTAGTCAGAAAGCAGATGTGTTGTTTCTCCAAGAAACACACTTTAGAAAAGGAAGAGAACCCAATACATTTGCTAGCCAGTTCGGAATCTGCTTTTGGGCTTCACATCACAAACATAAGAAACAAGGTGTTGGTATTATAATCAAAAGAGGTATCCCCTTCACAGAGTTAAACACCATCAGAGATAGGGAGGGTAGATATATTATAATTGTCGGTATACTCTATAACCGACCAGTGACACTGGCTTCAATATATGCGCCTAACACAGGCCAACACAAATTCATTAAAAAGATCACTAATAAAATTTTAGATTACCAGAAAGGTCCACTTTTAATGTGTGGGGATTTTAACATAGTTTTAAACCCGGAAATAGACAGCTCTTCACAGCGATCATCACTACCTACCTCACAATTAAATAAAATAAAAACATATCTCAAACAAATTGTCGCCCAAGATGTCTGGAGAACCCTCCATCCGTCCAGTAAGGACTATACATTTTACTCATACCCTCACGTGAATAGATTACATGTTTACAGATGTAAGTGGCCTGGCACTCTTTAAATCGGCTAAAATTAACCCAATCACTTGGTCAGACCACTCAGCGGTGGTGAGCTCCCTCGTGTGGCCATCTAAACCCATTAAAGATTTTGTTTGGCGATTAGATGATTATTTACTTACCGACCCTATCAATATACTAAAAATTGATAAAGCTCTAACGGAATACTTCCAATTAAATACCTCACCATTAACATCTCCTCAAACATTGTGGGAAGCACACAAAAGCGTCATACGAGGTGAAATGATGGCCATAAAAGCTCACCATAATAAACTTAAAAGGGAAGCAGTTAAAACATTCTTAGATAAAATCCAACAATTGGAAGACAGACATAAACATGCTCCTTCTAGTAAGGAGATACTAAGTGAACTGACCATCGAAAAGCAAAAACTAGCATCACACCTATCCAAAGAAATTAAGAGAAAAGCATTTTATAACCGACAAAGACAATATGAGGGCCGCAATAAATTCGGGAGGCTTTTAGCAAGGTACCTTAAACACAAAAACCACAAAAAATATATTTTACACATTACTGACGAACAAGGGCAATCTCAATACTCTACACCTAAAATAGCACGAGTATTTCAGAAATTTTTCCAAAACTTATACAATATTAGAAATAACCCACACCATCAATCAGAAAACCCTCAATTACGACCAATCGCGATAGATAATTACCTTAAACAATTAAAACTTCCAACTATCACTCCCGAACAAAAAGATACTTTAGATGAACCCCTGACGGTAGAAGAAATAAACCTAGTAATTAAAGATTTACCCACAGGGAAATCTCCGGGCCCAGATGGCTTTACTCATAAGTACTACACTACATTTAGAGAGACACTATCCCCACAGATGCTAAAATACTTCCAATCTATAGAGTCCTCCAGCGGGTTTTCGGATAGGGCCTTAGAGGCCCATATAACACTCATACCAAAACCAAATAAATCCACTTCTCTACCTGCAAACTATCGTCCCATTTCATTATTGAACACAGACATTAAGATATTTGCTAAAATTCTATCACATAGACTGAACAAAATTCTCCCCCACATAATACATTTTGATCAGGTTGGTTTTGTTCCGGGCCGCGAAGCCAAAGACAATACAGTGAGAGCAGTACACCTTATCCATTATGTCACCAATAAAAAAATACCATCTCTATTCTTATCAACTGATGCCGAAAAGGCTTTCGATCGTATAGCATGGGACTTCTTAAAAGCTACGTTATTGCAATTAGGCCTAGGCCACCAAATTATAACCCGTATTTTCTCACTTTACTCTCAACCGAGCGCCCGCATATTGATAAATGGATCCTTATCCGACCCCTTTACTATAACTAATGGAACACGTCAGGGATGCCCCCTTTCACCTCTTTTGTTTACCCTTGTAATAGAGACATTAGCAACTAGTATTAGGAACAACCCACAAATACACGGAATTAACATTGGCTCACAACAATATAAAGTCTCTCTCTTCGCAGATGATATGCTTCTCTCCATCACAGATCCCAAAGAATCACTCCCACCAATAAACCAAGAACTAGAGATTTTTCACACATTGTCAAATTTTACCATTAATGAGGCCAAATCTGAAATACTAAGTATAAATATTAATAAACATGACATACACAATATAAAACAGCTCACATCATTCTCATGGTGTAATGCTTCACTTAAATATCTAGGAGTCAAACTAGCGCCAACCTACGATGATATGTTTAATATGAACTACGTACCTCTTAAAAAGACAATTATAAATGACCTCTCTTCGTGGAGATCTAAGCAGATATCTTGGTTGGGACGTATAGAGGTTATTAAAATGAACATATTTCCGAGAATACTTTACTACTTACAAACACTACCCATCCCATTACCCACAACCTATTTACCCTCCATACAAAAAGCTTTTAATGATTACATTTGGAACAAGAAGCCACCTAGAATAAATAAAAACATAATGTATTCACCCAGATCTCAGGGGGGAATGGGAGTCCCGAATCTCGAGTTGTATAGACAAGCAATTGTTTTGCAGAGAGTTCTGGACTGGAATATTCACTATCAACACAAACGATGGATTCCCTTAGAACATCTAATTCACCAAAAACCCCATTTAGGTAGATTGTGTTGGGACATCTCCAACAAACCCCAGCTCAAAACTGATATTAACCCGATAACGAATGAAACATTTAAGACATGGGACAAAATCATTAACACATCCTTATTTATTTCCTCCAAACCATCCCCATTGACATCCCTTCTGGAGAATGGGGAGTTTACATTGTATCCGCCTGCTACCACAATAGATCCAATAAACCAAACCACAGATATAGCAGTACGGACCATGATTACAAACGAATCAATTCGCACACAGTCAGATTTGATTGCAGACGGACATGAATGTTTCTCCAATTGGTTTACATACCGACGAGCTAGAAACTATATACTTAAACACAAAGATTATAATAATATGTCTAGACCGTTGACAAACTTTGAATCTTTATGCATACAAACACCACCACTCAGACATACACTATCCTTCATTTACAAACTATTATCTCAGAAACCCCCGGGGTATATACCATTATTTTTGGAAAAATGGGAAACAGACCTAGGTACCATGATAACACCCCAAACGAGCCACGCCATCCTACAAGCCACTAGAAAATCATCTATCTCATCCTCTATTCTAGAAATTAATTTCAAACTCTTACATAGATGGTACTTTACTCCAAAGAAATTACACAGATTATTTCGCTCCCATCCAAACACATGCTGGAGATGCGGTCATGTAGATAGTAATGATGCACATATGTGGTGGTGGTGTAATGATATTCAAAACTTCTGGCGACAAGTAATTAAAGAAATAGAATCCATCCTGGAGATTGTTCTCCCTCTAGACCCTCTGATATGGCTCCTGAATAAACCCCCAAGCATTAAACATAAACCTTATTTACGGTTGTTCACGATAATGACAAATGGAGCGAAAATACTAATAGCCAAAAATTGGAAAAGTAATAAAGGCCCCTCATTAGGTATGTGGGTTGGTAAAGTTACAGACCTTTTAGATCTCGAAGAATATTATTACCTCAAGAATGCCAAAATGGATACATATGCAGAGATATCCCAAATCTGGGAAACCTACAAACACACAAAATAAAACCTATAAATATACCTCTGACTGGTTGCGGGTGGGACAGGACTCGCCCACCACTTTCTTTCCTTTTACCTTTTCATTGGAAACCCTTAACCCCTTTTTTTCTTTATTTTTCCCCCTTTCCTCTCTAAACTAATATGATAAATTCATATGTCTAGAATTCCTGACTTGTACATGTAAATGTAAGAAAATATAAGACAACTATTGAACATGTTTAATGGAGGAGCTGCGTCTCCCATTTATTGTATGTTACTTTATTACTTTCAATAAAGTTGTTTGGAAAAAAAAAAAAAAATAAATAAATGTAGGTAGGTGGCGGCGATGTTAGGGGCGGCAGATTAGGAGTTAATAATATTTAACTAGTGTTTGCGATGCGGGAGTGCGGCGGTTTAGGGGTTAATATGTTTATTATAGTGCCAGCGATGTCCGGAGCGGCAGATTAGGGGTTAAAGGGACACTGAACGCAATTTTTTTTCTATAGTGATTCAGATAGAGCATTCAATTTTAAGCAACTTTCTAATTTACTCCTATTATCAAATTATTTTCATTCTCTTGGTATCTTTATTTGAAATGCAAGAATGCAAGTTTAGATGCCGGCCCATTTTTGGTGAACACACTGTGTTGTTCTTGCTGATTGATGGGTAAATTCACCTACCAATAAACAAGTGCTTTCCATGGTTCTGAACCAAAAAAATAGCTTACATGCCTTCTTTTTCAAATAAAGAAAGCAAGAGAATGAAGAAAAATTGATAATAGGAGTAAATTAGAAAGTTGTTTAAAATTGCATGCTCTATCTGAATCACGAAAGAAAAAAATTTGGGATCAGTGTCCCTTTAAAAAATGTATTTTAGTGTTTGCGATGCGGGAGGGCCTCGGTTTAGGGGTTAATAGGTAGTTTATGGGTGTTAGTGTACTTTTTAGCACTTTAGTTAGGAGTTTTATGCTACAGCGTTGTAGTGTAAAACTCATAACTACTGACTTTAGAATGCATTACGGATCTTGTCGGTAGAGGCTGTAACGCTCACTTTTTGGCCTCCCAGGACAAACTCTTAATACCGGCGCTATGGAAGTCCCATAGAAAAAAGACTTTACGAACTTTACGTAAGTCGGTTTGCGGTAAAGCCAAAAAAAGTGTGCGGTGCCCCTAAACCTGCAAGACTCGTAACAGCAGTGGGCGTAAAAAAGCAGCGTTAGGACCTGTTAACACTGCTTTTTTACCTTAATGCACAACTCGTAATCTAGCCGTATGTTTTATTTAGTTAGCCCTTTTAGCATATGCACTGATCTCAACCTGTTTTATGGCACTTAAGGTCTGGTGTATTTTGCCACTCCCAGCTATTGTAATCAGATAATTTATGATATACTTAATCATGGGTGTGCTATTTTATTTTCTAGAAATACCAGAACAAAAACACTGCAGTTGACACCTTTAGAGTCCTAGTTGTATTATACTAAACTGGGTAGTATTTTTTTATTCACCAATACAGGTAATGCTTAAAGGGACTTTCCGGTCAAAATTTAAATGCACATAGATGAATAACATCTGTGAATAGAAAGATATTTGCAACATACATGTATTGGCAAAAATGCTTCTAGTAAAAAATATCACTATTTTAGTGTTAGCATTTTTCTCTGCACGTGCATGTGAAGCATAGCTAGATATTTCTTAGTGCACCAGCAATTTAAATACTACAGCTGCTCAGAGCACCAGTGGGGCTTTTATCATGAAAGCAATTAACAAAATGAGTCATTACCAGATGGTACAAACACCTTAGGCTCTCTAAGCAAGTGAAATGTTTAGAATGCTGGTGCACGGTGCATACTTAAAGGGACAGTCAAGTATAAATTAAGCTTTCATTATTCAGATAGGACTTTTAATTTTAATTGACTTTCCAATTTACTTTTATCATCAAATTTGCTTTTTTCTCTTGGTATTCTTAGTTTAAACTAAACATAGGTAGGCTCATATGCTAATTTCTAAGCCTTTGAGGGCTGCCTCTTATCACATGCTTTTTAAATCTCTTTTCAACACAAAGAGACAGAAAGTACATGTGGGCTATATAGATAACACTGTGTTCAGGCACAGAAAGTTATTTAAGATCTAGCACAATACAATGCTAAATTTAAGACAATAGATAATAAACAGTCACAGTCATGTGACCAGGGGGCTGGAAGAAGGTTCCTAGAAACAAGGTAATCACAGAGGTAAAAAGTACATTAATATAACTGTGTTGGTTGTGCAAAACTGGGGAATGGGTAATAAAGGGATTATCTATCTTTTAAAACAATAACAATTCTATGGTTGACTGTCCCTTTAAATACACTTTTAAAATCAGCTATAGCTTTTGCTAGAAGCATTTTTGCTAATACATGAATATTACAAAAATGCTTCTATTCAAAACTGTAATACATCCATGTGTATTCCAATTTTGGCTGGAATGTCCCTTTAACTTTAAATTTTGTCATATTTAGTTGCTGGTATTAACACCTCCAGATAGGCCTCTCTAATGCAAACTCCTACCCCATTACCCGTGTTCACATCAATTCTCTTTCTGCTGCCTAGCCAATCCCTAGGTGCAGTCGAGCACGCGTGCAAGAGAGAGAGAGGAGAGGGAGATAGAAAGAGAGGGGGAGAGAGCAAAAGAGATGGGAAAGAGCTAAAGAGAGGGTAAGAGAGAGCAAAAGAGAGGGAAAGAGCAAAAAAAGGGGGGAGAGAGCAAAATAGAGGGGAAAGAGCAAAAGAGAGGGGAAATAGCAAAAGAGAAGAAAGAGAAAGGGGAGAGAGAGAGCAAAAGAGAGGGGGAGAGAGAAAATAAGAGGGGGGAGAGAGAGCAAAAGAAGAGAGGGGGGAGAGAGAGGGGGGGAGAGAGAGCAATACAGAGGGATGGAGAGAGAGAGCAAAAGAGATGGGAGAGAGACAGAGCAAAAGAGAGGGGGGAGAGAGAGTGCGCAATAGAGAGGGGGAGAGAGAGAGTGCAAAAGAGAGAGGGGAGAGAGAGCACAAAAGAGAGGGGGAGAGAGAGAGCGCAAAAGTGAAGGGGGAGAGAGAGAGCGCAAAAGAGAGGGGGGAGAGAGAGCACAAAAGAGAGGGGGAGAGAGAGCAAAAGAAGAGAGGGGGAGAGAGGGGGGGAGAGAGCAATAGAGAGGGGGAGAGAGCGCAAAAGAGAGGGGGGAGAGAGAGCGCAAAAGAGAGGGTGAGAGAGAGAGAGCAAAAGAGAGGGGAAGAGAGAGAGTGCAGAAGCCAGGGGGAGAGAGTGCAAAAGAGAGAGGGGAGAGAGAGCACAAAAGAGAGGGGGAGAGAGTGCAAAAGAGAGTGGGAGAGAGCGCAAAAGAGAGGGGGGAGAGAGCGCAAAAGAGAAGGGGAGAGAGAGCAAAAGAGAGGGGGAGAGAGGGAGCAAAAGAGAGGGGAAAGAGCAAAAGAGAGGGGGGAGAGAGAGCAAAAGAGAGGGGGGAGAGAGCAAAAGAGAGGGGGGAGAGAGAGCAAAAGAGAGGTGGAACGAGAGAGCACAAAAGAGAGGTGGAGTGAGAGAGCGCACATGCAAAACCCAATGCACGCATACTTCAGGACTTTAAATATCACAACCACGTTAATTTCTCCTCCCAATATACTTTTATATATATATATATATATATATATATATCCTATAATATAAAAGGCCAAGTGTGTTTGTCCGAAGCTGTCATGCTCAGAAGAGACAGCACGAGGACAAACACACCTGGCCTTAGAGTCTTCCAGATCTGCTGCGGCATGGTGACAGTGGGCGGAAGTGGCCGAGGTTGTGGCCGGGCATAACGGGGGCGTGGTCGGGTTCGGTCGCGTGCGCGTGCAAGAGAGAGAGAGGGGAGGGAGATAAAAAGAAAGGGAGAGAGCAAAAGAGATGGGAAAGAGCTAAAGAGAGGGGGGAGAGAGCAAAATAGAGGGGAAAGAGCAAAAGAGAGGGGAAAGAGCAAAAGAGAGGGGGAAGAGCAAAAGAGAGGGAAGAGAGAGGGGGAGAGAGAGAGCAAAAGAGAGGGGGAGAGATAAAATAAGAGAGGGGAGAGAGAGCAAAAGAGAGGGGGGAGAGAGAGCAAAAGAAGAGAGGGGGGAGAGAGGGTTGGAGAGAGAGCAATAGAGAGGGGGAGAGAGAGCAAATGAGGGGGGAGTTGGGAGAAAGAGATGGGGGAGAGAGAGCAAAAGAGAGACAGAGCAAAAGAGATGGGAGAGAGACAGAGCAAAAGAGAGGGGGGAGAGAAAATGCGCAAAAGAGAGGGGGGGAGAGAGTGCAAAAGAGAGAGGGGAGAGAGAGTGCAAAAGAAAAGGGGAGAGAGAGAGCGCAAAAGAGAGGGGGAGAGAGAGCAAAAGAAGAGAGGGGGAGAGAGGGGGAGAGGGGGGAGAGAGTGCAAAAGAGAGGGGGAGAGAGAGCACAAAAGAGAGGGGGAGAGAGAGAGCGCAAAAGAGAGGAGAAGAGAGAGAGAGTGCAGAAGCCAGGGGGAGAGAGTGCAAATGAAAGGGGGGAGAGAGCACAAAAGAGAGAGAGAGCACAAAAGAGAGGGGGAGAGAGTGAAAAAGAGAGGGGGAGAGAGCGCAAAAGAGAGGGGGGAGAGAGCGCAAAAGAGAGGGGGAGAGAGCGCAAAAGAGAGGGGGAGAGAGAGCAAAAGAGAGGGTGAGAGAGGGAGCAAAAGAGAGGGGAAGAGCAAAAGAGAGGGGGGAGAGAGAGCAAAAGAGAGGGAGTAGAGAGAGCAAAAGAGAGGTGGAACGAGAGAGCACAAAAGAGAGGTGGAGAGAACACAAGAGAGAGGGGGAGAGAGAGCGCAAAAGAGGGGGGAGAGAGAACGCAAGAGAGAGGGGGGAGAGAGAGCGCAAAAGAGGGAGGATAGAGAATGCAAAAGAGAGGGGGGAGAGATAGCGAAAAAGAGAGGGGGAGAGAGAGCGCAAAAGAGAGGGGGAGAGAGAGAGCGCAAAAGAGAGAGGGGAGAGAGAGAGCACAAAGGAGAGGGGGAGAGAGCGAAAATAGAGAAGGGGGGAGAGAGAGCCAAAGAGAGGGGGGAGAGGGAGCAAAAGAAAGGGGAAAGAGCAAAAGAGAGGGGAGAGAGAGCAAAAGAGTGGGGGGAGAGAGAGAGCAAATGAGAGGGGGGAGAGAGCAAAAGAGAGGTGGAGCGAGAAAGCGCAAAAGCAGGGCCGGACTGGGAATAAAAAGCAGCCCTGGAAAATAAAAAGACCAGCCCTATTTTCCGTTGAGTCTGTAGAATGCACATGCCCCATTTTTCTCAAAGGGGATTACAAGGATACTCCTTCCCCAATATTTCTTTTAGAATTACATTATATTACTTTGCATTAAATAAAAATGCCAGATTGATGTTATTGCATCCATTAATCACCACTTTAAATTGTAGCTTTCCAGCCCAAGCTGCCACAGCCCACCGGGAATTCTCCTGGTATCCTGGTAGGCCAATCCGGCCCTGCGCAAAAGAGAGGGGGAGAGAGAGCAAAAGAAAGGTGGAGCGAGAGAGCGCAAAAGAGAAGGGGAGGGAGAGAGAGCAAGGGGTGGGACTGATGTACTGCAAAAAATGGCCTGTGTGAACGGGCTTTAGGACTAGTATATATATATATATATACAGTATACACTGTATATATATATATATATATATATATATATATTGTTTTGTAATATATATATATATATATATATATATATATACCTATATATCTATATGAATATATATAGGTATATGTACAGTCATGGCCAAAAATATTGGCACCCCTGCATTTCTATCAGATAATGCACTACTTTGCCCAGAAAGTTGTTGCAATTATAAATGTTTAGGCATTCTCATGTTTATTTATTTTGTTTGTATTGGTATGACACAAAACAGTGGAGAGAAAAAAAAGCCAAATCTGACACATTCCAAGTAAAACTCCAAAAATGGACTGGACAAAATTATTGGCACCCTCAATTTAATATTTATTAGCACACCCCTTGGAAAAAATAACTGAAATCAATCGCTTCCTTTAACCATCAATGAGTTTCTTACACCTCTCTACTGGAATTTTGGACCACTCTTCTTTCTCCAACTTCTCCAGGTCTCTCAGATTGGAAGTGTTCCTTTTCACAACTGCTGGTTTGAGATCTCTCCACAGGTGCTCTCTGGGATTGAGATCTGGACTCATTGCTGGCCAGTTCAGTACTCTTCAGTGCTTTGTCTTAAACCATATCTGGGTGCTTCTTCATGTGTGCTTTGGGTCATTATCCTGCTGTAAGACCCATGACCTCTGGCGGAGACCCAATTTTCTGACACTGGACCCTACATTGCACCACAGAATTCTTTAGTAGTCTTTAGATTTCATAATGCCATGCACACAGTCAATACATCCAGTGCCCGAAGCAGCAAAGCAACCCCAAAACATCAGTGAACCTCTACCATGTTTGACTGTATTTATTTATTCATTATTTTCTTTAAAAGCCTCATTTTTTTTTCTGAAAACAGTAGAATGATGGGCTTTAACAAAAAGCTGTCATTTTGTTTCATCTGTCCACAGCACATTCTCCCAAAAGGATTTTGGCTTCCTCAGGTAATTTTTGGCAAACTCCAATGTGGCTTTTTTATGTTTCTGTGTCAGCAGTGGGGTCCTCCTGGGTCTCCCACCATAGCGTCCCTTTTCATTTGATGGCAACATATAGTGCAAGCTGACACATTTGTACCCTGTGCCTTAAGGTCAGATTGAATTTGTCTGGCCGTTAATTGAGGTTCTTTATCCACCAATCGAACACTCCTTTGCTGCAATCTTTGATGAATTTTTCTCTTTCGTCTACGTCCAGGGAGATTAGCTACAGTGCCATGGGCTGTAAACTTCTTGACAATGTTGCGCACAGTGGACACAGGAACATTAAGATATCTGGAGATGGACTTTTAACCTTGAGATTGTCCATGCTTTTCCACAATGTCTGTTCTCAAATCCTCAGACAATTCTTTGCTGCTCTTTCTCTTCTCCATGCTCAGTGTGGCACACAGAGACAAACAAAAGAAATGATCAGTACATTTTTCACTATTTTAACTGGTTGCCGGTGGGATTTCTATATTGTTACTGTTAATTGATACAGGTGAGTTTAATTATAAATTACATGAGCATCACAAACTTTGAATTAATAATTTATTACAATTTTGAGAAGGTGCCAATAATTTTGTCCAGTCCCTTTTTGGAGTTTTGAGTGGAATGTGTCAGATTTGGCTTTTTATTCTCCACGTTTTTGTGTCATACCAATATAAACAAAAGAAATAAACATGAGAATGCCTAAACTTTTGTAATTGCAACAATTTTCTCGGCAAAGTGGTGCATTATCTGACAGAAATGCAGGGGTATCCACAGATATATAAATATATATATAAATATATATTTTAAAAAACAAAGAACATTTCTAGCATTTGAAGAACATTTGAATGTAAAATATACAGTAAATACACAGTAAAAAGCATTATTAAATATTAAAAATGAATAAAAATATTTATTCATGTTTCCAGCTATTTGAGTGGAAAGGGTTCCAAAGTGTATATATATATATATATATATATACATACAGAGAGAAGTGCACTCACAGGAATGAACAACTGGCTCAATACCATTGTTAGCCTGTTCTATGGCGATTTACCACCTGGGTGCAGCTTTTTAGCCCTGTAATGCTTTTCACAGAGAAGAACTTTCCTGTAGTATATCAGTCTGATCCCGCCTATAACTGTCAGTCCAGCGCAGAGAAATACCAGGCAATTCTCTCTGAACAAGGAACACAGCAGCAACCCCAGACGATTGTTTCGGCCTTTATTGGGCCTTGTCAGTGAGGTGTAGCCATATTCCTCTAAGCACACTGAGCAAGGAGTCCACGTCTGGTTGCCCCTTTTTCCCATAGGGTGACTAAATACATACAGAGAGAAGTGCACTCACAGGAATGAACAACTGGCTCAATACCATTGTTAGCCTGTTCTATGGCGATTTACCACCTGGGTGCAGCTTTTTAGCCCTGTAATGCTTTTCACAGAGAAGAACTTTCCTGTAGTATATTAGTCTGATCCCTCCTATTACTGTCAGTCCAGCACTGAAATACCAGGCAATTCCTCTCTGAACAAGGAACTCAGCAACCCCAGACGATTTTTTCGGCCTTCATTGGGCCTTGTCAGTGAGGTGTACTCACAGGAACGAACAACTGGCTCAATACCATTGTTAGCCTGTTCTATGGCGATTTACCACCTGGGTGCAGCTTTTTAGCCCAGTAATGCTTTTCACAGAGAATAACTTTCCTGTAGTATATCAGTCTGATCCCGCCTATTATGGTCAGTCCAGTGCCGAAATATCAGGCAATTCCTCTCTGAACAAGGAACACAGCAACCCCAGATGATCGTTTCGGCCTTCATTGGGCCTCGTCAGTGAGGTGTAGCCATATTCCTCTAAGCACACTGAGCAAGGAGTCCATGTCTGGTTGCCCCTTTTTCCCATAGGGAGACTAAGTACATACAGAGAGAAGTGCACTCACAGGAACGAACAACTGGCTCAATACCATTGCTAGCCTGTTCTATGGTGATTTACCACCTGGGTGCAGCCTTTTAGCCCATTAATGCTTTTCACAGAGAAGAACTTTCCTGTAGTATATAGTCTGATCCCGCCTATTATGGTCAGTCCAGTGCCGAAATACCAGGCAATTCCTCTCTGAACAAGGAACACAGCAACCCCAGACGATCGTTTCGGCCTTCATTGGGCCTCGTCAGTGAGGTGTAGCCATATTCCTCTAAGCACACTGAGCCAGTTGTTCCTGTGAGTGCACTTATCTCTGTGTGTAAAAAAATATATAGCAAATAGAAAGAACTTGCACTCACTGGTCTTTCGAAAAAGGTAAACTTTTAACTGTGAAAAGTGACGTTTTGGGGACAAAGTATCCCCTTCCTCAGACACAGAATGTACAAAGTGATACAAACATAATAATTCTTAGTATAAACCCCACCCCCCAATTAGGACAAAAAGACCGCCAAACGGTCACCATGGTGACCACCAAGTCACAAAATAAACAAAACACCTTCATGTGATTTATATTGAAAGCTGTCTGAGCCTATCATCAATAATAACCATAAGGAAGTGAGTTTATGTTTTCATCTTTACGATTTATATGCTTAGTCATCCTATGAGTTCTTATCATAGTATAGATGACATATATATTTGTAACATATATTTGACTCCTATATCTTGTACATATCTGTGTTCTGTGTTATTCCTTCCTCTTGTTTTAAATAGTCACTGTTCTCTATGGATCACTGATTGATGATAGGCTCAGACAGCTTTCAATATAAATCACATGAAGGTGTTTTGTTTATTTTGACTTAGTGGTCACCATTGCGACCATTTGGCTTTCTTTTTGACCAAATTGGGGGTGGGGTTTATACTAAATTTTGTGAAGTTATTGTTGATTCCTTGCTCACTGTTTTGATAATTGTTGTACAAAATGAATGCAAGGAAATGTTAAGAAAATGGAAAATGTAGAGCTTAGTATATTGTTACTTACATACATCTGCTGGATTAGCCCTGAGCTAAAGCTTCGGGGCCCACTAATCTCTTCCCCTACAAGTACACTATATTATTTTTGTTCCTTTTCTCTTCATTGATTGTATGGGTGAGCTTTGTAAACCCTAAATTGCACTTAAAATGTATGAACATTGTTTTTCTTTATTCTCAAATAAAGCTCTTTGGAAAAAAAAAAAAAGATTCATTAATGATCACGGATTCCACTCATTGCTATAAAAAAGATACCTGGCTCCAACATGGTAAGAAGAATGGTTAATTTCGGTGCACAGGATGCACTACATGCAGTACAATGATTCCAGGTTCAACTTTTGGCCACCCTCACATGCAGAAGAGGTATAATATCAGACACTTCATGACCTGTACTACTACATATGTAGTGTACATGTTGAACTGTAGCTGTGGTAGGTTCTATGTAGGCAAGACCACAGACAATGCCAGGGTATGCTTTGCCAACCATAGGTCTGCCATTAGAAGTACTATAAAGAATGGAAAAAGTGATCAGCCAGAGGCGTTAATGATCTTCGCTTTGTCCTCATCGATCATGTCCCCCACTTGAAATGAGGAGGAGACAGCAATAGGACACTATTACAGGTTGAGGCAACATGGATCCACCGATTGAACACCTTACAGCCCAACAGACTGAACACAATGTTTGATTGGCATTGATTCCTGTAAAATATTTCTGTTCACATGGCTTTACATATTCTAATCGACAAGTGGACTGTAATGGCCCTATGATGAGTCCATGATACTGACCATTTCATTTTTGAATTTCTAGATATGGTCTCTGTGCTGTTGTACCTTGCATTTTGGTTCAATTCACCTCTACATTGGCAATATGATTTCTATTACATGTTCTGTTTTAGATGCTCTGGTCACTTGATACATAATGTCCTTATATAGGTGCTATCTGCACAGTTTATATTGGACATATAGTATATATTTTGGATACATGCAATATAACATTCTATTTTTCTCTGATATAGTTGCTGATTGCGCCCAGATTGTCTATTATTGCCTTAAAGGGACAGTAAAGTCACAAAAAACCTTTCATGATTTAAATAGGGCATGTAATTTTAAACAACTTTCCAATTTACTTTTATTACCAATTTTGCTTTGCTCTCTTGGTATTCTTAGTTAAAAGCTAAATCTAGGAGGTTCATGTGCTAATTTCTTAGACCTTGAAGACTGCCTCTAATCGGAAAGCATTTTGACAGTTTTTCACCACTAGAGGGCGTTAGTTCATGTGTTTCATATAGATAACATTGAGCTCTGGCACGTGAAGCTCCTAAGAGCAAGCACTGATTGGCTTAGATACAAGGTAATCACAGAGGTAAAAAGTATATTATTATAACTGTGTTGGTTAGGCAAAATTGGGGAATGGGTAATAAAGGGATTATCTACCTTTTTAAACAACAAAAATTCTGGTGTTTACTGTCCCTTTAATGTGATACAAGCAATAGAATATGACGTTTATTGCCATGTTTCTTTGATTTAATCAGGTACTTCCAGACACATGCCGCGGCTGCTATGCAATGTTTTATTTGTGGTTCTGACGATCATGTTCTAACCATAAGGAAGTGAGTTTATGTTTCATATTTTTTTCATATTTACAATTTATATGCTTAGTCATCCTATGAGTTCTTATGTTCTTATAATAGTATAGATGACATATATATTTTGACAACAAATTAACAAGCAATGAACCCAAGAATCAGTGAACCTTATATAGGCTGACAGAGGACCGCCCATAAGGGGTGGTAATATGACATACCCCCTCCTCAAGGAACAACCATCGGATGGGAAGGGGAAGGCCGATCCAGGTGACAGCGATGGAAGAGCGAGACCAGTCGGGGGGCATGCAAGTTCGTGGCTGGCTCCCAGGAGTCATCCGCAGAGGTGTACCCCTTCCATCTGATGAGATACTGCAAAACACCCCTAACCCATCTAGAGTCCAATACACTATGAACCTCATACTCAATGTCAGGTTGCACAAAGGTAGGAGCAGGAGCAACAGAAGAAGAGTCAAGGCGTAAAGAAGCAGGCTTCACCAAGGACACATGAAATGTGGGATGAACCCTGAGGTGTGTAGGCAGGTCCAGAGTAACTGTATTAGGGTTATTTATCATAATGGAAAATGGGCCAATAAATAACGGGCTCAGTTTTCTTGATGGTGTCGTTAGACATAAGTGTTTGGTAGATAACCAGACTTTCTGACCTACCAAATATTGAGGCGAAGGTCTTTTCCGTAAGTCAGAGTAGTGTTTATGAGTTTTTTGAGCTAAGTGAATATGATCTTTGATCACAGCAAAATTTTCTGCAATAGAATTCAGAGTGTCGTTAACTAGTGGGCAAGGACTGTTTATATCAGAGAACACATGAAAAGATGGATGAAGGCCATAATTAATAAAGAATGGCGTTTGTTGTGTGGAAGTATTCACAGTATTATTGTATGAAAATTCGTCAAGAGGCAAATAGGAAGACCAATCTTGTTGTCGGGAAGAACAGAAACAACAGAGGTACTGTTCCAGCCACTGATTAGTGCGCTCCGTTTGTCCATTTGTTTGTGTATGATATGAAGTGCTAAGTCGTTGTTGGATTTGGAGAGTAGTGCATAATTCCTTCCAAAATCTAGAAGTAAATTGAGATCCCCTGTCTGAAACTAGAGATGTTGGTAAGCCATGTAGCTTAACTACTTCTTTAATCAAAAGATCACTAGTTAGTTTAGCTGTGGGTAGTGATATGCAAGGAATAAAATGAGCCATCTTGCTAAACTGGTCAACAACTACTAGTATAGTGGTGTTATTGGAAGAAATGGGTAAATCAACAATGTAGTCCAATGATATGTGTGACTATTGTTTATTCAGTATAGGGAGAGAGAGTAGTAACCCATATGGTTTATTTCGTGAATGTTTAGATGCAGCACAAGTGGAACAAGAAGAGATGTAGGACTTAACATCCTTGCTATAATTTGGCCACCAAAAAGATCGTTGCAGTAATGAAATTGTTTTATTTACCCCTGTATGACCTGCTAAAGGGGAATCATGTACCATCTGAAGAATCGTGGGTCTACAGGGCTTAGGAATATATAGTAGGTTGTTATACAACAGAAGACCATTGCTATCTTGGTGTAAGAGATGCATAGGTTTATCTGTGTCTCTACTCTGGTACCTTTTCAATGACGTAGAGCTAAGTTGAAGTATTCCTAAAAAACAATGTTTTGGTAACAAAGGTTCAGAAGGCATAGTGTGGATAGGTTTTTCTGGTAACCTGGATAAGGCATCTGCCTTACCCTTGTATTTTCCAGGTCTATAACAAATCACAAAGTTAAAACGTGAAAAGAAGATACTTCACCTTACCTGACGGGCAGAGAGAGACTTACAAGATTGTAAATATTGTAAATTTTTATGGTCAGAGTAGATCACAATAGGTTCTGATGATCCTTCTAGTAAATGCCTCCATTGTTCAAATGAGGATTTTATTGAGAGAAGTTCTTTCTCTCCTACTGAATAATTAAACTCAGCAGGTGAGAGAACTCTTGAATGATATGCCACAGGATGGAGTACTTTAGTAGAAGTATTTTTTTGTGACAAAATTGCACCTATGGCATAATCTGACGCATCAAATTCTAAAGTATACTGCAAAGATGGGTCTGTGTATTGCAGGATAGGGGCAGTAACAAAACTTGACTTTAAGAAGTCAAAGGCTTGTTGAGCCTCGGTATGCCATTTAAAAGTGTTTTGTGTTTTAGTAAGATTGGTTAGAGGTTTAGCGATGGTAGCAAATTTATTGATAAATTTGCGATAATAATTAGCGAATCCTAGGAAACGTTGTAATTGTTTCCTGGTTCGTGGTTGTGGCCAGTTATTCTGATCCATCTCAATTCCAGATGGTGAGATATGATAACCTAAGAAGTTAATCTCTGATGAGTTAAATATACATTTCTCTAATTTAGCAAATAAATGATGTGTTCTTAAACGGGAGCGAACTGTGCGAACATGTTTAATGTGTTCCTCTAGGTTTTTTGAGAAAATCAAAATATCATCTAAATAAATAATGATATAGGTGTCTAAGATGTCTCTGAAAATGTCATTTATAAAATTTTGAAATGTGGCTGGGGCATTACATAGCCCGAATGGCATGACTTGATATTCAAAGAGACCATATCTGGTCCTAAAGGCAGTCAGCCATCCATCACCCTCCTTCATACGTATGAGGTTATATGCTCCTCTTAGGTCTAGTTTTGTATATATGGTGGCGCTGTGTAATTGTTCTATTATCTCTGGTATGAGAGGTAGGGGGTAGCGATTTGTTTTGTACATTTGTTTAACTGACGGTAATCAATTATCGGGCGAAATGAATTAAAAAACATCCCAGCGCCTGCTGGGGAAGTAGATGGTCTAATAAAGCCTTTTTTTAAGTTTTCATCTATATAATCTTTGAGATGGCTTAACTCAGAATTAGAGAGAGGATATATATGCCCTATGGGAATTGTGCGTCCAGGAATTAAGTCAATCGGACAGTCATACTCTCTGTGTGGGGGTAAGACGTGACTTTCCTTAACATCAAAAACATCACTAAAATCTGAGTAGTCAGATGGTAATAAAGGTTGTGATACATGTAAGATCTTGTGATTTTGTAAACAAGTGGTTTTACAATAATCAGAGTCTAATTTAAGTGACAGGGTTTCCCAAACTATAATTGGATTATGTTTCACTAGCCAATTCATACCAATCACTACAGGGAACAAGGGAGAAGGTATAATATCAAAAGCCGTGTATTCTGTGTGTGTTTGATTAGAGGTCACTAATAAAGGTATGGTCTCTTTTGTTACTGGACCAGTGCTGATGGAGTTACCATCAATAACACGTATAGAAACAGAATTTTCTTTTGCAATGTAAGGTATTTTATTTTTTTCAATTAAACTTAAATCTATATAGCAACCGGTATCACCAGTATCCACGATAGCCTCAACTTTCAGTCGTCTTTCATCCCACTGTAAAGATAGAGGAAGTTTTATAAACATGTGATCTGAAAGGGAGGTACAAATAGCAGTGTTAGTTTTAGAAGCTTTACCTGACTTCTGTTTTAGTAGGATAGGGCACTCCATTAGAATATGTTCCTTTGAACCACAATACATGCATAGTCTATTAAGTCTCCTTCTGTTCTTTTCCTCTTGAGTGAGATGTCCACGTATTAACCCTAAGTCCATAGGTGATTCCGATGAGGTGGTTGGCATATGGGTAGGAAGGCTATTGTATCTTTTGTTAGAAGACTCATAAGAAAGTTTTTCATACCTCCTCTCACGGTATCTCCTATCTAATTTTATAGCTAGATCATAAAAGGCATCTAACGAATCTGGTACGTCTAACCTAGCAAGTTCATCTTTTAGAGATTCATTCAACCCAAGGCAGAATTGATTTCTTAAAGAAACATTATTCCATTCAGAGTCTCTGGCATATCTTTTAAACTCAGTAATATAGTCCTCTACAGGTCTTTTAGCTTGTTTATATTGCCTAAGTGCTTTTTTATGCAGTGACTTGTCTGTAGGGATCCTCGTATAATGCTGATAATGCATCAAAGAAGGCCTGGAAAGAATTTAATATTGGATCCTGGGTCTCAAAATAACCATCAGCCCATGCCCGAGGTTCTCCCCTCAGATAGGAGATGATAGTTGAAACCTTCTGTTTCTCAGTGCTATATGTTCTTGGACTTAGAGTGAAAAGCATTAAGCAGGCATTTTTAAACTCTCTATACTTAGACCTGTCTCCTGAAAAAACTTCAGGGTGTAATATCTGAGGTTCTGGTATAGGAGAAGCTGCAGATAGTTTACTTGCAATTTCTTGAGAAAAAAATGAGCGTAAATTTTGCACTTCCAATTGAGTTTCTCTGAGACCCTGACTTAGATTATCAACTCTTTGTGTGTGTATATACTGCTTGAGCGAGTTCAGCTGGGTCCACTTGCATTTTTAGGCTTGTTAATATGTAATAAATCCAGGTAGATTATTCTGAAAAAAGGGAGATGTAGACACTCAGCTGCTGAACAACTCAGACTGTAACTAAAAAATAGTGTGTAACAGAACTTTTCAACCTGTGATCATAACTGTGAACACAGCCTTTTTTTAGCTCTGTAATTAATATAATAAAAGGTAGAAACAATGAATGAGAAAATACTTACTCTCTCAATAGTATTAACTACCCTTTAGTTTATAAAATAATAAAACGAGGTACCTTGTGCATAATAAATGTAAGATATGAGCACAAAAAGAGTAACTAACAGTTCATCATAGTATGTTTTATAAGGGTATACCATAAAGTAGTTGAAGGTACCTTAGGATGATTCAGGCGGAGGTCCGGTAAATTTATCAAATGTAGACTGTGGACTGATGTCGAGGTGAATGTGCGCTGACCGAAGTAAGCAGCCAGCTGGTGCAGAGTGTTAGAGCAGAGAGGAAGCGTGTGTGCTGTGCTGGCTGGAGAGAGACAGGAACGGCTGTAGCTGATGACGCCACTGGCGTCTCGGCTGAGACAGAGGAGCTTAGCACAGGCAGTGTAGGAAATCCGGAGGATGGTATGCTGGAGACAAAACCCTATCAGGTAACTTCAGGATGAGCAGGCAAAGATTAGAGGTAATAACGATAGGAACTAGCTTGACAACAAATTAACAAGCAATGAACCCAAGAATAGGTGAACCTTATATATGCTGACAAAGGACCGCCCATAAGGGGTGGTAATATGACAGTCTTAATGCTGCACTTGGTTGTTTGCATGTACAATTTATTAGGTACTGTTTGCTTCTAGGCTTTGACTATACCTTATTAATGCTCACAATTTCTCTGTCTGTTTGATGCTCATGGTCGTGATACAGTTTTGCCTTCCTTTTTTATTAAATAAGATATGTTGCTTGGATATATGTTTTTAAATATATGTTTTTGATATCTCACTTTGTCTGGTCTGGAGCTATTTTCCTTGAGCTCCATGTTGAAACTGACTGACTTGTTTGAGATCTTATTGTTGTATATCTTATTATCTATAGCACCTTTTTTATAGGGCTGTGGTTTTGTGAGCAGTATATACTTGATTATGGTTGTATACTATGTTATAGACATGGTTGATCAAGCTATCCGCTCCTTGATGTTTAGCTTCTATGTATGTAGCGTGGTAAAGGCATTACTGATATATATGATAATAGTAACACAGCGTTTACGAGGGTAGGATCTGTTCTATGTATATAATATTTATAGCCTTCTTTATGGATAATGCAAGTTACAGGGTTTGTGTATATCCACAATGGTTTCTATGGCTTCACTGAAGTGTGAGGCAGATAATGTCTATATAATAGTGATGATTGGTGCTATAAATTTGCTATATTTTTCCCACAGAGGTAGATTAGATGCTATGTTATAGACATAAATAAATAAACAAATAAATAAATAAATGTAGTGATGATATTGATTGAGTTGTCTGGCCAGACCAGTAGGTTGTGACTTGCTGTTAACATTTGCTCATTTTTATTGACATATATTTTTATTTTGTATGTATTTGTTTTTATTGTGATACATTATAACATCATGTCTAGTTCCTTTGTACTGTATTGATACATCATAAATTTGCAAGTAGGCATTGATGTATTAGGATACAATTCACTTGCAACACATTCTCAAGTGTTTGTACTGCTATTAAAGTTGTGATTAAACATTCTGTATAGAGGTTGCAACTATTTTTGTATTTTTTGCACATTGTGTTTTATATATTTAAATAAACATTAGTATTGAAACCACTAGGTTGTTTTGCACAATTATTTGTTAGCGCTGTTACCATTTGTTTTTTGTTTTTTATAACAGCTGCTTATACAAATTTTATTCACACTAATTAAACACATTCACACACAGTGTTCACATAGTATCAGTGGCGCTCTCCATTTTTTTCTTAATCATATGTTATAGACATGTTTGATCACTCTATCCGCTCCTTGCTGTTTAGGTTCTATGTATGCAGCGCGATAAAGGCATTACTGTTATATAAGTAAATAGCTACACAGTGTGTATGAGGGTAGGATGTTTCATATGTGTATAATATTTAGTTTGTTGAATGTTCCCTTGGTAACGGGTGATGTAAGTGGGCGGTAACCTACATCAGATTGCCTGGTTGACATTGGTTCTTGAGAGGCGGTTGTTCATTGCGGTGTCTAGGAGAGACAGGCAGTAGTGTGTAATGTGCACCATGTTTTTTTTTCTTTCTTGTGAGGGGATATCTTTATGACATGGTCATATATTTGGGTATTATAAACTTAACAGCTGAGAAGTAGGGCGATGGGCGGCCCTGTTGTGGTTATATGCTCCTATCCGTATCTAATATTTTAGAGGTGTGTCAATATCCTCCTATTAGGTTCTATTCTGACCTCTAAGATGAGTGTTCTTTTTAGCCAATGAAATTTTGGCATTTACGGCTGCAAATTGTGACATTTTAGATGTGGATTTGTTTATACATTTTGCAATTCATGTCGGTCTTGGTATGGAGCTCTTGGGATATATTCCAGGATTACTGGTCTTAAATTGTTGTTTGTCACATTATACTGATACACTATATGATTGTTTATTTTTTGCACATGCTCTGTTGCAGCCTTTACACACGCTGCTTTCTGATTGGATAAAGGTAGTGGGGCATAACAAGCCTTTATACGTTTGTTTTCAACACTGTTTGTTTGTCAGGGGAAGTGGTTCTTTACTCCAAAACACCACTTGAATAAATACACTTTGTTTCACAGTCGACTGAAGTCCAAGGAGTGCTTTATTTGTGTGTATATATATATATATATATATATATATATATATATATACTGTATATATATGTCTATATATGTGTAAACATGTGTATGTATGTGCTTATATTTGCATATACAGTATGTATACAAATTTACATATATAAACAGATAAATACACATGCATATACATATATACTTACTTACATGCACATATTTAGACATGTATTTATATATGCATTATAGCCATTTCCAGTCAAACACCATTTCATATACCATATACCTTTGAACCCTTATAAAATATTTTTATGAATATTTTTATTAGATAGTGTTTATATGAGTCTAACTGATTTTTTAAATCTATTTGTGTAGTGTTTTTTTTGTGAACTTTTATTATCCCTAACCTCTTCACTTGTGCTTACCCGCCAAAACCCAAATTTAGTTTGTGCTCGAGTGGTATAGCATTCCACTTGTATTCTAGCCCTAAATGTATTGTAAATATACATAATAGTGTTTATCTATCTAGCTGTCATATATCTATCATTATCTCCCTATCTATGTATTCTAGTTATCATTTGCTGCCCTTCTTTGTCTACTTGTTGTCTAGCTATCATTATCTGCCTGTCTAATCTTTTTTATCATTATTGTTATAATTTTATTTCTTGTTTAAGTATTCACTATAGTGAGTGAATCATACAGGATTTCTTATAGCAAACAATATGGATTATGGTAAGGAAATATGTATAGTGTAACAGGTTGGTTAACAAAATAAGACTTTTGCTATGTTAACCTATCTGTAATTAATATTTGCCGGATAGATAGTTTGAAACTACAGACACTGTAGTCTGCAGGAAACTAATAAGGCAGATGAAAGTTCAGGTTCATGCAACAAAACAGTCCAGATATTCAGTGAGATATTGTTCAAAGTTGTTACTGTAGCGAATGTAGATTTAAGGTAACAAGTAGAAGTATTGGTAAATATACGACCTGTAGATCAGTCCATAAAACAAAGGTCTGCAAAGTTAAATGTGGAGTAGCGGCAGGTTGCGGCTTGCAGCGTGGAGCTGGGTGAGAATGCTTCCAGGCGGTAGCTGATGACGTCAGCGGTAAGCAGCCAATACTGGTCTGAGACAAGCTGAGAGTAGAAGCTGCGGACAGTAGCGTGAGCGCGAGTACCGCTCTGAGATGCTGGGGAAAATAGGAGGAGCCGGATTGGCTCAGTTTCACACACACTAGGGTGAGAATTACAGATAATCCAGCACAGCAGAGAGGCAAAGGTGTGTCTTAAATAGGCAGGTAATTTAATTAAAGGGGCAGTGAGCAGAGGAAAAAGGAAGGATCTGACATATCCCCCCCCCAAGAACACCCACAGCGAGGGTTCTAAGGACAGGGTCTCTCTGGATTTCTGCGGTGGAAAAGTGAAACACACCTGGGGGCCGAAACTGAAGTAGCAGGTTCCCATGAGTCTTCAGAATGATCATACCCTTTCCATTGCACTAGATATTCCAGAACACCCCTTCGCCGCCTGGAGTCAAGAATAGCCTCTACCTCATATTCCAAATCCTGGGAAAGAACATGGGTAACAGAATCCACGGTAAATCTGTCGGAAAGACAGGGTTTAACCAAGGAGACGTGGAAAGTCGGGTGTATCCTATATGAGTCAGGTAGTCGTAGAGTGACAGTAACCGGATTCCTAACGGCAATAATAGGAAAAGGCCCTATAAATAGCTTACTCATTTTCTTGGAGGGTGTATGTAAGCGCAAATTCTTAGTTGACAACCAGACTAGTTGCCCAACCTGGTAGACAGGTTGAGGCTTATGCCGCAAGTCATAATAACGTTTATGGGAGGCTTGTGCATGTTTTATGTTGTCCTGAGCGACAGACAAGGTCTGGGAGATGTCATTCACAGTGTCATTGACTTTAGGACATGGAGATGGTGTATAAGGAAGGAAGCTGATTCTGGGATGGAGTCCATGGTTGAGAAAGAAAGGGCTAAAGCCAGTTGAGGAATTCTTGGCGTTGTTGTAGGCGAATTCTGCCAGAGCGAGATGGTCAGCCCATTGATCCTGTTGGTTGGAGCAAAAACAGCGGAGGTATTGCTCCAACCACTGATTGGTGCGCTCTGCCTGTCCATTCGTTTGTGGATGATATGAAGTTGTGAGCTTTTGAGTAACTTGCAGAGTTTGACATAAATGTCTCCAAAAACGAGAGGTGAATTGTGATCCTCTGTCCGAAAGGAGTACCATAGGCAACCCATGTAACCTAACGACGTTCCTGATAAACATGTCGCAAGTTTGTTGTGCAGTGGGTACTCCTATAGCTGGTATGAAATGTGCCATTTTTGTTAGCAAATAAACTACCACAAAAATGGAGGTGTAGGAAGAAGATTTTGGTAGATCGACAATAAAATCCATTGCGAGATGAGTCCAAGGGGTATCTGGAACTGGATATGGTTGTAGAAGTCCCATCGGAGATTGATGCGATGGTTTACAGGTGGCACAAATGCCACATTTGGATATATAGTCTTCTACGGAAGAAAGCATAGTTGGCCACCAGTAGTATCGTTGAAGTAGCTCTAGAGTTTTTTGTATGCCCAAATGTCCCGTGAGTGGGGAATCATGATGTGTTCGTAGAAGAGAAATTCTATACTGAGGTGGTATGTATAAATGTTTACCATGGAAATATAAACCATCTGGATTTCTTTGTAGAAGATGAGTTGGTTTTGTGGAATCCTGAATTTGATCTCTCTGAAACTGAGGGTCGTTATGGACGAGTAGCCCTACAAAGTTTGAAGAGGGTATAACTGTAGATGGGGTTTCCATATTAAGCGGTCTAGTATCTCTGCGGGAGAGAGCGTCAGCTTTGCCGTTTCGGCTTCCAGGTCTGTAGGTGATGAGATAATTGAAACGTGAGAAATAAAGATTCCAGCGAAGTTGTCTGGAGGAGAGAGTCCTACTTTGCTGTAAATATTGTAGATTTTTGTGATCTGTAATAACGATAATGGGGTGTAAAGCTCCCTCTAAGAGATGTCGCCATTGCTCAAATGCAGTTTTGATGGCCAGCAATTCCTTTTCCCCTATGGGGTAATTTCGTTCGGCTGGTAGCATGAGCCTAGAAAGGTAGGCGACAGGATGCATCACATCAGTAAGGGATTGTTTCTGTGACAACACTGCACCCAGAGCATAATCCGACGCATCAACCTCTACAATAAACTGTAAATCTGGGTCAGGGAAGTTAAGTATAGGTGCTGTGGTGAAGTCAGTTTTTAACTGTTGGAAGACTTTCTCACAGTCAGATGTCCAGTTAAAAGTCTTTGTGTGTTTAGTTAAATCAGTAAGTGGTTTAGCAGTCTGGGCGAAATTACGAATGAACTTTCGATAGAAATTCGCAAAACCAAGGAATCTTTGTACTTGTTTGCGATTTTTTGGGGTAGGCCACTGAGTGATAGCATGGATCTTAGAGTCATCCATCTTTATTCCAGTATTCGAGATAATGTAGCCCAAGAAAGTGACTTGACTGCAATGAAATTCACACTTTTCTAATTTAGCGTATAACTTATGTTGACGAAGTCTTGCTAATACTGTTCTTACGTGGGTCACATGTTGTTGTATAGTATCAGAATAGATCAAGATGTCGTCAAGATAAACTACTATGAAAGTGTCCAAGATGTCTTTAAAAATGTCATTTATGAAACATTGGAATGTAGCTGGAGCGTTACATAACCCAAAAGGCATAACCGTATACTCATACAGGCCATAACGAGTTCTGAAAGCTGTTAACCATTCATCTCCAGCTCTCATTCTTATAAGATTGTAAGCACCCCTGAGGTCCAATTTTGTGAAGACTTTGGCAGTGCGCAATCTTTCTATCAATTCAGGGATGAGGGGTAATGGGTAGCGATTTTTCTTAGTACGTTTGTTTAACTCCCTGTAGTCAATAATTGGTCTGAGTGACAGATCTTTATTTTTAACAAAGAATATACCTGCACCCGCAGGGGAGGTGGAAGGTCTAATAAAGCCCTTTGCTAGATTTTCCTGTAGATATAATTTTAGGTGATCTAGTTCAGGTTTAGATAGGGGGTATATGTGTCCCACTGGTATTGTGGAGCCAGGTAAGAGGTCGATAGGACAGTCGTAAGTCCTGTGTGGCGGAAGTGTCTGTGCATCAGTCTTGTTAAATACGTCCTGGAAATCAGTATATTCGGATGGCAACTGAGAAGTTGATGAGAGAAGAATGTTATTGAGAGGGAAACAAGTCTGAGAGCAGTAGGGTGAAGTTAGGTCTATAGTCAATTTGTGCCAGTCAAAGACAGGTTTATGGATTTGTAGCCAAGTAAGACCTAATATAACAGGATAGAGAGGACTAGGTATAATGTCAAAGCTGATAGATTCTCTATGTCCTGAGGAAGTGCACATAAGTAAGGGAGTGGTTTCAAGTGTTACTGGACCAAAGGATAATGAAGACCCATCAACCAAATTTATAGAAACAGGAGACATTTTTGCTTGTGAGGGAATTTTATTTCTATTTACAAAATCACAATCAATGTAATTTCCTGAAGCTCCAGTATCAATGATCGCATCAATCTTTAAGCAGTGTAGATCCCACTGTAAAGTAAAGGACATAGAAATATGTGGTTGTTTTGGTCTGTTTAATGATAAGCTAAGAAATGTTGATGAAGTCTTACCGTTTTTTGTCTTTTTTAAGAGAGGACATGCTGTCAGATCATGCTCAGGGGCAGCGCAGTACATACACAGACGATGAGTGCGTCTTCTGCCTTTCTCCTCAGGAGATAGAGGACCTCTGATGAATCCAATATCCATTGGAGTCTCAGTTTCCCTAGAGGGTAATAGTGGAGTACTCTGTCGTTTGTATGGAGTTGGAGTGTTGGCCCTCTCTTGTTTACGTTCCCGTATACGCCTATCAATAGTAGTGCAATGTGTGAAGAGATCCTCCAAATGCTCCGGTACGCCAGTACGGGAGAGCTCATCTTTGATGTCTTCGGAGAGCCCAATCCTGAACTGGTGTCTGAGCGAGGGATCATTCCACTTTGATTCAATTGCATAGATTTTAAATTGTGATATATAATTTTCTACAGGTTGCCTGCCCTGTCTCAAGGCCCTGAGAGAGGAATCGGCTGATTCCTGTTTAAAAGGATCTTCGTATAGTGAGGATAAAGCCTTTAGAAAATCCTGTATAGAGTTTAGGATGGGATTCTGGTTTTCAAACAAACTATCCGCCCATACACGGGGTTCACCCCTTAAATAAGAGATAGTCGTCAACACCTTAATTCTATCAGTGTTATAAGTTCTGGGTTTCAGTTCGAACATCAAAAGACAAGCATTTCTAAATTCCTTAAACATTGCCCTATTACCACTGAACTTGTCAGGAAAAGACACCTGTGGTTCTGGAAGTACTTCTGAATGTGCAGTTTTAGCAGTATACATATCTCTAAGGCAATCTTTGAGCACCTGATTTTCAGTTTGCACTTCTCTGAGTGTTAAATTTACAGAATCCATACGTTGAGTTAAAGTGGCAATTTGGTTTGCAATCTCTGTCATATCCATGATGCTATACCTGTATTTAGAGGCTGGATTATACTGTTGTATTTCTTGTTTAAGTATTCACTATAGTGAGTGAATCATACAGGATTTCTTATAGCAAACAATATGGATTATGGTAAGGAAATATGTATAGTGTAACAGGTTGGTTAACAAAATAAGACTTTTGCTATGTTAACCTATCTGTAATTAATATTTGCCGGATAGATAGTTTGAAACTACAGACACTGTAGTCTGCAGGAAACTAATAAGGCAGATGAAAGTTCAGGTTCATGCAACAAAACAGTCCAGATATTCAGTGAGATATTGTTCAAAGTTGTTACTGTAGCGAATGTAGATTTAAGGTAACAAGTAGAAGTATTGGTAAATATACGACCTGTAGATCAATCCAGAAAACAAAGGTCTGCAAAGTTAAATGTGGAGTAGCGGCAGGTTGCGGCTTGCAGCGTGGAGCTGGGTGAGAATGCTTCCAGGCGGTAGCTGATGACGTCAGCGGTAAGCAGCCAATACTGGTCTGAGACAAGCTGAGAGTAGAAGCTGCGGACAGTAGCGTGAGCGCGAGTACCGCTCTGAGATGCTGGGGAAAATAGGAGGAGCCGGATTGGCTCAGTTTCACACACACACTAGGGTGAGAATTACAGATAATCCAGCACAGAAGAGAGGCAAAGGTGTGTCTTAAATAGGCAGGTAATTTAATTAAAGGGGCAGTGAGCAGAGGAAAAAGGAAGGATCTGACAATTATCTACTTATCCATCTAATATTTGTATCATATTTTATCTATGTCTGTTTGTCTACTTTCATTCTATCTATCAGCTATCTATCTATCTATCTATCTATCTATCTATCTATCTACCTATTAATCATTATATACTGAGTTGTGGTGGAGGCAACAATAAGACTTCTGTCTAAAATATGTGTTATAGTCTATGTATGTCTGTTTGTCTGTCTGCTTTCGCTCTCTCTCTCTCTCTATCTCTCTCTCTCTCTCTCTCTCTCTCTCTCTCTCTCTCTCTCTCTCTCTCTCTCTCTATATATATATATATATATATATATATATATATATATATAACATCTATCTATTTATCTATCTATCTATCTATCTATCATCTATCTATCTATCTATCTATCTATCTATCTATTTGTATTAATCATTATATACTGTAGTTTATCATCATGCAGACAGTTTACAGAATAACATATCTAACACCCTTAGAATACTTTAGATTAGTCTATGTTCTCCATATTACTATGGTAAAGCCAAACAAGAAGGTTATCTGAAAAATTTAGGAAAGATTTCAAGCATAAAAATTCCAGCTCTTTACCAGTCCCTGACGGTTTTCTTATATAATCAATAGAGCAATTTTTTTTTATTGAGAAATCAGAGTAACAAGCCCTATGGATATCTTTAGGGTTGAACGGCTTTTGCTAATAAGGTCATGTCCTCAAATGATTTAATAAAGTCTAATGTATTTTGCCACTCCCACTCCCTCATGTTTAACAGTTTATTTATGATATACTTAATCATGGGTGTGCCATTTTATTTGCTAAAAATATCAGAACCCAAGAAGCTGTGGTTGGCACCTTTAGGGAACAAGTCTGTAATATACCAAACTGAGTGTTTTTATTTTTATTTTTTGGCTAATACAAGAAATACTGAATATGGAGAGAAATGTGTTCTCTGTATATATGGTATTTATACTGTGTCTAAAGATAAACTGCATGAAAGACAAAGGATTAAATTGCAGTTAAGAAGGTGACAATACCATTTTTGCTATTTTGTATTATGCTATTATGCTTACATTTTAAAAAAATTATTTTTAATTGTGGCCATTAACACCTCCTCCAGATATGCCACCCTAATTCAAACACCAACCCTATTACTCACATTCACATCAATTCTCTGTCTACTACCTACCAAATCCCCACTTAGGAACTCCCCTCATGCCTCCCTATGGAATATCCTGCATATCAGTGAGCTCCACCCATGAGGTCCTCATTCTATTGGATCCCCTAACCTCACCAGGAATTATGCAATACAAATGTATGTACTTCATTCTAGCATCATCCATTTTGATTTTCATACTTACTTACTTGCTTACTGGATGAGTGGAGTGGGAAAAACAAACAGCCATCACTACCTCTCTCTATTTGTAGTGGCACAAAGGGGTTAAATCATTGCTATGTTTTTGTTACTGTCAACCAAAATGGGAAATCTGATTTTTCTTTGTGTTATAGGTAACAAGGGGGTAAAAGCAAGGCTTGATTGGCCCACTAGAACTAGAGAGTTATATATGTTAATACTACACATCTCAACACTGTATATCACTTAATAAGTCACAATTTAACAATATGGCACATAATCATTTTTCCACATAAAATAAACTTTTTGTAATATCAAGCATTTAACTTTATGCATAGTAATTTCACTGTTGGTATTATTATTTGTTTGCTATAAAGTGCCAAAAAAGTGAGTTAAGCACCTGATTAAGTAAATATATACATTTATGTATCACATATTTATATAGTAGCGAAATGACATACAATCATTTGTGGATCAAACAGATCACTTTAATCACTGTACGATCTGACCTAAATATCCATCTGAAATCTAGCACAGAATATACCATCATAATAACTGTAGCTTACCTCTCTCTATTTGTAGTGGCACAAAGGGGTTAAATCATTGCTATGTTTTTGTTACTGTCAACCAAAATGGGAAATCTGATTTTTCTTTGTGTTATAGGTAACAAGGGGGTAAAAGCAAGGCCTGATTGGCCCACTAGAACTAGAGAGTTATATATGTTAATACTACACATCTCAACACTGTATATCACTTAATAAGTCACAATTTAACAATATGGCACATAATCATTTTTCCACATAAAATAAACTTTTTGTAATATCAAGCATTTAACTTTATGCATAGTAATTTCACTGTTGGTATTATTATTTGTTTGCTATAAAGTGCCAAAAAAGTGAGTTAAGCACCTGATTAAGTAAATATATACATTTATGTATCACATATTTATATAGTAGCGAAATGACATACAATCATTTGTGGATCAATCAGATCACTTTAATCACTGTACGATCTGACCTAAATATCCATCTGAAATCTAGCACAGAATATACCATCATAATAACTGTAGCTTAAAATCATTATGTATATGTGCATCAATAGACAGTGTTACATTGTCTTCTCAAACTAACATCTATGTGCTATTTTAGTCTGTCACTTCCAAACATGCCCGATATTTGAGGGCTCTGATTGGCCATATGCTAATCAAGGTGGCGGACCAACTGTCATAAAAAGCAGCCGCGTCCGCGGTGCTTCGCCTTTTGATAAAGCCGGAAACCCGGCGAAACATGTCAATTTTTTACAAAAACTTGCTAGCAATATTTTGTGGGTTAATTGTTCACTAGGGTACTAACAGATATCGATGCACTAACAAGCAGCACTGAGCGTGCTATTAACTGGGGTTATATTACAAGCTGGGCTATTAGTAGCATCGATTCTAATGTGTATAGATAAGTAATGAGACTGGCAGCAACGAGTTACATTTTATACAGAACCTCATGGTTATTATTATGACCTACTCACTTAGATCTCTGGTTTAAAACGCTCACCGTTATTCAAGATTAGTTTAAAATTCAGCTGTATTGATGCAATTAAAGGGATATTCCAGCCAAAATTGGAAAACCACATGGGTGCATTTCGGTATTGTACAGAAGCAATTTTGTAATATACATGCATTAGCAAAAATGCTTCTAATAAAAGCTATAGCTGTTTCAAAATTGTATTTAAGTATGCACCGTGCACCAGCATTTTAAACACAGCCCTTGCTCAGAGAGCCTAAGGTGCTTGAACCATCTGGTAATGACTTAATTTGTTAATTGCTGACATGATACAACCCCCACTGATTATCTGAGCAGCTGCATTATTAAAAATGTGGGTGTAGTGACTGACAATATCTAGCTATGCTACACATGCAGGTGCAGAGAAAAATGTTAACACTAAAACAGTGATAGCTTTTACTAGAAGCATTTTTGCAAATACATCTATATGGCAAACATGTTTTTTTTATAAGATGTAATAAATCTATGTGCATTTAAATTTTGACTGGAATGTCCCTTTAAGAGTATTGTAGCCGGATGTTATATATATAGAGAGCTAGCATTCTTATTGTTGAATGTCTGGTTACAAATTATTATTAATTGCTAAAACAGTGTTACCATATGAGTGTCAAACTCCAACAACTGTTCTTTTCCATAAACAATTGATTTATAACTGTATGATTAATGTTGATTTACAAAACTTCAATGATAATTTTACTCTTTAACTCCACAGCACATACTATAGTATCTAGCAAGCAGAATATTTAGGAATTTGTCAGACTATAACCACTCCCAATCGAGGCAAGCGGTAACAAGCAATATTATCTTGGATTACTACATAATAATATTTTATAGCAGCTATTAGGATTTGGTTATATAACCTAACTCATTCCTAAACACAATACTTTAATCTTTATTATTGTAGTATACTATGCAAGATAAGCATTTAGCCTCAAACCTGGATTAACACAATCCTAATTACCCTTACATACTACAACTATCTGGATATGATGGTTAAGTGGGAATTATAAATATTAGACTATGTGTTGATATAAATGCAGGTATCGAACCTGTAAATGATTATTGAAAGTGCACCAACACTATAAGTTTATTTGCATTTACTTACATTCCCATGAGAAGTGATATTATCTTTTCCAATTGGGTTATATTTAGGGATGGGCGAATGTTTCGCAACATTCGAAAAATGAAACGAATTTTAACACATTCTTTCGTTCGAATCGAATTTCGAATGTTTACATAACATTCTAACATTCGATTTTCGAATGTTCGGTTTCGAATTTTATGATTGCATTAAAAAATATTTGTTTCAAAAAATTTGAATTTATATTTATAATAGTATTTCTAATGCTTTCTTTAAATGTAATATTCAAATTATGCAATATTCTATATAGAAGCATTCAAAATTATATATTTGTATCTATTATGTATCAATTTACTAGATTCCCTCCCTACCACATGAACTACTGAACTTCTGAATAGTATTTGTTAAATAGAATGATAAATTCGAAATTTTGAATGTGGACATACAATATAATTATAAACATTCGAATTCGAAAGTGACATTCGAAAACTGTAAATAGCAATTGATTATAGAATTTTTAAGACTATTCGTCCTTATCAACATTTAGATTTATAATTCGAATTTCGGTAATAACATTCGTTCTAACATTCGAATTCGGAAATTTACACTTTCGCCCATCCCTAGTTATATTCCTACTTTGGGTCCCATTTGTTGAACATATCTATTCTAATTGGGTAATCTCCTAATCAATATTATAATACCAGTATATGAGGTTGTGTATTACACCTAGCTGCCATTGTTCTTTAACTGATTCTGCATTGTCACCCTGTGATATCCCTTACTTTCTCAACCGGATACTTTACTTGCTAGCATTTTAGTTTTAACTATAGTCCCATGGTTTTAAATATGTTCTAATAAAGTTTTATATTTGAATTTGCGTGACATTTTTTCCAATCTCCAATATACTTTAGGGTCTCAACTGAGTGCTTACACAGTATCTTTTTTTTGGTTCAGTTCCTTTAACTCACAGCTAGTAAATGTTGGCCCACTAGAACGCCAGGAGATTTCCTGGTGGGCTACAGCAGCTTGGGACTGGCCAGCTGCAGTTTAAGGGGGTGGTGCAGTTGTTGAGGTGATGTAGCTATATCACCTCTCTTTTTTCCTCTGAGCTTTACGTATTACAGTCACAAAGTGTTTCCTTGTCATTTTTATTTCCTAGACCGTGTACCATTTAGTAGCCTCCTTTGAACAGTTTCCAGTGTCTAGTCACGTCTCACTGTGAGAGAAAGTGGCACACTGTTTTTGAGTGTCGTACCCAGATACAAATGGATAATGATTTTTACATCCTGAAGGGGAGTCATGGATAAAATTAGACTGGGTGCCTATATAACAACAATCTGGCATTTTTTAAATTATAATCTAATATAACTTAATTCTGGAAATAATATTGGGGAAAGGAGTATTAATGGAATCTCCTTGAGAAAAAGGGACATTCTATTGACCTAATGAAAAGTAGAGCTGCTCTTAAAATTTTTCCAGGGCTGCTATCTATTCCCAGTCTGGCCTTGGGTAAAAGCACAGCTTTATGTGGTATAGTAGCATGAATGGGGTAAATTTATGACTCTATGATTTACTGGCATTGTTCGTTGTGATGTCCATGATACACCCACCGTTTAATAAATTGAGCCCTCTGTCTATTTCTAGCAGCTATGGAAAGCAAAATAACTAATCTATGTGTGTCACTATTAAAGTGGGACAGTTCTATATAAGTTATAGGGAGTTGTGAGAGATAAAATCACAGTTTTTGTGTGTCACTGCCAGTCAAAAGGAAAGAAAATCTCTCTTTATGGCTGGTAGCCCAAAGTAGCTACACTACTAAAAGGTGTATAATCATTGTTTTGTGGTAGAATTAATGACGCCAAAGGGGGTAATCAAAGCACTGATTGGTTTTGAGAAAATTTGGGACAGTTCTATGTAAGTTATAGGTAGACATGTGGAATTCGGTTCGGTTCGGTTCGATTCGATTAGAAAATTCTGAAAATTCAGCCAATTCGGAGATTCAGATCGAACCGAATTTCCGAATTAAAATACTGCCGAATTTACCGAATAAATCCGAATTAGTTCGGATTTATTCGTAAATTCGGATGGACATGGATTACACTAGTATTGTACAGTATATTAGGTTATATCACTCTGCTATGAGTTACACCTAATATACAATACATAATACTAGTCTAATACACAGCACACATACCGAAATTCCGAATTTCTGAACCGAATCGAACCCGAATCCAGACGAATTTTTTCGAATCCGAATGAATCCGAAACAAATCTGAAACAAATTCATTCGAAGTTTTCCGAATTCGAATCGATCCGAACCGAACTGAAACACATTTTTCGATCATGCACATATCTAGTTATAGGAAGTTATGAGAGATAAAATCACAGTTCTTGCGTGTTACTGCCAGTTAAAGGGAAAGAAAATCTCTCTTTATGGCTGGTAGCCCAAAGTGGCTACACTACAAAAAGGTGTATAATCACTGTTCAGTGGTTGTGTTAATGATACCAAATGGGATAATCAAAGCACTGATTGGTTTTGAGAAATTTGATGTGCACTGGAGGGCCAAATGCAAAAATACCTGTGCAGGATTCAATGACTGGAGATAGCACTCAAAGTCTGTGACTGAAGTTATAGACTGCATTATGACTTGAATATAGTGACAAGACACGGGACTTGGGAGGCTGTGACAGAACTTAGATACAGCAACTGGACTTGGAAACAGCAACCAGACACACAGACTTGGATACAGCAACTGGACACATGATCTGGACATAGCAACCAAACTTGGATAGAGCAATTGAACTTGGATATAGAAACTGGATACTAGACATGGATACAGCAACTGGATACTGGACTGGATACAGCATCCAGACCTGGATATAGCATCCGGAATAGGATACAGCATCCAAACCTGGATACAGCAACCAGACTTGGATCCAGGACCCGGACTTGGATACAGTAACCCGGACTTGGATACAGCAACCGAACTTGGATACAGCAACCGAACTTGGATACAGCATCTGGACTTGGATACAGTAACCGGACTTAGATACAACATCCAGAAATGGATACAGCTACCAGACTTGGACTTGGATAGAGCAACTGGACAATGAACGTGAATATAGCAACCAGACACTGGACTTGAATACAGCAACAGGACTTGGATACAGCAAATGGAAGCAGCAGACAGAGAATAATGCTAGGAGATACAAGGTGAGGTACAAAATCATAAGACAGAAGCAGGTCAAACACTTGCCAAGGTCAGAATCCAAATCTTTAGCAAGGTATCCAATTCAGTAGACAAAGAGCATAGTCAGGAATCAAGACCATGTTTAAATTCCAGAAAAATACCAATTGTAGAAATTCAGGACAGAGGCACTATCAGAAGAAACACACAATGGAGGAGCAGAGAATGGCCAGTGAATCAGGCTTTATAGTCAGCTAATTGCAGACTGCAAACAGAGTTTACTGATGGTGAACATAGATTGGAGGAGAGCGGCAAAGCGGTAACTGAACTGTGGAAGGATCAATCCTCAGTGAGGGCATGACAGTGTTATAACATATATAAAATGTGTCAATTAGACATGTGCATGGGTTAAAAATTAGTTCTGCCAAAAAACTTGTTTTGGATTTTTCCAAACGTTTGAATTTCATCCATGTGGGCATTCATTTTGGAGAAATACTGGATTCAGATTTGTTACTAATTAACAAAAAAATTACACAATAGGATTCGAAAAATGAAAATAACCTATCTTTCAATGTTAACAGAACATAGAACTTTAGGTCTAAAGGAGTGTTGGGTTAGCGCAAATAAAGAATTGGCAACCTCAATGCGTGTTACAGAAATATTAAATAAAAATAATAATTATTAAAATTTTAAAAATTTAAATACTGTAAAAAAATCTAAACAATCCATAGCATACATATATAAATATATATCTATATATATATATATATATATATATATATATATATATATATATATATATATATATATATATATATATATATATATATATATTTTTTTTTTTTACAGTATGTATAATATTTTTTAGTAATTATTATTTTTTAATATTATATATTTAATATTTCATTAACGTGCATTGAGATTAGCAATTCTTCATGTGCGCTAACCCGATACCATGTTAGACTTAAAGCGCAAAACGCAAATCACTTTACTCATATTTTGCATTTCTATGTTCTTCACATAGAAAATAATGGAATTTTTATTATTAAATATATTTCTATATTTAGCGGGTCTCCGTACCCCAGACTGGGCATTCCCGCTAAAGTCGGCTTCCTCCTGCCAAACACAGGCCGCTATTAGAATAACGGTCACCGCAAGTTGTTATAGCTACCCCCAAGAACATTAGCAGAGACTGAATGCTTGAGGGTTAAAATAGGGACTGCTTTTTGCACAGAAACACAGCTTTTATACATTAACAACAAGGGGGGGGTGGTCACCACATGAACAGTAGAAACAAAAATTATATAATGGGACAAACATCAGACAATGGTTATTTAAACAAGACTCTAATCACATCCTGACTTACAAAAGAACAATGGATGACTCACACAATGGCAGCAAGACACTTCACACCTAGACTGGATATGCAAACACATGGACACATAGCAACAGGAGGCCCCAGCATCAGAGTGCTGATTGTAATCCCCCACTCTAGTCTAGGGTGGGGGGTTGGTGCAGGCAGTGCTGGTTTGAGCTGTCACCTTATATAACAACAAAGCACATGAACTTCAACTCTGCATCAGGGCCTTCTAGTTCTCAGAGTCTCTTGGAATTTGGGCAAATGGGCTAAACCTGAATCCAGGTTAAAAATACTCCAAATCTCCCCAGGGCACCTGCCTCCCAAAACACAGAATCCCCTCAAAATCCAAGGTCCATAGTTGATAGGGGAGGAGGCTGGCCTGCAGTCCTCTCCAAGTACAACAGTAATGGAGGCTTCCGTTACACTATATATATCTGATAATGTTAATGTAAAATAAATATCTATACCTATATATTTATAGGAATAGAGATATAGAGGCCAAATTATCATATGTCTGTTGAACCTGATCCGATAGTGCGGATTAGGTCTGACAGACATCACTGAATGCGGAGAGCAATACGCTCTCCGTATTCAGCATTGCACCAGCAGTTTACAAGAGCTGCTGGTGCAACGCCGCCCCCTGCAGACTCGCAGCCAATGGGCCGGCAGCAGGGAGGCATCAATCAACCTGATCATACTCGATTGGGTTGTATTGTGGCGATACCTGTCCGGCTCATCAGAGCAGGCGGACAGGGTTATGGAGCAGCGGTCTTTAGACTTTCAGACTGAGACGAGAAGTGCAAATATAATCACACCTTTATTAATAGCAAAAAATAATAAAAAGTCCACAAGTAAAATAACAAGCCAGGAATCGAAACCAGAGCTGGTAGTCAGACAAGCCGAGTCAGGAGCCAAAGTGAGTAGTCAGACGAGCCGGAATCAGGAACAAGGAGAACAGCAGAGTCAGGAACAAGCCAGGGATCAGGAACCAGGAAGGACATCAGACAGCCAGGTAATACACAGCAGCTCTCACAAACAGGTCTGAGACAACGCAAGGACAAAGCATCCTGAACAGAGGCCCTTTAAATAATAAGTGATGACATCACAATTCTGAGACTGCATCCTGTCTCACATGGATGATGTAAACCAGTCTGGCCATAAAAGGAAGTGCAGGAAGTGAGCAGCATCCCCCACAATGCATTAAGTCAGGAAGAGAGGTGAGTAAAATGGCTGCCAGCAGCACATGGCAAACAAGTCAGGAAAAAACCCTGACAGTACCCTCCCCTCAACGACCCCTCCCCCGCTGGAGGACAAAAGGCTTATTGGGGAAACGGGCATGGAAGGCACGGAGGAGGGCGGGAGCATGAACATCAGAGGAGGGAAGTAATGAACGCTCCTCTGGACCGTAGCCCCTCCAATGAACCAAATACTGTACGCGGCCCCTGGACATATGAGAGTCAATAATGCTGCTGACCTCATACTCCTCATGGTTGTCAACAAAGATAGGACGGGGACAAGGCAACAAAGTGGTAAACCGATTACAAACCAATGGTTTCAAGAGGGAGACATGAAAAACATTGGAGATGCGCATTGCAGGAGGAAGGTCAAGAGCGTAGGCCACAGGATTTACCTGTCAGAGTATTCGAAAAGGACCAACATAATGGGGAGCCAGTTTATTGGAAGGCACACAAAGGTTCAAGTTGCGGGAGGACAGCCAAACTGTCTCACCAACCTGGTAGGAAGGTGCAGGCAGACGCCTACGATCAGCCTGGAACATTTGGCGCTGCATAGAACGATGAAGGCAATCCTGAATCTGCACCCACGTGGAACGGAGTTGCCGGAGATGCTCCTCCAAAGCCGGAATACCCTGAGACATGAATGAATCGGGCAACAAGGATGGTTGAAACCCATAATTCGCCATGAACGGGGATAACTTGGAGGAAGCATTAATAGCACTATTACGAGCAAACTCTGCCCAAGGTAACAGTTCAGACCAATTATTGTGGTGATCTGAGACATAGCGACGGAGGAACTGTTCCAGAGCTTGATTAGATCGTTCCGCAGCCCCATTGGATTGAGGGTGATATGCCGAGGAGAAGGAGAGCTGGATCCCCATTTGAGCACATGGAAAGATGTGTCCAAGGACACTCACCATTAGCAATAGGTTGAAGAAGACCCACAGGAAGACGTTGAGGAGTCTTATTCTGTGCACAAACTGAGCAGGAGGCAACATACGCAGCAACATCAGAACGAAGACCTGGCCACCAGAATTGTCGAATGACAGACCAAATCATTTGGTTCTTGCCTGGGTGACCTGCGGCTTTAGGATAGTGGTAAGTGTGCAAAAGTTTAGTTTGAAGATTCTCAGGAACAAAACACCACTAGGTTTCTCAGGAGGTGCATTGGTTTGGCCCAAGGGAGAAGTCAAATTAGTATGTATGGTAGCTAAAATATGGTCAGGAGGTATAACTGAAGTAGGTACAGACTCCTCCTTGGACAGAGATGAAAATTGTTGAGAGAGGGCATCAGCCCTAACATTCTTACTAACCGGCAGGTAGGAGACCACATAATTAAATCGAGACAAAAATAGCGCCCATCTGGCCTGTCGGGCGACAAATGTTTTGCTTCAGATAGATAAGTTAAATTCTTGTGGTCAGTAAGAATGAGCACTGGCACGCTAGTACCCTCGAGAAGATGCCTCCATTCCTTGAGTGCCAAAATTATGGCCAGTAATTCCCTGTCGCCAATTTCATAATTGAACTCCGCTGGAGACAATTTCTTAGAGAAGAAACCACACGGATGCAAAGAACCGTCAGGCGTAGGATGTTGAGACAAGAGGGCACCTACTCCAGTCTCAGACGCATCAACCTCAAGAAGAAAGGCAGGACAGGGTTAGGATGAGCCAGAACTGGAGCGGCAGCAAAGGCAGTCTTAAGACTATCAAAGGCCTCAATGGCAGTAGGTGACCAATGAAGTGGATCATTCTCTTTACGGGTCATGTCTGTGATAGGTTTGACCAAGGAAGAAAAGTTTTTAATAAACTTTCTGTAGTAATTGGCGAACCCCAAAAAACATTGAATAGACCGAAGACCAACTGGGCGAGGCCACTGTAGAACTGCAGATAACTTGTCAGGATCCATGGAGAACCCTGCAACGGAGATAACATAACCTAGGAAGGTTACTTGAGTCTGATGGAACTCACATTTCTCGAGTTTACAAAACAGGCCATTCTCACGTAGTCTCTGAAGAACCCGTGTAACATCAGAACGATGAGCCACAAGTGTGGGTGAGTGTATGAGGATGTTGTCTAAGTACACTACAACACACTGTTGCAACATATCTCGTAGGACATCATTAATAAATTCCTGGAAAACAGCAGGAGCATTACATAGGCCAAAGGGCATTACAAGATACTCATAATGCCCGCTCCTGGTGTTAAATGCTGTTTTCCATTCGTGGCCCTCCTTGATCCTAACAAGATTGTACGCTCCTCTCAAATCAAGCTAAGTAAAGACCGTAGCTCCCTTAAGGCGGTCAAAGAGTTCCGTAATGAGCAGAATAGGGTAAGCATTCTTAATGGTAAGACGATTAAGACCCCTATAATCGATGCATGGTCTTAACTCGCCACCCTTTTTCTTCACAAAGAAGAAGCCAGCCCCTGCAGGAGAGCAGGATTTGCGGATGATCCCCAGCAACAGAGCATCAGAAACATACTCCTCCATAGCACAATTCTCTTCAACAGACAGAGGGTAAACCCGGCCCTGAGGAGGAATGGCTCTGGGTTGCAGGTCTATGGCACAATCGTAAGACCAATGAGGAGGCAACCTACCGGCATGCACCTTGTCAAAAACGCCTAGGAACTCTCGGTACTCCTCTGGCAATTGAGATACTGAAGAAGTGCACAAGACTTTAACTGGTTTCTGAAGACAAATGGAAATACATTGCAGAGACCACGACAAAATTTCGGACCTGCGCCAGTCGAGACTGGGATTGTGCTTTTGGAGCCAGGGATAACCCAGAACAACCGGAAAATGCGGAGAGTTTATCACCTGGAACTGGAGGGTTTCAAAATGGCAAGCCCCAACATCCATGGACAACGGAGCAGTTTCGTGAGCAATGAGTGTGGGCTGAAGGGGCCTGCCATCAATGGCCTCAATAGCAAGCGGAACGGACCGAGGCAAAACAGGAATGGAGTGCTTCGATACAAAAGCACTGTCAATGGAATAGCCCGCAGCACTGGAGTCAACAAGAGCCTGGGTGACTATGGAGGAGTCCACCCAGGAAAGGACAACCGTGACCAAAGGTTTCTCCTTTAGCGGTTTCGGGGACAAGGATAAACCACCTAAGGTCTGCCCCCGACAGAACCTTAGGTGTGAGCGTTTCCTGGCCATGTAGGACAAGACTTCAAAAGGTGGCCCTGTAACCCACAATAGAGGCAGAGCCTCTCCCTCCTCCTAAAGGCCCTCTCCGCTGCGGAGAGATGTGTGAATCCCAACTGCATCGGCTACCTGGTGACTCTGGACCAGGAGGCATGGGAGGAGAGGGAGGCATGGGTGGGAACGAACACGTAGGAGACAACGGTACAGGAGGCTTCCACAAGCGCTCCTTGAAAGAAGGCCTCTCACTTAGTCTGATGTCAATTAGGATAAAAAAAGACACCAATGCCTCGAAATCCTCTGGTAAATCTCTGGCAGCAACTTCGTCTTTAATCGCATCAGAGAGCCCATGAAAGATGGCAGCAACAAGGGCTTCATTGTTCCAGCCTACCTCTGCTGCAAGCGTACGGAACTCAATGGCATTCTGAGCAACCTATCTTGTACCTTATAAGATAAAACAGAATGGAGGGGCGCCTCATGTGTGGTATCATCTATTAATTAACAACGAGTCACAGAACTATTGCCAAATGGGTACTCACAAATTTGGAGAGCGCACTTATGTGCTGGTAGGGGCGGGCTGCAGAATTAGAAAGGTGTGACAGCTCACCCACTTGAAGGCGCTCTTGGCGTAAGATGGTGGTTATATTCCCAGAGCACACCAATGTGCTTGTAGAAGCAGGCTGCAGATTGGTAGAGGTGTGGCAGCTCACCCAAACTCTAGGTATCTTGATATTTGTATGATAATGTGTTCCCTCAGGTGCTGGGCTGGTCTCTCATAGGTGAACAATGGCAGATGGTGGGTAGAAATGAATCCACTCAAAGGATAAAAGATATATCCAAATTTATTTAAAAAAGCATAAAAGTTTAAAAACAACAGCACAATGATTGCTGATGAGAGTGGATAACAGGGTGTCCAATAATCACCCAATCATGCAACGCGTTTCACGGTGCACAGACCGTTTCATCAGGCATAAAAAATCATAATAAATCATGCTACCCTTCACTGCCTTATATACCTCACTAATGAACAGAACAAAACACCTCTTTTTGCTGGAGAATGATTGATGTGGTACACCTGTGTGGGTTAGTCCAAATCACTGGCCTAGAGGTGAAAAATCCCTCTTGACTCTGTAAACACTCACCTATGTTTGCATTTATTAATCTATTCTCTGCAGTACAATTATCTGGTGGAATAAACTTCATAACTAATCATTGTTATTAAAAAGCTCCAAACTGGTGAACATGTAAATAGGTTCCCTTACTGGGATAGATGATCCCTCCCACCCCTTTTATTTTACACATTTGAGGTGGTATAACCCTTCCAAAGATATTTTGGGAGTCTGTATTTGACAACACTATGATTGATGTGGTACACCTGTGTGGGTTAGTCCAAATCACTGGCCTAGAGGTGAAAAATCCCTCTTGACTCTGTAAACACTCACCTATGTTTGCATTTATTAATCTATTCTCTGCAGTACAATTATCTGGTGGAATAAACTTCATAACTAATCATTGTTATTAAAAAGCTCCAAACTGGTGAACATGTAAATAGGTTCCCTTACTGGGATAGATGATCCCTCCCACCCCTTTTATTTTACACATTTGAGGTGGTATAACCCTTCCAAAGATATTTTGGGAGTCTGTATTTGACAACACTATGTAATGAAAAGTTATATCGAAATTCGTGTCAATTTAAATGTTTACTTCAATTTGTCTAGTTTAAACTACTAGTAGCAACTAAAACTGTATAATTCCTACTTTGTTATGAACACATACAGATCGTGTAGTGGTTCTATGTTGTTATTTACTAGCCTGAACACTCTTATTCTAATGGTCAAAGTGGCCGCGTGACGTGGAGGCCGACCGCCACCACCCACTTGTTACCCAGAACCAGTAGTTGTTCATATTGTCATTTGACAGGGTGCCGTCTATGATAGACGCCCCCTGAGTCTCTAAGATTTGACAGTCTGCTTTGAAGCCATCTCAGTGGTCCACTGACCCAACATGATGGCTAGAGTTCCGTTTACAAGCCCCAATCGCAACAGCCAAAAAGTCCTTCTTATAGAAGTATAGAGATCGTCAGCCTCGCAACCGTAGTTGCGGAAATATCTGATTTGTATGCAATGATAACCCAACCGAGGACCTGCTTACAGTTTTCCTCAAAAGTGGGTGTGTGTGTAGCCTGGCCAATCACTTTCTTAATCCGGATTGCAGTTTTCCTCAAAAGTGGGCGTGTGTAAACTAGCCAATCACTCTCTTAGTGCAAATTAGTTTGTGATTGGCTGACATGTCAGTATGTGCATAGCGATTGTTGCGATACTCGCAACAGTGTCACTCTAGTTCTTTATTGTAGAGTGTGTTATATTGTTTGTATGGATCGGGAGTAAGTGATTTTCCTTTTTTACTACGTGTGTGTTACAATATTATTGTCGTTTCTCAAACCGCTATATAATGAACTTTGTGTCTTGTGCTTCTATTCGCTGGCATTTCTTTCATTCTCTGGCTAATTGCCTACCAAAATCTTTATATAATACAATACATGGCCTAACTTGACCAAATGACATTTCTAAATTCTTATTAAGTTTACAAGTGAGTATATTCCTAATAACTGGTATATGTCCAGGAGGATATATCCAGGGGGATATAATTGATTCCAAAAAAATGCAAGTTGCGTTATGCAATGTAGGATAAAGGATGATAGACTAAACCTATAAAGTGAAATGTGAGGTGTAGTGAATGTGTATGGAATGTCATCATGCTGGAATAATGGGGAAAATGGGGGGGAAATACTGGAGTGAGAAAAAAGATAACTTAGTTTACGAATTAATAAAATGGACTAGAGGGAAGATTCATCTGTGAGAGGTTGAACGGGAAATATCTTAATATAATAATGGATTGTAATTTAATCTCATAGTGATACTCGTGAAAAACTTATAGTGATGGATTTATAGTGATAATCTGGAAGATCTTGGTAGGAAAAAGAAAAATCTATTAAAAAGATAATTGGATAGAAAATCTATCACGGGGATATCGTAATAATGGGTGCCAGGACCGGGGAACAATAGTAATAGACAATATAGAGAATAGTAGATAGTAAGACTAAAGGGGTGACTAAAGTGTATGTAGGGGTGAACTAAACTAAAAGGCTGCCAAATCAATAACTTCATTTAAGCCGGAGGGAAACAGAGACTGGAATTTATAAATCCAATGTTTCCCTCTGGCGTAGACGGGTGTACCTATTATAACCTATTTTGTGGGGGATGTGTTCGAGTGGAGTGATAGAAAAGGTGTGTTGATGTCCATAATGTTGGATGGTGCTGTGTCTTGAAATACTATGTTTGAGTGATTGTTTTTTGATATTTCTTAAGTGCTCACTCCATCTCGTGCGTATCTTCCTGCAGGTGCGGCCCAAATATTGAAGGCCACATCTGCAGGTCAATACGTAAATAACATAATCTGTGCCACAATCTATCCTATTTTTGATGGTAAATACTTCCCCTGTCGTATGACATTTCACAGATGTTTGTCCATGTGTTATATACCTACACATATGGCAACGTGATTTGTTACACCTAAAAGCTCCTATCTTAAAATTCTTGTTTATATTAAGTGTGGGCTGATGTATACGATTTCTCTTGGAAATCACAACTTTACTTGGGGCCAGATTTTGTTTCAGGGTCGGTGCTCTTCGGAATACTACACGTGGATTCCTGGTGATACTATGTTTCAGAATTGGGTCTTTCATTATAATAGGCCAGTGTTTTTTCAAAGTTTTCTTTATATAGGTGTGTTGTGAATTAAATTGTGTAATGAAAAGTGGTTCCTTGGGATTGTTATTAGATGATATGGTCAAATTTTGATATTTAGGGGTAAGGATATTCTGTCTATCGACATTCCTTGCCTTCAGAAAGCTGTCTTCTATTAATTGGGCAGGATAGCCTTTTTCTTTAAATCTATTACATAAAATTTCTGACTGTTGATCATATCGGGTTAGAGTGCTACAATTCCTTCTAATCCGCCTAAACTGACTGTAGGGGATGTTGGTCTTCCAGCTGTTGAGGTGATTACTTGAAAAGTGTAAGAAGTTGTTGCTATCAACTTCTTTAAAAAAGGTGGAAGACACAACATCCCCCACAGTATTCCATTCAAGACAGACGTCCAAAAACTCTATTTTTTCACTCTGTATGTTGTATGTGAAGGAGAGGCCCATATTATTTGAATTTAAATGGTTCACAAATGATATAACTTCGCCTGTGGTGCCTTCCCAAATGAAAATGAGGTCATCGATGTAACGGCCATAGAATACCACGTTTGCCTCCCAGTTAGTGTTGTAGATGTACGTGTCTTCAAAAACACCCATGAAGAGGTTAGCGAAACTGGGGGCAAACCTGGTACCCATGGCCGTACCCTTAATTTGTAGGAAGAAGTCATCCAAAAATTGAAAATAATTATGTGATAAAATGTGTTGGATGCAAATCATAATGAATTCTTGTTGAATAGAAGGTAAATATATGTCATTCTCAAGGTGATGTTTGATGGCATTAAGCCCCAAAGTGTGATCTATATTAGAATAGAGTGCCCCTATATCGCACGTCAGCCAGAGGGTACATTCTTTCCTTTTGACATTTTTGAGCTTATTTAATAGGTCTGTGGTGTCTCTAATATAAGACGGTAACTTCATAACGTATTTCTGCAAAAGTAAGTCAATATATTCAGAGAGACGGTCAGTGGGGCTATTGATTCCTGAAATTATAGGTCTCCCTGGCGGTTTTATTCGACTTTTATGTAGTTTTGGGAGGTGATAGTAAAATGGGATACTGGGGTGATCTGGTAAAAGATATTGTTTTTCCTTTTTGTTTAAAATTCCTTTATGGAAACCGTCTAAGATTAGATTTTTGGGAATTTTACAGAATTTTAATGTAGGATCACTATCTAGTTTCCTATAATACTCTGTGTCGAGTACAATACGTTTGGCCTCTGTGATATAGTCAGGATAATCCTGTAGGACTATCCCGCCGCCTTTGTCCGCTTGACGTATTATTAGATTTTTATTTGCCATCAGGCTGTTAAGGGCTTTCTGTTCATTAGGCCAGATGTGTCCAAGTTTACTTTTACCATTTATTTTAGCCTTTTTATGCTGTTTATAAGCTAGTTTATTCAGGTCATCTAACATCAGTTGTTGGAAGAGATCAATATATGATCCTTCCTCTCTCGGAGGATTAAAAGTGGACTGGGGTGCAAGATCAGTATGCACAATCTGTTCAAATAGATCGTTTGCTAAATTTGTGGTGTCAGTATAAACTATCTGTGTTGGATTTCTAGGGTCCATTGCATTAGTTAAGATTGGTGTGCCATCTAATTTATGTTTTCTAAGTTCTTTAGCTGCAAAATATCTCTGTAATGAGAGTTTCCTAGTAAACGAATTTATATCAACAAAAAGATTGAATAAATTAGGTTGATGGGGGGGGCAATAGGACAGACCTCTACCTAGAATTCTGATCTCATCATCAGATAGAGTATGTGAGGATAGATTAAATATGCCATCTTTTAATCTCTGAAGCTTTGCTTTTTTGAGGGTGTGCCCTCTCCCTCTCCTCCCTCGTTTGGAAATGATCTTTTTTTGTGGTTCAGGGTTACCTTCGTTTTGTCCCATAATGGGGCTAATGGCCTGTCCCCTAAAAAATGATTTCCAGCAGAGGTGGAAGGTCTTTCTTGTGATATGTTTTGTTGTTCCATTGGTCTATTGGATGGAATGTCATCATTGTGTGATAAAGCATCATAGCAGTTTTGTGTGGGAATAGTGTATTGGTTATGAGAAGCATTAATACGTGTATTATTGTATTCTCCCTGGTTCCTATAGTCGTGGTTCCTATTGTCTCGTCCTTGATGAGTCATCTCAAATGGTCTATTGTAATGTCCTGGACGGTGATAGTCATTTACTCTATGGTTATATGTGTGGGGAACCCTGTTATTGTAGTTCGAATTGTATGCTGTTCTATTCTCATGGAGATGAGTTTGTGGTCTAAAAGACTGTTGTGATTTTTGTCGATTATACTGTGAATGATTCCCCCAATTGTCCTGTGTATCCCAGCTGATGGTGTTCCGATCAGTCTTAAAATTATTATTCTCATTGTAGTTCTGGGGTGTGCGTGATGTGTGATGATTTTGTCTATCAAAATATTGACTATTAGAACTAGACTTTCTTTGATGTACTGCAGAGAATAGATTAATAAATGCAAACATAGGTGAGTGTTTACAGAGTCAAGAGGGATTTTTCACCTCTAGGCCAGTGATTTGGACTAACCCACACAGGTGTACCACATCAATCATAGTGTTGTCAAATACAGACTCCCAAAATATCTTTGGAAGGGTTATACCACCTCAAATGTGTAAAATAAAAGGGGTGGGAGGGATCATCTATCCCAGTAAGGGAACCTATTTACATGTTCACCAGTTTGGAGCTTTTTAATAACAATGATTAGTTATGAAGTTTATTCCACCAGATAATTGTACTGCAGAGAATAGATTAATAAATGCAAACATAGGTGAGTGTTTACAGAGTCAAGAGGGATTTTTCACCTCTAGGCCAGTGATTTGGACTAACCCACACAGGTGTACCACATCAATCATTCTCCAGCAAAAAGAGGTGTTTTGTTCTGTTCATTAGTGAGGTATATAAGGCAGTGAAGGGTAGCATGATTTATTATGATTTTTTATGCCTGATGAAACAGTCTGTGCACCGTGAAACGCGTTGCATGATTGGGTGATTATTGAACACCCTGTTATCCACTCTCATCAGCAATCATTGTGCTGTTGTTTTTAAACTTTTATGCTTTTTTAAATAAATTTGGATATATCTTTTATCCTTTGAGTGGATTCATTTCTACCCACCATCTGCCATTGTTCACCTATGAGAGACCAGCCCAGCACCTGAGGGAACACATTATCATACAAATATCAAGATACCTAGAGTTTGGGTGAGCTGCCACACCTCTACCAATCTGCAGCCTGCTTCTACAAGCACATTGGTGTGCTCTGGGAATATCACCACCATCTTACGCCAAGAGCGTCTTCAAGTGGGTGAGCTGTCACACCTTTCTAATTCTGCAGCCCGCCCCTACCAGCACATAAGTGTGCTCTCCAAATTTGTGAGTACCCATTTGGCAATAGTTCTGTGACTCGTTGTTAATTAATAGATGATACCACACATGAGGCGCCCCTCCATTCTGTTTTATCTCATATAGTACCACCTGGACCATCCAGTGAGGAGGAGGCAGCCGCTACAGCAATCATTATCCTTTGAAGAACATATAAAGGACTGTCTAATTTTTCACAATTGCAAGTGTATTTTCACTACAGTATCTAAGAATTTACTGTTTTCTGCCTTTATTGTGTATATACTCATCTATGATAGCTTAACATTGCCCCATCATATATACTTTTGTTCTAGATTAATGATTATACTGCATCTTGAGCGCCCCCTTCAGTGATTAGGTTTTTACAGTATAGTTATCTTTATCTTATTTAGATATTGAGGGGAGTAGCCTTTAACCAGCAGTATGTTATCTGTATCAGAAAGATCCTCTAGACGGGTCGCCCAAGAAAATAATCTTAACCAGGGCTCCACACAACTGCCAACAGATATGTCTATAGAAAGCCTATTTTCCAGCTTAGAGGGTCTGTTAAAGACGGAAAATAGACACTGGTGGGATTTAGATACATTGAAAAAATATAGAGATAAAAAAACAAATCCCAAGAGGTTTGAGAGTTTTTAAAAATTGCTCCTTCAAAAATGACACTACTCTTTTGGAAAAATGGTTTGCTATCCTAGATAACTGTTCCTTTCAACTTATTGATCTTCTAATTAACCATAGACAACAACTAGTAGATGACACCGCTAAAGAAATCGAAAAGATTCAAATGAAACTCGATAAGTTGAAAGGACACTCAGATTACACTAGACTCAATAATCAAACAATTCAATCATCAGATGAATACCAAAAAGAGCTAATTGCTAGGAAGAATTCCAAATTAGCAAGAGATGAGGAGGACTATAATAAAGGGATTGTCTATACATATAATAAAAAGGATAACACTGAAGTAAATGAGAATCAAAATGACAATTGGAAGGGAGCACACAATAGAAACAATAGAAGGAACAATAGATCCAGTGACAGTCAAAATTGGACCCCGCACCATCAAAGAAAGTCTAGTTCTAATAGTCAATATTTTGATAGACAAAATCATCACACACCACGTACACCCCAGAACTACAATGAGAATAATAATTTTACGACTGATCGGAACACCATCAGCTGGGATACACAGGACAATTGGGGGAATCATTCACAGTATAATCAACAAAAATCACAACAGTCTTTTAGACCACAAACTCATCTCCATGAGAATAGAACAGCATACAATTCGAACTACAATAACATGGTTCCCCACACATATGATCCATAGAGTAAATGACTATCACTGTCCAGGACATTACAATAGACCATTTGAGATGACTCATCAGGGACGAGACAATAGGAACCACGACTATAGGAACCAGGGAGAATACAATAATACACGTATTAATGCTTCTCATAACCAATACACTATTCCCACACAAAACCGCTATGATGCTTTATCACACAATGATGACATTCCATCCAATAGACCAATGGAACAACAAAACATATCACAAGAAAGACCTTCCACCTCTGCTGGAAATCATTTTTTAGGGGACAGACCATTAGCCCCATTATGGGACAAAACGAAGGTAACCCTGAACCACAAAAAAAGATCATTTCCAAACGAGGGAGGAGAGGGAGAGGGCACACCCTCAAAAAAGCAAAGCTTCAGAGATTAAAAGATGGCATATTTAATCTATCCTCACATACTCTATCTGATGACGAGTTCAGAATTCTAGGTAGAGGTCTGTCCTATTGTCCCCCCCATCAACCTAATTTATTCAATCTTTTTGTTGATATAAATTCGTTTACTAGGAAACTCTCATTACAGAGATATTTTGCAGCTAAAGAACTTAGAAAACATAAATTAGATGGCACACCAATCTTAACTAATGCAATGGACCCTAGAAATCCAACACAGATAGTTTATACTGACACCACAAATTTAGCAAACGATCTATTTGAACAGATTGTGCAAACTGATCTTGCACCCCAGTCCACTTTTAATCCTCCGAGAGAGGAAGGATCATATATTGATCTCTTCCAACAACTGGTGTTAGATGACCTGAATAAACCAGCTTATAAACAGCATAAAAAGGCTAAAATAAATGGTAAAAGTAAACTTGGACACATCTGGCCTAATGAACAGAAAGCCCTTAACAGCCTGATGGCAAATAAAAATCTAATAATACGTCAAGCGGACAAAGGCGGCGGGATAGTCCTACAGGATTATCCTGACTATATCACAGAGGCCAAACGTATTGTACTCGACACAGAGTATTATAGGAAACTAGATAGTGATCCTACATTAAAATTCTGTAAAATTCTCAAAAATCTAATCTTAGACGGTTTCCATAAAGGAATTTTAAACAAAAAGGAAAAACAATATCTTTTACCAGATCACCCCAGTATCCCATTTTACTATCACCTCCCAAAAATACATAAAAGTTGAATAAAACCGCCAGGGAGACCTATCATTTCAGGAATCAATAGCCCCACTGACCGTCTCTCTGAATATATTGACTTACTTTTGCAGAAATACGTTATGAAGTTACCGTCTTATATTAGAGACACCACAGACCTATTAAATAAGCTCAAAAATGTCAAAAGGAAAGAATGTACCCTCTGGCTGACGTGCGATGTAGGGACACTCTATTCTAATATAGATCACACTTTGGGGCTTAATGCCATCAAACATCACCTTGAGAATGACATATATTTACCTTCTATTCAACAAGAATTCATTATGATTTGCATCCAACACATTTTATCACATAATTATTTTCAATTTTTGGATGACTTCTTCCTACAAATTAAGGGTACGGCCATGGGTACCAGGTTTGCCCCCAGTTTCGCTAACCTCTTCATGGGTGTTTTTGAAGACACGTACATCTACAACACTAACTGGGAGGCAAACCTGGTATTCTATGGCCGTTACATCGATGACCTCATTTTCATTTGGGAAGGCACCACAGGCGAAGTTATATCATTTGTGAACCATTTAAATTCAAATAATATGGGCCTCTCCTTCACATACAACATACAGAGTGAAAAAATAGAGTTTTTGGACGTCTGTCTTGAATGGAATACTGTGGGGGATGTTGTGTCTTCCACCTTTTTTAAAGAAGTTGATAGCAACAACTTCTTACACTTTTCAAGTAATCACCTCAACAGCTGGAAGACCAACATCCCCTACAGTCAGTTTAGGCGGATTAGAAGGAATTGTAGCACTCTAACCCGATATGATCAACAGTCAGAAATTTTATGTAATAGATTTAAAGAAAAAGGCTATCCTGCCCAATTAACAGAAGACAGCTTTCTGAAGGCAAGGAATGTCGATAGACAGAATATCCTTACCCCTAAATATCAAAATTTGACCATATCATCTAATAACAATCCCAAGGAACCACTTTTCATTACACAATTTAATTCACAACACACCTATATAAAGAAAACTTTGAAAAAACACTGGCCTATTATAATGAAAGACCCAATTCTGAAACATAGTATCACCAGGAATCCACGTGTAGTATTCCGAAGAGCACCGACCCTGAAACAAAAACTGGCCCCAAGTAAAGTTGTGATTTCCAAGAGAAATCGTATACATCAGCCCACACTTAATATAAACAAGAATTTTAAGATAGGAGCTTTTAGGTGTAACAAATCACGTTGCCATATGTGTAGGTATATAACACATGGACAAACATCTGTGAAATGTCATACGACAGGGGAAGTATTTACCATAAAAAATAGGATAGATTGTGGCACAGATTATGTTATTTATGTATTGACCTGCAGATGTGGCCTTCAATATTTGGGCCGCACCTGCAGGAAGATACGCACGAGATGGAGTGAGCACTTAAGAAATATAAAAAAACAATCACTCAAACATAGTATTTCAAGACACAGCACCATCCAACATTATGGACATCAACACACCTTTTCTATCACTCCACTCGAACACATTCCCCACAAAATAGGTTATAATAGGTACACCCGTCTACGCCAGAGGGAAACATATTGGATTTATAAATTCCAGTCTCTGTTTCCCTCCGGCTTAAATGAAGTTATTGATTTGGCAGCCTTTTAGTTTAGTTCACCCCTACATACACTTTAGTCACCCCTTTAGTCTTACTATCTACTATTCTCTATATTGTCTATTACTATTGTTCCCCGGTCCTGGCACCCATTATTACGATATCCCCGTGATAGATTTTCTATCCAATTATCTTTTTAATAGATTTTTCTTTTTCCTACCAAGATCTTCCAGATTATCACTATAAATCCATCACTATAAGTTTTTCACGAGTATCACTATGAGATTAAATTACAATCCATTATTATATTAAGATATTTCCCGTTCAACCTCTCACAGATGAATCTTCCCTCTAGTCCATTTTATTAATTCGTTAACTAAGTTATCTTTTTTCTCACTCCAGTATTTCCCCCCATTTTCCCCATTATTCCAGCATGATGACATTCCATACACATTCACTACACCTCACATTTCACTTTATAGGTTTAGTCTATCATCCTTTATCCTACATTGCATAACGCAACTTGCATTTTTTTGGAATCAATTATATCCCCCTGGATATATCCTCCTGGACATATACCAGTTATTAGGAATATACTCACTTGTAAACTTAATAAGACTTTAGAAATGTAATTTGGTCAAGTTAGGCCATGTATTGTATTATATAAAGATTTTGGTAGGCAATTAGCCAGAGAATGAAAGAAATGCCAGCGAATAGAAACACAAGACACAAAGTTCATTATATAGCGGTTTGAGAAACGACAATAATATTGTAACACACACGTAGTAAAAAAGGAAAATCACTTACTCCCAATCCATACAAACAATATAACACACTCTACAATAAAGAACTAGAGTGACACTGTTGCGAGTATCGCAACAATCGCTATGCCCATACTGACATGTCAGCCAATCACAAACTAATTTGCACTAAGAGAGTGATTGGCTAGTTTACACACGCCCACTTTTGAGGAAAACTGCAATCCGGATTAAGAAAGTGATTGGCCAGGCTACACACACACCCACTTTTGAGGAAAACTGTAAGCAGGTCCTCGGTTGGGTTATCATTGCATACAAATCAGATATTTCCGCAACTACGGTTGCGAGGCTGACGATCTCTATACTTCTATAAGAAGGGCTTTTTGGCTGTTGCGATTGGGGCTTGTAAACGGAACTCTAGCCATCATGTTCGGTCAGTGGACCACTGAGATGGCTTCAAAGCAGACTGTCAAATCTTAGAGACTCAGGGGGCGTCTATCATAGACGGCACCCTGTCAAATGACAATATGAACAACTACTGGTTCTGGGTAACAAGTGGGTGGTGGCGGTCGGCCTCCACGTCACGCGGCCACTTTGACCAATAGAATAAGAGTGTTCAGGCTAGTAAATAACAACATAGAACCGCTACACGATCTGTATGTGTTCATAACAAAGTAGGAATTATACAGTTTTAGTTGCTACTAGTAGTTTAAACTAGACAAATTGAAGTAAACATTTAAATTGACACGAATTTCGATATAACTTTTCATTACATAGTGTTGTCAAATACAGACTCCCAAAATATCTTTGGAAGGGTTATACCACCTCAAATGTGTAAAATAAAAGGGGTGGGAGGGATCATCTATCCCAGTAAGGGAACCTATTTACATGTTCACCAGTTTGGAGCTTTTTAATAACAATGATTAGTTATGAAGTTTATTCCACCAGATAATTGTACTGCAGAGAATAGATTAATAAATGCAAACATAGGTGAGTGTTTACAGAGTCAAGAGGGATTTTTCACCTCTAGGCCAGTGATTTGGACTAACCCACACAGGTGTACCACATCAATCATAGTGTTGTCAAATACAGACTCCCAAAATATCTTTGGAAGGGTTATACCACCTCAAATGTGTAAAATAAAAGGGGTGGGAGGGATCATCTATCCCAGTAAGGGAACCTATTTACATGTTCACTAGTTTGGAGCTTTTTAATAACAATGATTAGTTATGAAGTTTATTCCACCAGATAATTGTACTGCAGAGAATAGATTAATAAATGCAAACATAGGTGAGTGTTTACAGAGTCAAGAGGGATTTTTCACTTCTAGGCCAGTGATTTGGACTAACCCACACAGGTGTACCACATCAATCATTCTCCAGCAAAAAGAGGTGTTTTGTTCTGTTCATTAGTGAGGTATATAAGGCAGTGAAGGGTAGCATGATTTATTATGATTTTTTATGCCTGATGAAACGGTCTGTGCACCGTGAAACGCGTTGCATGATTGGGTGATTATTGGACACCCTGTTATCCACTCTCATCAGCAATCATTGTGCTGTTGTTTTTAAACTTTTATGCTTTTTTAAATAAATTTGGATATATCTTTTATCCTTTGAGTGGATTCATTTCTACCCACCATCTGCCATTGTTCACCTATGAGAGACCAGCCCAGCACCTGAGGGAACACATTATCATACAAATATCAAGATACCTAGAGTTTGGGTGAGCTGCCACACCTCTACCAATCTGCAGCCTGCTTCTACAAGCACATTGGTGTGCTCTGGGAATATCACCACCATCTTACGCCAAGAGCGCCTTCAAGTGGGTGAGCTGTCACACCTTTCTAATTCTGCAGCCCGCCCCTACCAGCACATAAGTGTGCTCTCCAAATTTGTGAGTACCCATTTGGCAATAGTTCTGTGACTCGTTGTTAATTAATAGATGATACCACACATGAGGCGCCCCTCCATTCTGTTTTATCTTATATAGTACCACCTGGACCATCCAGTGAGGAGGAGGCAGCCGCTACAGCAATCATTATCCTTTGAAGAACATATAAAGGACTGTCTAATTTTTCACAATTGCAAGTGTATTTTCACTACAGTATCTAAGAATTTACTGTTTTCTGCCTTTATTGTGTATATACTCATCTATGATAGCTTAACATTGCCCCATCATATATACTTTTGTTCTAGATTAATGATTATACTGCATCTTGAGCGCCCCCTTCAGTGATTAGGTTTTTACAGTATAGCTATCTTGTACCTTGCTGAATGGACATGAGTAGTTTAGCAGCAGAGGAGGAGCGAGCTGGAACATCGAATACCCTTCGAAAGGAGGCCACAAATTCAGGGTAATTCAGGTTTATTAGTCTCCCACAAGGGATTAGCCCAGGCAAGAGCTGTGTCAGAGAGTAATGAGATGAGAAATCCCACCTTAGCTCTGTCAGAGAGAAACGCCTGAGGTAACATCTCAAAGTAAATGCCCATCTGGTTCAAAAACCCTCTGCAATGATTAGGATTGCCTCCATATCGCTGAGGTAGAGGTGCAGAACAGGACATGCTCCTGGTAGGCATAGGTGCAGCAGCGGAAACAGAAGCAGCCATAACTTGCTGGACACTTTGATCCAAATGTGCAGTGCGAGTCAGCAGGGTTTGCAGGTCTAGTGCAAATTGATCCAAGCGGTGATCCTGTTTATCCATCCTGGAAATTATGGCAGGTAAAGGTGAATTATTAGCACCATCAGGATTCATGGTCCTTGCGTAATGTCAGGGTGTCAGGAATCAGACTGAGACGAGAAGTGCAAAAATAATCACACCTTTATTAATAGCAAAAAATAATAAAAAGTCCACAAGTCAAATAACAAGCCAGGAATCAAAACCAGAGCTGGTAGTCAGACAAGCCGAGTCAGGAGCCAAAGCGAGTAGTCAGACGAGCCGGAATCAGGAACAAGGAGAACAGCAGAGTCAGGAACAAGCCAGGGATCAGGAACCAGGAAGGACATCTGACAGCCAGGTAATACACAGGAGCTCTCACAAACAGGTCTGAGACAACGCAAGGACAAAGCATACTGAACAGAGGCCCTTTAAATGATAAGTAATGACATCACAATTCTGAGACTGCATCCTGTCTCACATGGATGATGTAAACCAGTCTGGCTATAAAAGGAAGTGCAGGAAGTGAGCAGCATCCCCCACAATCCACCAAGTCATGAAGAGAGGTGAGTAAAATGGCTGCCAGCAGCACATGGCAAACAAGTCAGGAAAAAACCCTGACACCCTGCTCCATAACTTGTGTTTCTGGTGAGTCTGAAGACTCGCCAGAAACACAGGCCCTCAATCTCCATACGGAGCTTGAAAAATGGACCTCATAGGTATAAGTGTATGTATGTATGTATATATATATATATATATATATATATATATACAGGGCTTTTTTCTGCTGTTACACAATGGTACGCTGTACCGGCACCTCTGCACGGCATACCGGCACCTCTTTAAAGCACAACTGAATTTGTTATATTAACAGGGAATATTTTATTGGAGTGTACAAGGGGCGCTGTATAATGTGAGACAGCATTCTACACTGCACACAGACGACACCTGGAATAATGGTAAACGGCGGCTGGAAGGGACTTTCTTGGGGTATGTTTTATATATTTTTATTGACGGTACTCAGGATCTCAGCAATACAAAATACCACCTGTGAGTTCCGGCACTAAATACAAAGTGCGGGAACTCGTGAGGTGGAGCAGCGCTTGCAACTTCCTTAGCGCAAATGGAGCATGAATCAGTAGGAGAAAGCACCCTCCATGTGAGTCACAGCTGATTTCTTAAGCAGATTGGAAGAAGATCAGTGAGAAGGAGATCAGTTACGGCTTGAATGTTTGCAATGTTCTAGCTCCTTCTCACTGATCTCCCAATCTGCTTCAGAAAATGGCCATGTTTAAAATGGAAGATGCCAAACTGGATAGAAAACCAGTATATTTCAGCGGTAGACAGAAGATGTTTCGCCTAACAGAGTAACTGTCAATGCGGTGGGCAACCTAGGCTGCTTAGTAGAATTGGCTTCTATTTCTGCACAGTATGAAATGGCAGTCATTAGCCTTATTGTAATGTTAAGCAGGCACTACGTTATATATTCCCCATTTAACATGCTATTGGGCGGTAGGGGAGCTTATACTGTTTGGCTCTCAGACTCGGGAAGTCAATCCTGGTAAAAGACTCAATAGTTGGAATTTATTTATATTACAATTTTATCTGCCGTGCAATAGCATACCTGACAGTGAGTTTAACTGCCTGTCAGTGTGTATGACTGCGTGTATCAGGCAGTGGGAGTATGTGTCTGGCAGCATGCACATTTATCTGTTACTGGAAATCAGTGGGCATGCGCAAATTATGTATATGATCTAAAATAAGTTTGATAAAAAATGCATCTCCTCCCACAAACACACATCACATGCATTATATGGTGCTGTCTACTTCTGTGGATAAACCAAGAGGAATTTGAAAGAGGAACATTATAATACCAGTATTCCCCTTTAAGCAGCTAACTTGCATATGATAGGATTACACATATATAAAGTCCCACCCAATTGTCTTTACGGTTCTATATAATACATACACATACATCAAGGCACCTTAGTGAAAGAAGAGCCTGGCATATATTATATATGTGTTACTTGGAAGTTGTTTATATTAATACAGTAGGCATCAGGTTTGGAAAAAGTTGTAACTCTAAGCACAGTGAGGTCTCCCTGCTGCAGACACAGCAGACATATGTGTGAGTGAGGTCTCCCTGCTGCAGACACAGCAGACATACAGTATAATGTGTGAGTGAAGTCTCCCTGCTGCAGACACAGCAGACATATAATCTGTGATTGATGTCTCCCTGCTGCACACACAGCAGACAGTGACACACAATGTGTGAGTGAGGTCTCTCTGATGCACACTCAGCAGACAGTGACACGCAATGTTTGAGTGAGGTCCCCCTGCTGCACACACAGCAGACAAACAATGTGTGAGTGAAGTCTCCCTGCTGCACACACAGCAGACATGCAATGTGTGAGTAAGGTCTCCCTGCTGCACACACAGCAGACATACAATGTGTGAGTGAGGTATCTCTGCTGCACACAAAGCAGACAGTGACACAAAATGTGTGAATGAGGTCTCCCTGTTGTAAATTGGAAAGTTGTTTAAAATTGTATGCTCTATTGGAATCATGACAGAAAAGTTTTGTGTCATGTCCCTTTAAACACATTCACGTCACAAGCCGGATTTCAACTACAAATCGCAGCACTTGAGTTGAACACAGTTGATGGGCCAGTGTAGCTGCCAATTATGTTAAAATGATGTTGCTTTTTGTCTGTGCCCACCTGTAATATGTCTAACTGACTGGATGGACCACCTGTTGCTGAAACTGTTAAACGGGTATTGCTCAGAGAACAATCCTGATTTCTTCTGAAATGTAAGTACATTTTGTAATGTATGTAAATTCACATTATAGATACTGTGAGCACAATATATCAATATATTATACATCATTAAGTAGGCATGGGCATTCAGATGCTTAGTTAGTATCTTGCCCTACAGCAAAAGGGAAGACCTTGCCCTACAAAGACACATTCAATTCGCTGTCCTGTTGCAGTCTGGATGAACTTTACAGACTGTAAAATATTGCAGAGATTTCATATGATATGGTAATCAATTTTCTTGATTTTTTATGAAACACAGGAAGGTTTAGAACCAGTGACCTTTTAAACAAGAGCCATCCCTGGAATGTTAACAGTGTTCCACAACAACAAATACCCAGAAAGGCTCAAGATGGTACATGTAAAAAAGGGGGTACTTTATTTGAAAAAATATATTAAAATATACAAAGACCACAAGCAAGTAAGCAGCTACTGCTATATTAAAAGCTGAGGCTACGACCTCAGCCCGAGTGACATCACTGACGCGCTTAGTTTTTTCCCTCTAATCATAGTTAACACCACTGTGCCTCCCTCTTCATTTTAAAAGGTGAGTAACAGGTGTTAGCCTCATTTGGATAGATCCCTACAATCAAGAGAGATGATGTCACTAATATACTCAGAAAAAGGTACAGGCATATTATAGGAATTTACTGTGTTGATCTAATCTTTATAACATTCCTGGGTTAAGGAAGCTCTTGGTTAATACACAATGGAAAATTCAGATGTGGCAATAAAAGGTGTAAAGCCTGTGACTTTATTCAAGTCACAAATAAATTTGCCTCTTATACCATGGGTAAAGAATACAATACTCTACAGTGTATTAACTGCTCTATGAGCTATGTGGTGTACTTGGTTTCTTGCACGTGCTGTAAAATGCAATATGTGGGCCTCACCACCAGAGAGGTGAGGTCCAGAATCAGAGAGCATCTTAACAACATTGACAATGGGAAGAAATGCTCAGCATTAGCTACCAACTTTGTTATTATGTTACCCCAAAGAGAGGTGGAGATAGGACTAAGATCCTATACTGTAGAGAGGCTTTTTGGATTTTTTTCATTACAAACCTGTATCCCAAAAGGTTTTAACTCTACCTTTGACCTTATAAATCATTGGGAACAGAATTTAAGTTCAAGTTAGATATATCTAGCTTGTGATATAGTCCATTTTCATGTGCCTGTTAATATCCAAGTAGCAATAACTTTAATTTTAATATCAATTCTATTAACTAAAACCTGTTTTACTTTTGCATTGCAATGTATATATATATCATGACTATTCTATAGGAATAGTTTAGCGTTTACTATTGTTGATTTTGCAAGCTGTGAATATTGTGTTACCAGGACCTCCAATGGTGGAATAATGTTCTAAGTGTAGGATGGTATGATCTTGATATTATGAAAAACAATTGGTTAAACATAAGTCAAATAGAAACCAGACACTTTGCAATATGTAATAGAATGAATGTTCCTAATATGTTCTGTATACATCAATAAGATCCTTTATTATAATTCAGACAAATAATAAGGATCTTAACAAGGGTTGTTTTGTTTACATACTGAAGTGATATAAGATTATCCTCATAAAGAAGTATTAATTGTTTAAAGATATCTCACAGGCTAGAATATGTTGTAAACATGTATATAATCACATTGCTTTGAAAAATGTATTTATGAAATCAATATGGTTAAAAAATAGATATGTAAAATTGTATTATTTTGCATATGATTCAAGGTTTGATATTTATGCTGTTAACACACATGTGTCCAAATTTGTATAGATATGCTCTTAATGTATAAAGCAATACTAGGTAATGAATGGTATAAAGATGGGATCAACACAGTAAATTCCTATAATATGCCTGTACCTTTTTCTGAGTATATTAGTGACATCATCTCTCTTGATTGTAGGGATCTATCCGAATGAGGCCAACACCTGTTACTCAACTTTTAAAAGGAAGAGGGAGGCACAGTGGTGTTAACTATGATTACGGGAAAACATGAAACGCGTCAGTGACGTCACTCCGGCAGAGGTTGTAGCCTAAGCTTTTAATATAGCAGTAGCTGGTTACTTGCTTGTGGTCTTTTGTATATTTTAATATATTTTTTCAAATAAAGTACCCCCTTTTTTTACACGTACCAGCTTGAGCCGTTCTGGGTATTTGTTGTTGTGGAATCTACGTTCATTGAGGGCTCCCACTGGGCACCAGGAGTGGAGTAAGAGAAGGAGGAGGTACCGTATTACGGCGTGCAGGCTGTAGGGATACACAGCCATTCGGAATGACATAGAGATTACCGGTTGCTTACACACGCTTCTGAATCAATAGGAATACTGAACACCGTGGCGACAGCCCACCACAATAACTGTAAGTGCTCTTTCTAACCTATATTTGCAGAGTGGAATCGATCTTGCCTGGATAAGCTGTGCAGATTTATTATGTGATAGTACACTCTAGAAGACGCCACAGCATATAGTTGATTGAAAACCTGTTGCTTGTTGCAGTTCTCTCAGAATATCAGGGGTAGCTATATCCGTTTTGTGACTGCTATGTTAACACTGTTGTTCATGTTACACTTCATGGCCACAGGATGTTTTCATTGTCCATTGTTGAGAGTCGAATGAGTCAGCCAACCTTCTCAAGACATTTAAATTAGATGCAATTGCTGGAATTCCTAATAATTTTTGGGCCATAGACTGCACTTACGTTGCCTTGAAACCTCCTAAGGAGTGTGAGGAAATGTTCTGTAACAAAAAACATTTTTATTCCATCAATGTTCATATGGTTTGTGACACTCATCTACATATAACAAAGTAAGTGTCCATGCTGGTTTTACCAGGTCATGTCATGATTACTACATTTTGAGACAGTCTAGTCTGTCTACCAAGTATGAAAAAAAACAAAATGCCAGAGGGAAGGCTACTGGGTGAAACCTTAATTAAGTGTATCTTTTTACTCATATCCATTACATTATTATAGATCACATTTACCCCTTGCCGAAAATGCATATAACAACCAAAAACATGCATATTATGGAATATCTCTCTTCTATGCCAAGTACAGGTACCATATACCACCCTTTCCTGATCTTCCTTCTCTCATTCCCGTACCTGATGTATTTCAATGGCTGCGCAACCTTAGAGCACCACTACACACCCTTACCCAGCAGCTAACCATTACTCAATGACAGCAAAAGATTCAGGACGATCATAAACACAAACCTCCTCCTATATACAAGGTAGGAGACAAGGTATCTACATAACATTCTAACATTTGATTTTCGAATGTCCGGTTTCGAATTTTATGACTACATTCAAAAATATTATTTTTGAAAAATTCGAATTTAGATTTGTAATAGTATTTCTAATGCTTTCTTTAAATGTAATATTTGAATTATGCAATATTCTATATAGAAACATTCACAATTATATATTTGTATCTATTATGTATCAATTTACTAGATTCCCTCTCTACCACATGAACTATTGAACTTCTGAATAGTATTTGTTAACTAGAATGTTAAATTCTAGTTTGCAGCTTAATCTAGGGTAAGACTTTAAGATGACTAAGGTGTAGAAACTCTGCAACGACTCAGAGCCGCCATTAGCACTCAAGGGGTTAAAGGGATAAAAAGGTTAAAATTGAAATTTGCCCAGGTGCATTTAAATTTGAAATAGAAGCATTTTTGCAATATACTTCTATTAGCATTGTGTTTGACTACTAGTGCAGTTACCTTACAGCATATGCCACTAAAAAACAGAAATAACATTTACTAGAATCAATTTTTCTAATAGAAGCATATTGCAAACTTGATTCTATTTAAACTTAAAATGCAGCTATGCACAATTCATTTTTTTTTTTACCTTTTTATCCCTTTACTGGTCCTTAAAGGTCATTAACACTTTAGGAAGCAACAGGGTCTGCAAAAGCAAACAATGGATTGCAATGGTATTACTACAGGGAGTGCAGAATTATTAGGCAAGTTGTATTTTTGAGGATTAATTTTATTATTGAACTACAACCATGTTCTCAATGAACCCAAAAAACTCATTAATATCAAAGCTGAATATTTTTGGAAGTAGTTTTTAGTTTGTTTTTAGTTATAGCTATTTTAGGGGGATATCTGTGTGTGCAGGTGACTATTACTGTGCATAATTATTAGGCAACTTAACAAAAAACAAATATATACCCATTTCAATTATTTATTTTTACCAGTGAAACCAATATAACATCTCAACATTCACAAATATACATTTCTGACATTCAAAAACAAGACAAAAACAAATCAGTGACCAATATAGCTGTTACAGAAGCATTAGTTATTTTGTTGTGAAAAGCTTATTTCCCAGCAGCAATGCCTGAACCAGCAAGCCAGCGCCTAAGAAGGGCTCCAAGAAAACCGTAACAAGTTTCATTTCATAAAGAGTTAACTCTTTTTTTTCAGCTTTTAGAAACTATTGTCTAATCACCTCTGGAGCCAGACTGCTAATTGATAAGATGAACTTGTAAACTTGTTATCTTAAGTACTGTAATCCTATTGTGGCCTGTCAAAGGACAGTGCTCTCTATCTAAATGTGTGATGGGGGATTTTGTGCTTCCCCCCCTCTCCCCCTGGGAGTGCCCTGTGTGCATGTAACCTTAATAAAAAGCAGGCTGGGCATCCCAGTCCTGAGTTCTTGTTTTGACCCTCAATCGCAGCGTTGACTCGTTTTTGTGGGCAGAAGGGTATCCTAGCTGTACTGCAGCTAAGGGAGATTATTCTATATTTGCGAGACTCATATAGAATACTATGGAAAGCAGCTTCTCCCCTCTTTAGCAATAGGGATCCAGGCTACTAAGCGGTCCATCTCTCAGCGAGACTAAGGGTAACCGTAACATTTGGCGGCAGCGGCGGGATTTTCCTGGATTTCCTAGGAGAGGTACAGAACGGATGGAGAGCGCTTACGAAAAATTGAAGCGTACAACCCTAAAGGATTTACTTGAAAGCAGAGGGGGGTACGCCAGCAACCGGCCGAGGAGAGAGCTGATCGCAGAATTGACCGAACTGGATCAGAGCTTCACAATGGCGGAAACACCGACCACGATTAGTGACGAAAAAAACAGGATTGTTCGGGAAAGGCTCTCATTATACGGGCCGAACCCCTCCATGGAATTGGTACAGCAGTTGATGGCGGAGGCGGACGAGGATATACGAGAGACTCGAGCCCACGAACTCAACCTAGCGAACGCACACCGCAATGCTGAAGCCCCGCAGGTAATCATCCCTGTCGAAAATGCTGGGAGGCCCAAGATACCCTATGCGGCATTTCGACCCTTCCTAGAGAGCGAGACAGGGATTGATGAATATTTGGCGGACTTCGAAAGGCAATGTGCCCTGCACCAGATTCCCAACAGAGAGTGGCCCACGATATTGTCTGGGAAACTATCCGGGCGAGCCCTGGAAGCCTTTCGTACTCTGGGTGCTGAGGAAGTGACACAGTATGAGCTAGTTAAGGAGACACTGTTGCGACGGTACGCTGTAACTCCGGACACGTATCGCCGACAGTTTCGGGGCACGGAAAAGAAGCCTAACGATACCCATATGGAATGGGCGCACCGAATGCGGAGAGCGGCAAATCACTGGCTGAGCGGAAGTAAAGCGGTGACTGGGGAGGAAATTTTACAATTGTTTCTCTTAGAACATTTTTATAATGGCATGGAACAGCAAGGGAAGGAATGGCTGCGAGACAGGCGGCCTTCTACCTTAGAAGAAGCAGCCAAATTGGCCGATGAACATTATGACTCCCGTCTTCACGAACCCATGAACTACCGAGCTCCAGCACGGGTCGAACCCAGAGAGGTTTACCGTGCACCCCCTCGTGCTGAATTCCGAGCCCCGGTGCCCACAGGGCCCGTCCGACACTCAGGACCACCCAATAACAGCTCTGAGCGTCCCAGACCGACTTGCCACCGATGCAAGCAACCAGGGCATTTCATGGCTAGCTGCCCCCTTAATACGCACCAGACACCCAGGAATTACAATGACCCCTCTGGGTCCTATCGTCCGGCCCGGGCCCTCTGTGTTAACCAAGAGGCCCCTATGGAGGGATATGTGGGGCCGCTTCACGAGGCAGACCCTGTATATGCTGCCTCAGATAACCGCCAGCACCATCGGCAGAGGGTATGGCTCGAGGGGCGATCTACCGAGGGATTGCGAGACACAGGGGCTACTATCACGCTGGTACAGAGTCATTTGGTGCCAGAGCACAAGCGATCCGGACAGACTGTGGCCGTTAGAGTGGCGGGGGGGGATGTGTACAAAATTCCAACAGCTAAAGTGCATCTTGATTGGGGAGCGGGAAAGGGGGCTGTGAACGTGGGCCTAATGGATAATTTACCTGCCGAAGTACTACTGGGCAACGATTTGGGCCCCATGACTTCTGCCTATGCTCCAGTATGCAACAACGAGGCGGACCCAGTGACTACACGGGCCCAAGCCCGGACGGAGCGAGAGCTTTCACCAGTGCGGGAGACACAGGTAAGACCTACCCCGACCTTGCCTGACAGGTTAGGCCCCATACCCTGGGACACCCCAGATGCTTTCGAGGCAGAGTCTAAGACTGACCCGACCTTACAAAAGTACCGGGAACGAGCAGAGACCGGAGGGGGCGGGGCAGATAACGAAACATTCTTATGGGAAAAAGGGAAACTATACCGCTGGACAGAGAAAAGGGGACAGCGTAGGCGACAGCTGGTAGTGCCCCACAAATACCGTCAAGAAATCCTCAAAATAGGCCACGACATCCCCTTAGCAGGCCACCTAGCCGTTACCCGTACCCTACACCGCATTACTCACACGTTCTTTTGGCCAGGGGTGCACGCTGACGTTAGAACTTACTGTAACACCTGCGATGTGTGTCAACGAGTAGGAAGGCGAGGCGATCACCCTAAAGCCCAGCTAGTAAATATGCCCATTGTAGAGGAACCCTTCAGCCGGGTTGCTATTGACCTAGTGGGACCACTGGCTACCCCTAGTCCCTCCGGTAAGCGATACATTCTTACCGTAGTGGACTACGCTACCAGGTACCCAGAGGCTGTCGCCCTATCCAACATACAAGCGGATACGGTAGCGAATGCACTAGTACAGGTGTTCTCCCGGGTAGGATTTCCAAAAGAAATCCTATCCGACCGAGGCACCCAATTTACGGCTGAATTGACCCAACAACTCTGGCAGGTTTGCAAAATTAAGTCCCTCCTAAGCTCCCCATACCACCCCCAGACGAACGGGCTGTGTGAGAGGTTCAATGGGACCCTCAAGCAAATGCTCAAGACGTTCACTCAGGAATACCGAGACTGGGAACGCTTCCTGCCGCACCTCCTATTTGCTTATCGGGAGGTGCCCCAGGAAACGACAGGGTTCTCTCCCTTCGAGTTGCTCTACGGAAGAAAGGTACGGGGACCCCTAAACCTGATCCGGGAGCACTGGGAGGGAGAGATGGAGGCTGACGGTGTCCCAATTGTGCCATACGTGCTGTAACTCAGGGACCGAATGGAGCAATTAGCCAAATCCGTGCGGGCTAATCTCCAGTTGGCCCAGAGAAGACAGAAAGTATGGTACGATCGGGGGGCCCGAAAGAGAATCTTCACCATAGGACAAAAGGTGTTAGTACTTAAGCCGGTGAAGACAGACAAATTGCAGGCGTCCTGGCAGGGTCCCTACCAGATCGTAGAGAAAAGGGGAGACACCACTTATGTGATAGCTAGCTGCCACGACAACAATCTTAGAAAGACATTCCATGTAAACATGCTCAAGGAATATTTTGAGCGACCAGAGAACGTGACGGCCATATGTTGTTCCCCTCAGGAAGACCCCGACAGTTTACCCATTCCAGACCTATTAGAAAAGAGCCTCCCCACAGGTATAGTGGCTCAGGTTCAGATAGGGGACCGACTTAGCCCCACTGAAAGGGAGCAGCTCAACCAACTCCTCCAGTCCAAACACCTCACCTTCTCCCCGAAGCCAGGGTACACTACTTTAACCACCCACCAGGTAGATACTCCGGGACAAGCTCCCTTGCGCCAGGCTCCGTACCGAATCCCCGAAGCAGTTAGGACAGGAATGAAGAAGGAGATCGATGAGATGCTCCAGCTCAGGGTAATTGAGCCCTCCGATAGTCCCTGGGCCTCCCCAGTTGTCTTGGTGCCCAAGAAAGATGGGACCACCCGGTTCTGCGTAGACTATCGGAGGCTCAATGAAAATACCGTGACGGACGCTTACCCTATGCCCAGGGTAGACGAGCTACTCGATCGTATAGCCAGGGGAAATTACCTGACCACTATTGACCTCTGCAAAGGTTACTGGCAGATTCCCCTGGCCCCGGAGGCTATCCCCAAGTCGGCATTCGTCACCCCATTCGGCTTATATCAGTTTAGGGTAATGCCGTTTGGGATGAAGAATGCCCCAGCTACATTCCAGCGCTTGGTGGATAGGCTCCTGGATGGCTTCCAGAGTTTTGCTTGCGCCTACCTGGACGACATAGCGATCCACAGTGAGTCCTGGGAGGACCACTTAGCTCATGTGGGAATGGTTCTGGATCAGATCCGGGCTGCTGGCCTGACTCTGAAGCCAGAAAAATGCCACTTTGGGATGGCCGAGGTACAGTACCTGGGTCACCGGGTGGGGTGTGGAAAGCAGCGACCAGAGCCGGCCAAAATAGAAGCTGTCGCCAATTGGCCCACCCCCATCACTAAGACTCAGGTCCTAGCCTTCCTGGGCACGGCAGGGTACTATAGACGGTTCGTACCAGACTACAGCACACTTGCCAAACCCCTGACTGACTTGACCAAGAAGAACTTACCTTGACAGGTCCTGTGGTCTCCCCACTGTGAAACGGCTTTCCAGGCTCTCAAAAATGCTCTAATTAACGCTCCTGTCTTGGCGGCCCCAGCCCTTAACAAACGTTTTATCGTCCATACCGATGCTTCCATGTTCGGGCTGGGAGCCGTCCTCAGCCAAGTAGGCGAAGATGGAGGGGAGCATCCAGTTGCCTACATCAGCCGGAAGCTCCTGCCCCGCGAAGTCAGCTATGCAGCGGTCGAAAAGGAGTGTTTGGCTTTGGTGTGGGCATTAAAGAAATTGACTCCCTATTTATATGGTCAGGAGTTCACTCTGGTCACCGACCATAACCCGTTGGTGTGGCTGAACCGGGTCTCTGGAGATAACGGCAGGCTATTACGTTGGAGCTTATCGTTGCAAACCTTCAATTTCACCATTACTTACAGACCTGGGAAACAGAATGGCAACGCCGACGGGTTGTCCAGACAAACCGACCTCAGCCCCGCATAACCAGCGGTCTGGACAGCCTTAGTCTGCCCCGAAAAGGGGTCAGACCGTGTCTGCCAGAGTGTTCCACAGAAAGGGAGCAATGTTACAGAAGCATTAGTTATTTTGTTGTGAAAAGCTTATTTCCCAGCAGCAATGCCTGAACCAGCAAGCCAGCGCCTAAGAAGGGCTCCAAGAAAACCGTAACAAGTTTCATTTCATAAAGAGTTAACTCTTTTTTTTCAGCTTTTAGAAACTATTGTCTAATCACCTCTGGAGCCAGACTGCTAATTGATAAGATGAACTTGTAAACTTGTTATCTTAAGTACTGTAATCCTATTGTGGCCTGTCAAAGGACAGTGCTCTCTATCTAAATGTGTGATGGGGGATTTTGTGCTTCCCCCCCTCTCCCCCTGGGAGTGCCCTGTGTGCATGTAACCTTAATAAAAAGCAGGCTGGGCATCCCAGTCCTGAGTTCTTGTTTTGACCCTCAATCGCAGCGTTGACTCGTTTTTGTGGGCAGAAGGGTATCCTAGCTGTACTGCAGCTAAGGGAGATTATTCTATATTTGCGAGACTCATATAGAATACTATGGAAAGCAGCTTCTCCCCTCTTTAGCAATAGGGATCCAGGCTACTAAGCGGTCCATCTCTCAGCGAGACTAAGGGTAACCGTAACAATAGCCACCTTTCTTTGCAAGGACACTCAAAAGCCTGCCATCCATGGATTCTGTCAGTGTTTTGATCTGTTCACCATCAACATTGCGTGCAGCAGCAACCACAGCCTCCCAGACACTGTTCAGAGAGGTGTACTGTTTTCCCTCCTTGTAAATCTCACATTTGATGATGGACCACAGGTTCTCAATGGGGTTCAGATCAGGTGAACAAGGAGGCCATGTCATTAGATTTTCTTCTTTTATACCCTTTCTTGCCAGCCACGCTGTGGAGTACTTGGACGCGTGTGATGGAGCATTGTCCTGCATGAAAATCATGTTTTTCTTGAAGGATGCAGACTTCTTCCTGTACCACTGCTTGAAGAAGGTGTCTTCCAGAAACTGGCAGTAGGACTGGGAGTTGAGCTTGACTCCATCCTCAACCCGAAAAGGCCCCACAAGCTCATCTTTGATGATACCAGCCCAAACCAGTACTCCACCTCCACCTTGCTGGCGTCTGAGTCGGACTGGAGCTCTCTGCCCTTTACCAATCCAGCCATGGGCCCATCCATCTGGCCCATCAAGACTCACTCTCATTTCATCAGTCCATAAAACCTTAGAAAAATCAGTCTTGAGATATTTCTTGGCCCAGTCTTGACGTTTCAGCTTGTGTGTCTTGTTCAGTGGTGGTCGTCTTTCAGCCTTTCTTACCTTAGCCATGTCTCTGAGTATTGCACACCTTGTGCTTTTGGGCACTCCAGTGATGTTGCAGCTCTGAAATATGGCAAAACTGGTGGCAAGTGGCATCTTGGCAGCTGCACGCTTGACTTTTCTCAGTTCATGGGCAGTTATTTTGCGCCTTGGTTTTTCCACAAGCTTCTTGCGACCCTGTTGACTAATTTGAATGAAACGCTTGATTGTTCGATGATCACGCTTCAGAAGCTTTGCAATTTTAAGAGTGCTGCATCCCTCTGCAAGATATCTCACTATTTTTGACTTTTCTGAGCCTGTCAAGTCCTTCTTTTGACCCATTTTGCCAAAGGAAAGGAAGTTGCCTAATAATTATGCACACCTGATATAGGTTGTTGATGTCATTAGACCACACCCCTTCTCATTACAGAGATGCACATCACCTAATATGCTTAATTGGTAGTAGGCTTTCAAGCCTATACAGCTTGGAGTAAGACAACATGCATAAAGAGGATGATGTGGTCAAAATACTAATTTGCCTAATAATTCTGCACTCCCTGTATTCAGAGGCCATACTGTTTCACTCAACTTTAGATTCCTGATTTTGTCGAGCATTTTTAAACATGGATATTTTTGGCCTAAATATGCAAACCGAGTATTGTAATACGAGCGGTAAACCCGATGAACGCAAATGACTGTGATAAACACCTTTTCACTCGCGCGTAACTGTTAACCGCCACTTGTATGCTGGCCTTGATTGGGTTATCAATGAAGAATAGTTGTTTTTGCACTTTATTTTGTTTTTCTTAGTTTTGCAAAAACAAATAATAAGAGTGAATATCAAACATGGATACATTAAATAAAGACCCTTATGTTGACATTGGTAGATGTCCCATTGTGATTTTGCAGGAATCCTGCTCAAAATAGACCAGGTTGGTTTTGGAAAGAAATATATCTTGACATATTTGAAATGATAAATCCAATCTGACCAGCTTGTGGTTTGCTTTCCTTGAAGAATCTTAGACAGTGGGAAATATTAAACTCTCCATAACATAAAAAAATCTAGATTATGGAATATTTTTTTTAAATAAAAACTTTCATCAATTAACAAACATAACAACAAATTAACATATTTTGTCACCATACTATACAAGTAACGTTACACGTGTATATGCATATCTTATAATAATAAAACAACATATTATGCGATTCAGGTTGTGTTTCTGGAATGACTTGTCCTTAAACGAAGTGCAATCAGTTTAGGTGTGGGAATAAGATTAGTGACTATGAATAAATTGTTGATCTGGATGATGTAAAGAAGACAGGTAAACAAGAAAAAATTAGAATACCTTATTCACTTGATAATGAGTGGCATTAAGAACAATTATAACTCTCCCAGTAAAATTGCATGTCCTGAAAAAAAAATCAAATGTTCCCATTTTATAATAATAAAATATTTCCAATGTTAGAGTGGTATTTACTAACGTCTGCCATTCTTTAATGGTAGGGATTTGTGGTGATTTCCATTATTTGAGGATTCATTGTGTTGCAGCATTTAAAATGATTTTAAGAGGTGGCATTTTAGATTACACAATACAACCCCAATTCCGAAAAGGTTAGGACAGTATAGAAAATGCCAGAAAAAAAAGAGTCATTTGAAAATTCAATTCACAATATACTATATTGAAAACAAATTATAAACCCATTATTTGATGTTTTACTTAACTAATTTAATGTATTTGAGAGAATATACACTCATTTCAAATCTGATTACTGCAACACATTCCAAAAAAGTTGGGACAGGGACAATTTAGGACTAATAGCGATGTGACAAGTTGAAATAAGAAGGTGATGTGAAACAGGTGAGGCAATCATGTAATCATAGTATATAAGGAGCCTCCAAAAAAGGCTTAGTACTTAAAAAGCAAGGATGGGTCGAGGCTCACCAATATGCCAACAGATGCGTCAGCGAATAATCCAACACTATGAGAACAACCATTTCCCAAAGACAAATCGGTAAGATTTTGGGCATTTCAGTTTATACTGTGCACAATATAATTAAAAAATTCAAAGAATCCGGTAAAATCTCGGTGCATAAAGGACAAGGCCGAAAACCCCTTCTGAATGTGTGTGATCTCCGATCCCTCAGATGTCATTGTCTCAAGAACCGTTATGAGTCTGTAATGGATATCCTGACATGGGCTCAGGAATACACCATTCGCCACTGCATCCACAGATGGGCTCGATCTCATCTGAGATGGACAGTAGCACAGTAGAATCGTGTTTTGTGGTCCTACGAGTCAACATTTCAAATAGTTTTTGAAAAAAACAGCCGTCGTGTTCTCAGGGCCAAAGAGGAAAATGACCATCCAAGCTGTTATCAGCGTCATGTCCAAAAGCCAGCATCTGTCATGACATGGGGGGGGGGGAATGTCAGTACCCATGGTATGGTTAATTTGCTCATTGGTCAGGGCACCATTAATGCAGAAAGATATGTATACATTTTGGAGCAACATTTGCTGCCATCCAGACGTCGGATTTTCCATCAGGACAGCACCAAACCACATTCTGCCCGATTTACAAGCGCATGGTTGCGTAAGCAGAGAGTGCAGGTGCTAGCATGGCTGACCTGCAGTCCTGACCAGTCTCTGACTGAGAATGTGTGGCACATTATGAAATGCAAAAAAGTAATCAAAGGCCCCGTACAGTTGCATAGTTGAAGACATGCGTAATGGATGAATGGGGATAAATTCTGCTTGCTAAACTTAACCAACTGGTGTCTTCAGTGCCCAAACACTTTAAAAGTGTTATTAAAAAAAAGTGATGTTACACAGTGGTAAACAGTTGACTGTCCCAACTTTTTTGGAGTGTGTTGCAGTCATCAGGTTTGAAATTATTATTCTTCTTCTTTATTTGTAAAGCGCCAACAGATTCCGCGGCGCTGCCCATGGGTACAAGGATAACAGTATAATGGAGAAACAATATGATAAAAGACAACATTTTACAGACAAATACAGGGGGAATTGAGGGCCCTATTCCCATGGGAACTTACAATCTAGATGGGTAGGAGGATGGGAAACAGGAGGTGGTGACTGCAAAGGTGAGAATGATATTAGTGAGGAGATAGAGGGCAACTGTTAGTTAAGTGAAGTTAGTTTGTTAATAAGCCGAGTGATAAGCTTCCCTGAACAGAAAGGACTTTAGGGAATGTTTAAGGAGGAGATGTTAGGGGCAAGTCTGACAGCATGAGGAAGTGCGTTCCAGAGGGTTGGTGCCGCACGAGAGATGTCCTATAGTCTAGCATGAGAGGAGGTGATGGTAGAGGACACAAGAAGCAGGTCATCGTTGGATCTTAGGGGGCGGGCAGGAGTATATTTGTTGATAAGACTTTCTAGGTCAGGGTGAGAATTTTGAATTTAACTCTGTTGTGAATGGGGAGCCAGTGAAGGGACTCACAGAGAGGCGCAGCAGAAACAGAGCATCAAGAGAGGTGGATTAGCCTGGAAAATGCATTTAGGATGGATTGGAGGGGAGAGAGGCGGGAGAGAGGGAGGTCAGTTAGTAAGTTGCTACAGTAGTCAAGTCGGGAAATTACCAGGGAGTGGATAAGCAGTTTAGTAGTTACGTCACTCAGAAATGGCCGAATTTTGGAGATATTGCATAGGTGGTTGTGGCAGGATGAAGAGAGCAATTGTATGTGGGAAATGAAGGACAGATTTGAGTCAAGAGTGACTTCGAGGCAGCGGACTTGGGGTGATGGGGAGATAGTGGTGCCACCAACAGTGATAGAAAAATTAGAAACTGGAGTAGAGTTAGAGGGGGGAATAAGAAGTAGTTCAGACTTGGACACGTTTATTGTTAGGTGGTGAGAGGCCATCCAGGAGGAAATGCCAGATAAGCAGTCGCTGATGTGAGAATTGACAGAAGGAGAGAGTGCCGGGGTGGAAAGGTAGATCTGAGTATCATCAGCATAGAGATGATAGCTGAAGCCGTAGCTGTTGATAAGTTTACCCAGTAGTGTATATTTTTAAAAATACATTAAATTCACAAATTAAAACATCAAATAATGTATTAATAATGTGTTTTCAATATAGTACAGGGTGAATTGAATTTTCAAATGACTCTTTTTTTTTGTGGGGGTTGTATTTCAGGATGTTGATTGAGTAGGATTATTTCAGGGGTAGACATTAACTGAGTATGTAAAATGGAAATTATTTTAGAAAATATGTGTTCCCAAATGGAGCATACTGATTTACATTTCCACCAGACATGTATCATATCCCTTCTGTGGCGCAAACTCTTGAACATTAGCTATTTGCTGATTTAAAAATATATTTAAGTTTAACAGGTGTCAAGTACCACCTCATCAGTATTTTGAGATTGGTTTCTAGGGCATGTGAAGAATGAGCAGACTAAGAAGAGGGTGTAAACCTTAGCCAATTGTTTTGAGGATGTTTGATTAACTAGTTCCCTGTCCCACCCATACACATAAGAAAGAAGGAATGGAAATTGACATTTAATTATAGTTCTATAGATATTTGAGATAATTTTATTGGGGGATTCAGAAATACAAAGCTTTTCAAACATAGTTAGAGGGAGCATTAAATCATTTTTTTTGTTTATGAGTATAATGCTCTCTGTGGTAGCGGTGGTAATTTTGGAGAGGTGTCTTGAGCTTGAGAGTGCAGGGGAGGTTCTGAAGGCTCTGAAATGAATGTGTCCAATGCTTTGCATATGCCTGTAATCTCTTCAGGTGCTTTACAAGTCAAGCATTTACCTTCCCATAAAATCAGAAGGTGAAATGGAAAACTCCATTTATAAGGAATGTTATGTTTCCAAAGTTGTGTAGTGAGAGGATTTAATTTTGTTTGTTTCTGGAGGTTTCTTATAGTAATGTCTGCAAAGATTTGTAAATATGTGTTTCCATATCTGATGGGTGTTTTTTTTCATGCAAGTTTATTCAATTCTTCTTTATTTTGGAAGTTGATATTTTTGACTATCACGTCTTACTACAGGTGAGTTCATGTTTGTGTGTGTCTGTGAGTTTGTGTGTGCCTTTGAATGTTTTTGTTTGTGTGTGTTTGTGCCATTAAACATTTTTGATTGTGTGTGCCTGGGATTTTCTTAAGACTTTTAAGTATCCAACAAATTAACCTCTATCGGGTTCATATGTGTGTTTATCTGGCTCTGATACTAACTAGTGCCTCAACAGCCACTGACCTCTCTGCACGTCACTGTTAAAAATTACTATATAAAATATATGATCTAAGAGGAAAAACACAAGTGCGACCCAGATTCAAGGTAGTAAAACACAATTTAATATTCCAACAGAGTGCGCAAATATGCACTTACAAGATTGCAGATAAAAACAGGCACATCAAAGGAAATCCCAGTATTATTCAGTCTCGCTGAAAGTTCAGGATCCAGACGGGTCCAGTGTTATAAAAAGTTCATCAGCTGATAAGAAACAGATCTATGATTTTTTAATCCTTTTTCTATGTAAGCAACATGTTCATAGACAGGTTTCTTGATTTTTCTCTTAGTTCTACCGATATAATTAAATTACAGCTGCAGGTGAGCATATAGACTGCATAGATGGTATTACAAGAAGAACGAATTGTAGTCTCAAAATTCTGAGATCCATCCCAATTCTCTTGAAATTGCATCCGTAAATTTTATTAGTATAGTTGGATAAGTTGGTTCATATACCATGGTTCCTAGTATACAAGAACATATATTGATGATTATGTGAATCTAATATGATCATCAATACCTAAGTTATACCTTATTATCACGGTTTCTAGCATATAAGAACAAATACATAGCGATCACTATGTCACTCCACGCTATCACTACTAGACATGTAAGTTTTCTCAATTGGCTAGGAGGAGATGCCACATATTCAATGGATGCGAGGGGGTGTTTCTCCTTCCTTCTCTTGATTGGCTACTAGGTCTGAACGGTTCTCCAATGAGAAGAGGGGGTGTGTTTGTTGGACACGTTATAAAATGTGTATGTGTTACGTGTAAGTTATACGTTCTGCAAATCTCTTCTTTTGATGTGCCTGTTTTTATCTGCAATCTTGTAAGTGTATATTTGCGCACTCTGTTGGAATATTAAATTGTGTTTTACTACCTTGAATCTGGGTCGTGCTTGTGTTTTTTCTCTTAGATCATCATTTACCAGATGAAATGCCAGCGGCACGTTTCTTCATTCAAGCAGCACCCAGGAAGAATTCATTGGATAATATTGGGAACATCTACAAGCAAGTACCGTGTGAAAACACTGCTTTTTGTAACTACAGTTTTCCTTTTTCTACAACACCATTTACCATACTACATTGGTGACTTTTGTTTTTTAGGTTTTGAATTGTTAACTTTTTCAATCCATATAATAACATATTCATATTTTTATCTATCTCTTACTGTTAGATTCTGGTTGCCTTTCTAGCGCTATTAATCTGTTTGTATATAAAATATATACAGGTATATTCTATTAGAGTATTTTACAGTAGTTTTTAAAATTTGTAATAATTTTTATGTAATATTTTAAAAACGCACCTTAAGTTTACTTGTGTGCTAACCTAACTGTGTTACAATCTAAATCGCGAAACACTATGCGCATATTGTACATTCCAATGTTCTTCAAATATATATTTTTTTTACTTTTTATTATTAAATATTTATATATATATATCTAAATCTAATACTGTCGCTGTAATATATATATATATATATACAGGGAGTGCAGAATTATTAGGCAAGTTGTATTTTTGAGGATTAATTTTATTATTGAACAACAACCATGTTCTCAATGAACCCAAAAAACTCATTAATATCAAAGCTGAATAGTTTTTGAAGTAGTTTTTAGTTTGTTTTTAGTTATAGCTATTTTAGGGGGATATCTGTGTGTACAGGTGACTATTACTGTGCATAATTATTAGGCAACTTAACAAAAAACAAATATATACCCATTTCAATTATTTATTTTTACCAGTGAAACCAATATAGCATCTCAACATTCACAAATATACATTTCTGACATTCAAAAAAAAAAACAAAAACAAATCAGTGACCAATATAGCCACCTTTCTTTGCAAGGACACTCAAAAGCCTGCCATCCATGGATTCTGTCAGTGTTTTGATCTGTTCACCATCAACATTGCGTGCAGCAGCAACCACAGCCTCCCAGACACTGTTCAGAGAGGTGTACTGTTTTCCCTCCTTGTAAATCTCACATTTGATGATGGACCACAGGTTCTCAATGTGGTTCAGATCTGGTGAACAAGGAGGCCATGTCATTAGATTTTCTTCTTTTATACCCTTTCTTGCCAGCCACGCTGTGGAGTACTTGGACGCGTGTGATGGAGCATTGTCCTGCATGAAAATCATGTTTTTCTTGAAGGATGCAGACTTCTTCCTGTACCACTGCTTGAAGAAGGTGTCTTCCAGAAACTGGCAGTAGGACTGGGAGTTGAGCTTGACTCCATCCTCAACCCGAAAAGGCCCCACAAGCTCATCTTTGATGATACCAGCCCAAACCAGTACTCCACCTCCACCTTGCTGGTGTTTGAGTCGGACTGGAGCTCTCTGCCCTTTACCAATCCAGCCACGGGCCCATCCATCTGGCCCATCAAGACTCACTCTCATTTCATCAGTCCATAAAACCTTAGAAAAATCAGTCTTGAGATATTTCTTGGCCCAGTCTTGACATTTCAGCTTGTGTGTCTTGTTCAGTGGTGGTCATCTTTCAGCCTTTCTTACCTTGGCCATGTCTCTGAGTATTGCACACCTTGTGCTTTTGGGCACTCCAGTGATGTTGCAGCTCTGAAATATGGCCAAACTGGTGGCAAGTGGCATCTTGGCAGCTGCATGCTTGACTTTTCTCAGTTCATGGGCAGTTATTTTGCGCCTTGGTTTTTCCACACGCTTCTTGCGACCCTGTTGATTATTTTGAATGAAACGCTTGATTGTTCGATGATCACGCTTCAGAAGCTTTGCAATTTTAGTGCTGCATCCCTCTGCAAGATATCTCACTATTTTTGACTTTTCTGAGCCTGTCAAGTCCTTCTTTTGACCCATTTTGCCAAAGGAAAGGAAGTTGCCTAATAATTATGCACACCTGATATAGGGTGTTGATGTCATTAGACCACACCCCTTCTCATTACAGAGATGCACATCACCTAATATGCTTAATTGGTAGTAGGCTTTCGAGCCTATACAGCTTGGAGTAAGACAACATGCATAAAGAGGATGATGTGGTCAAAATACTCATTTGCCTAATAATTCTGCACTCCCTGTATATATATATATATATATATATATATATATATATATATATATATATATATATACCTATATAGCTATAGGAATAGATATTTAGGTATAAGTAAATAAAGATATATTGTATGTAGAAATATGAATTTAAGAATAAAAAGGATATTATGCTATGTAAAGAACTTTGGATATTAATATTTCATGTTGGGTTTAGCGCTCTTATATATTCGCGATTTGGTTAAAGTGTGAGTATGGGTGTTAAAGTTCTTGTGCTATATTGAAGTCTATGATCACAATATTTTTTTTGCATTCGTTAGGTTTACGCTCACACAAAAACATCTTTCAACTTGTAATATGAGCGCAACCTGAGGCACGCAAAAAGGCTCTGTCTCGTGAAGTTAAATAGAGCTCCACTCATAACCTAGCCCATGGTCTGTATTTTTAAGGGCCAGGTCAATGTTAAAATGAAATATTAAATATAGAAATAAAGATCCTATCATGTTCAAACCTCTTCTAAGTGTATTAGACTCTACTTATAAACAAATGATCATATAAATGAGTCCTAGCAGCTTGTAAAAAATTGTCTACTATGCATAAAAATAAAATTATTTATTTGTATAGTGCTGCAAAATTCTTTATTCACATATTTTTGAGCATATATACATTTAATGTATTTATATGCCAGAAAGTAAGCTAAACAATAGGTGCTTCCTCACCTAAGATATGTTAATGGACAGTTAGTCTCAGAATCCTGTAAGCATTCAAATCTAGGAATATATGGCAAGCTATTAGACAGTAAGGTGCCAGTGACCATCTACTTACACCTAAACAAGCTTCCTGGGTTGGCAGGAGGAGGAACTGGACTAAATAATTATGTTAATATACATATACAGTTTGTACTAGTTGGTATATAGACAACTGAGAGTGGAAGAAGACTGTCAGTACTTGAACTTTGGAGAGGGGCAACAGTTCTGGACAGTGTAGAGTAGAACTTTAGGAGCCTAGCAGTCTTTGAATATCCTGAGTGAACTTTGGACCAGAGACCAGTCCAGGAGAAATCCCTAAAGATAAGAGACCCACAACCAGGAAGTCTGGGAACACTGGCCCATCAGAGAGTAAGACCCCCAAAGATATTGGTTTAATATGAGTATTTATAAACTACTGCTATAGAAGTAAAGCATCATAATAATTGGGTTATTAATATAGTATAAGTGTTTATAGTGTTTTGCACTTTTTGCTTTATTTTCTTTTAGTTAGTTTGCAAAAACAAATTACAAGAGTGAATTACAAACAAAGAATACATTAAATAAACAACCTAATTTTGACATTGGTAGATGTCCCATTGTTATTTTGCAGGAATCTTGCTTACAAATAAAGCAGGTTGTTTATGGAAAGAAATATATGTTGAAATGTTTGAAATGCTAAGTCCAATCTGACCAACTTGTGGCTTGGTTTCCTTGAAGAATCGTAGATGATGGGAGATATTAAACTCTCCATAACATTAAAAATCTAGATTATGAGATATCTTTTGAAATGCAAACTTGAAAATCATCAATTAACAAACATAGGCCTAGATTTGGAGTTCGGCGGTAGCCGTCAAAACCAGCGTTAGAGGCTCCTAACGCTGGTTTTGGCCGCCCGCTGGTATTTGGAGTCAGTGATTAAAGGGTCTAACGCTCACTTTTCAGCCGCGACTTTTCCATACCGCAGATCCCCCTACGCCATTTGCGTAGCCTATATTTTCAATGGGATCTTTCTAACGCTGGTATTTAGAGTCGTTTCTGAAGTGAGCGTTAGAGCTCTAACGACAAAATTCCAGCCGCCTGAAAATAGCAGGAGTTAAGAGCTTTCTGGCTAACGCCGGTTTATAAAGCTCTTAACTACTGTACCCTAAAGTACACTAACACCCATAAACTACCTATGTACCCCTAAACCGAGGCCCCCCCACATCGCCGACACTCGATTAAAATTTTTAACCCCTAATCTGCCGACCGCCACCTACGTTATATTTATGTACCCCTAATCTGCTGCCCCTAACCCCGCCGACCCCTGTATTATATTTATTAACCCCTAACCTGCCCCCCACAACATCGCCGCCAGCTACTTAAAATAATTAACCCCTAATCTTCCGACCGCAAAGCGCCGCCACCTACGTTATCCCTATGTACCCCTAATCTGCTACCCCTTAACACCGCCGACCCCTATATTATATTTATTAACCCCTAATCTGCCCCCCACAACGTCGCCGACACCTGCCTACACTTATTAACCCCTAATCTTCCGATCGGAGCTCACCGCTATTCTAATAAATGGATTAACCCCTAAAGCTAAGTCTAACCCTAACACTAACACCCTCCTAAGTTAAATATAATTTACATCTAACGAAATAAATTAACTCTTATTAAATAAATGATTCCTATTTAAAGCTAAATACTTACCTGTAAAATAAACCCTAATATAGCTACAATATAAATTATAATTATATTATAGCTATTTTAGGATTAATATTTATTTTACAGGCAACTTTGTAATTATTTTAACCAGGTACAATAGCTATTAAATAGTTAAGAACTATTTAATAGTTACCTAGTTAAAATAATAACAAATTTACCTGTAAAATAAATCCTAACCTAAGATATAATTAAACCTAACACTACCCTATCAATAAAATAATTAAATAAACTACCTACAATTACCTACAATTAACCTAACACTACACTATCAATAAATTAATTAAACACAATTCCTACAAATAAATACAATTAAATAAACTAGCTAAAGTACAAAAAATAAAAAAGAACTAAGTTACAGAAAATAAAAAAATATTTACAAACATAAGAAAAATATTACAACAATTTTAAACTAATTACACCTACTCTAAGCCCCCTAATAAAATAACAAAGCCCCCCAAAATAAAAAATTCCCTACCCTATTCTAAATTAAAAAAGTTACAAGCTCTTTTACCTTACCAGCCCTGAACAGGGCCCTTTGCGGGGCATGCCCCAAGAAGTTCAGCTCTTTTGCCTGTAAAAAAAAACATACAATACCCCCCCCCCAACATTACAACCCACCACCCACATACCCCTAATCTAACCCAAACCCCCCTTAAATAAACCTAACACTAATCCCCTGAAGATCTTCCTACCTTGTCTTCACCATCCAGGTATCACCGATCCGTCCTGGCTCCAAGATCTTCATCCAACCCAAGCGGGGGTTGGCGATCCATAATCCGGTGCTGAAGAGGTCCAGAAGAGGCTCCAAAGTCTTCCTCCTATCCGGCAAGAAGAGCACATCCGGACCGGCAAACATCTTCTCCAAGCGGCATCTTCGATCTTCTTCCATCCGGAGCGAAGCGGCAGGATCCTGAAGACCTCCAGCGCGGAACATCCATCCGGACCGACGACTGAACGACGAATGACTGTTCCTTTAAGGGACGTCATCCAAGATGGCGTCCCTCGAATTCCGATTGGCTGATAGGATTCTATCAGCCAATCGGAATTAAGGTAGGAATTTTCTGATTGGCTGATGGAATCAGCCAATCAGAATCTAGTTCAATCCGATTGGCCGATCCAATCAGCCAATCAGATTGAGCTCGCATTCTATTGGCTGATCGGAACAGCACCGGATTATGGATCTCCAACCCCTGCTTGGGTTGGATGAAGATCTTGGAGCCAGGACGGATCGGTGATACCTGGATGGTGAAGACAAGGTAGGAAGATCTTCAGGGGATTAGTGTTAGGTTTATTTAAGGGGGGTTTGGGTTAGATTAGGGGTATGTGGGTGGTGGGTTGTAATGTTGGGGGGGGGTTATTGTATGTTTTTTTTTACAGGCAAAAGAGCTGAACTTCTTGGGGCATGCCCCGCAAAGGGCCCTGTTCAGGGCTGGTAAGGTAAAAGAGCTTGTAACTTTTTTAATTTAGAATAGGGTAGGGAATTTTTTATTTTGGGGGGCTTTGTTATTTTATTAGGGGGCTTAGAGTAGGTGTAATTAGTTTAAAATTGTTGTAATATTTTTCTTATGTTTGTAAATATTTTTTTATTTTCTGTAACTTAGTTCTTTTTTATTTTTTGTACTTTAGCTAGTTTATTTAATTGTATTTATTTGTAGGAATTGTGTTTAATTAATTTATTGATAGTGTAGTGTTAGGTTAATTGTAGGTAATTGTAGGTAGTTTATTTAATTATTTTATTGATAGGGTAGTGTTAGGTTTAATTATATCTTAGGTTATGATTTATTTTACAGGTAAATTTGTTATTATTTTAACTAGGTAACTATTAAATAGTTCTTAACTATTTAATAGCTATTGTACCTGGTTAAAATAAATACAAAGTTGCCTGTAAAATAAATATTAATCCTAAAATAGCTATAATATAATTATAATTTATATTGTAGCTATATTAGGGTTTTTTTTACAGGTAAGTATTTAGCTTTAAATAGGAATCATTTATTTAATAAGAGTTAATTTATTTCGTTAGATGTAAATTATATTTAACTTAGGGGGGTGTTAGTGTTAGGGTTAGACTTAGCTTTAGGGGTTAATCCATTTATTAGAATAGCGGTGAGCTCCGCTCGGAAGATTAGGGGTTAATAATTGAAGGTAGGTGTCGGCGATGTTAGGGAGGGCAGATTAGGGGTTAATACTATTTATGATAGGGTTAGTGAGGCGGATTAGGGGTTAATAACTTTATTATAGTAGCGCTCAGGTCCGCTCGGCAGATTAGGGGTTAATAAGTGTAGGCAGGTGTCGGCGACGTTGAGGGGGGCAGATTAGGGGTTAATAAATATAATATAGGGGTCGGCGATGTTAGGGCAGCAGATTAGGGGTACATAGGGATAACGTAGGTTGCGGCGGTTTACGGAGCGGCAGATTAGGGGTTAAAAAAAATATGCAGGGGTCAGCGATAGCGGGGGCGGCAGATTAGGGGTTAATAAGTGTAAGGGTAGGGGTGTTTAGACTCGGGGTACATGTTAGAGTGTTAGGTGCAGACGTAGGAAGTGTTTCCCCATAGGAAACAATGGGGCTGCGTTAGGAGCTGAACGCTGCTTTTTTGCAGGTGTTAGGTTTTTTTTCAGCTCAAACAGCCCCATTGTTTCCTATGGGGGAATCGTGCACGAGCACGTTTTTGAGGCCGGCCGCGTCCGTAAGCAACTCTGGTATCGAGAGTTGCATTTGCGGTAAAAATGCTCTACGCTCCCTTTTTGGAGCCTAACGCAGCATTTGTTTGAACTCTCGATACCAGAGTTAATTTTATGGTGCGGCCAGAAAAAAGCCCGCGGAGCGTTAACAGCCCTTTTACCGCCAAACTCCAAATCTAGGCCATAATAACTAATTAACATATTTTGTTACCATACTATTCAAGTAACGTTACACGTGTATATGCATATCTTATAATAATAAAACAACCTATTTATACGATTCAGGTTGTGTTTCTGGTATTACTTGTCCTTAAACTAAGTACAATATGCTTAGGCGTGGGAATAAGTTTAGTGACTATGAATAAATTGTTTTTGATCTTATTTACTTGATAACGATGAGTGAAATTAAGAGCAATTATAACTCTCCCAGTAAAATTGCATGTCCTGAAAAAATTCCAACTTTCCCATTTTATAATAATAAAATCTTTCCAATGTTTGGTATTTACTAACGTCTGCCATTCTTTAATGGTAGGGATTTTTAGAGATTTCCAATATTTAGGGATTGTTTTGCAGAATTTAACTGGCACATTAGAGAGACCCCAACATATATTGGTTTAATATGAGTATTTATAAATTACTGCTTTAGAAGTAAGGCATCATAATAACTGAGTTTATAGTGTTTTGCAATTTGCTTTTGTTTTATTTTCTTTAGTTAGTTTTGCAATAACAAATTAAAAGAGTGAATCTCAAACTAGGATACATTAAATAAACAACATTTTCACCTAGATTTAGAGTTTTGCGGCCAAAGGGGTGTGTTTGCTACGCGTGTTTTTTCCCCCCCGCACCTTTTAAATAACGCTGGTATTTAGAGTTCTCTGAAGGGCTGCGTTACGCTCCAAAAAGGGAGCGTACAGGCATATTTACCACCACTTCAACTCTAAATACCAGCGTTGCTTACGGTATCGGCCAGCTTGAAAAACGTGCTCGTGCACGATTCCCCCATATGAAACAATGGGGCAGTTTGAGCTGCAAAAAAACCTAACACCTGCAAAAAAGCAGCGTTCAGCTCCTAACGCAGCCCCATTGTTTCCTATGGGGAAACACTTCCTAAGTCTGCACCTAACACCCTAACATGAACCCCGAGTCTAAACACCCCTAACCTTACACTTATTAACCCCTAATCTGCTGCCCCGCTATCGCTGACCCCTGCATATTATTATTAACCCCTAATCTGCCGCTCCGTACACCACCGCCACCTACATTATACCTATGTACCCCTAATCTGCTGCCCCTAACACCGCCGACCCCTATATTATATTTATTAACCCCGAAACTGCCTCCCCCAACGTCGCCGCTACCTTACCTACACTTATTAACCCCTAATCTGCTGACCGGACCTTGCCACCACTATAATAAATTTATTAACCCCTAAACCGCCTCACTCCCGCCTCGCAAACCCTATAATAAATAGTATTAACCCCTACTCTGCCCTCCCTAACATCGCCCACACATAACTTCAAGTATTAACCCCTAATCTGCCGACCGGACCTCGCCGCTACTATAATAAATGTATTAACCCCTAAAGCTAAGTCTAACCCTAACACTAACACCCCCCTAAATTAAATATAATTTTAATCTAACAAAATAAATTATTTCTTATTAAATAAATTAATCCTATTTAAAGCTAAATACGTACCTGTAAAATAAACCCTAATATAGCTACAATATAATGAATAATTATATTGTAGCTATTTTAGGATTTATTTTTATTTTACAGGCAACTTTGTATTTATTTTAACTAGGTACAATAGCTATTAAATAGTTATTAACTATTTAATAGCTACCTAGTTAAAATAATTACAAAATTACCTGTAAAATAAATCCTAACCTAAGTTACAATTAAACCTAACACTACACTATCAATAAATAAATTAAATCAATTAACTACAATTACCTACAATTAAATCAACTAAACTAAATTACAAAAACAAACAAACACTAAATTACAAAAAAGATTACAAGAATTTTAAACCAATTACACCTACTCTAAGCCCCCTAAAAAAATAACAAAGCCCCCCAAAATAAAAAAATGCCCTACCCTATTCTAAAATAAAAAGTTAACAGCTCTATTACCTTGATATAAGCAAGAAACTCTTCCCAGTGTTGCTCAAGGTGTTTGGTGTATGGGGAGGGAAATAAATGAATCTTGTCAAGACGCTGTTAATGCGTGCAAATCATGCAGTATGTGGAAATATGAAAAGAGCTCTGTCTGCGGTGTGGCAGGTTTAAATAAGGCTAAACACCGGAGTGGTGTATAACTCACCAAACTTGCTGCTTTAGCCTTACTCCACAAGCCTTTATAATATCCTGCCCCGCTGGCTTTCACTTGCTCCTCACTCCAGGAGATCTTGTAGCCTGTGCTCCGATGTCCGTCCAAAATGGCATACCGCTCCACTGCATCCGTAGTGTTTTGTTGTAAGCACGCTATGGCTGAGCGTGATCTGGCATTTCCTGGTTCATGACGTAATAGTCTGCATACGCCAATGGGATTCCCTGCTACACGATCGTAGCCCCATACACCAACTATCCACCTGAGTGCCGAGATTCGAGCCTGGTAACAGTGTATATCCAAACATAAAATGCAAAAAACCAGGCGAGTCTCCAGGCACTATAGAATAAAAGTTCAATGTTTATTGGAAACCAGATTAAAAAGTTTAAGACATAAAAAACATAAAATAAGAAAGCTGAGCTGTCTTACGCGTTTCGGCTACAATTAGCCTTACTCATAGACACACTTTGTGAGCACAGACACCAGGCTTAAATAGCCTAGTGGCCGGGAAAACAAAGCCCCAGCTGGACGTAATTAGCATAAGGTGCATTCATATGTTACACTAAGAAACTATTACAAAAGTGACAGGTGTGGAAAGGGAAATAAACTGGATTGGAACAATACAATGTCAAAAAAAGGGGGCACCAGTGCAAGCATATAGATAGCGGAGTTTAACCAAAGATAATCGCTTACTAACATCAGTATTATGAATGTAAATATATATAGAAATAGAGCAGGCAAGGTGATCTACAATTTAAAGGAACATACCCATATATTCAAGTGTAGAAAACAATGGCTAGAGTTAAAAAAGACAAAACCAGGGAATCTCACATAAGTATAAATAGATATATACACTCATATAGGCTAGCCAGTCCCTCATTACAAAGAAGATATTAAACCAAAATATTTTGTTTGTTTTTTGAACTTTTGAAATATTTAAAGGGACATACGCTTAAGTAGAGGTGCTTGAATCCATACCAAGCATAAATTGTGCCCAAATGTAAAAGTAGTTTAACAGGACATATAGTAACGTTTGGAAAGTGGCTGTAGGTTTGGGAGTGTACTCCTCATTATTTGACAAATCGATGTAAGATTCATATTCTAATGATAAAACCCTTAATTGCTGGGACTTAAATGTTTAGTATAATAGAAAGGAGACTGTGATTATAGGATGACAGATATCAGGCACATGATTAGAATGTTAAATTCTCTATACGCTTATTGTTATAAATACAAAAGTGGCATGTACTCATTGTATTTATAAATGCTTGACCATTAGAATCAAGTGAGTTCCAATAATCAGCTTCGTTTCCAGAGGTTAATAACATCTCCTTCTATATTGAAACCTTCCGGTCTCCTAGTTCTAAGTTGGAATATCCAGTATGCCTCTTGGTATAGTAATCTAGTATTCATGTCACCTCCTCTATCTGGTGTCCTGATTTGCTCTATGACCTGCCATTGAAAGCTTTTAACATTTTTACCGTGTTTGTGGATAAAGTGTCGTGCTAGATCTGAACACTCAATACCATTATCAATATTGTTGAGATGTTCACGGATTCTAGTGCGTGCTTCTCTAGTCGAGCAACCTACATACTGTTTTCTGCAAGATGTGCAATCTACCAAATAAATGACATTGTGTGTCCTGCAATTGGTGCAATTCTTAAGGGAATAGACCCTTTGGGTAGCCATAGATTGAAAATTTTTTGTAATACGTGTGTAGCTACAGGCTATACATTTGTTAAAATGGCATTTATAATGCCCCTTAACATGTAACCAACTGCTAGTACCAGATTTTTTCTTTAACATACTCGGTGAAAGCATGTTCCCTATGGTGCAGCCTCTTTTGGCTACAAAGTTGCACCCAGATTGAACATAGTCTTTTAGACTATCTTCTGCCGTGAGTATAGGGAGATGTTTGGTGATGATTGCACAGATGTCCCTATATTGGGAGCTATAAGTGGTTGTGAAAAGGGGTTTAGACTTATCAAACTTATCATCCCTAGAAGAATTGTAATTGGTTGACAACATGGTTGACCTGTCAATGCGTTTTACCTCCAATAAAGCCCTATTGACAACCTTCTTTGAATACCCTCTTTCTAAGAGTTGAGTGGCTAGTATCTCACTATTTGTTTCAAAGTCAGTATCTGTTGTACAGTTGCGCTTCAAGCGTGTAAATTGTCCCTTTGCTATCCCAAAACCCGTGTGTCTGGGATGATTGCTTTTTGCATGCAGAATATTATTGCATGAAATGGGTTTGCGGTACAAGTTCGTGATCACCTGGCCCTTTTCAACATCACCTGTTAGGGTGAGATCTAGATATGTTGTCGTATGGGTATCAGATTGGTAGGTGAATTCTAATCCTGCTTCGTTCTGGTTAATAAAGGACACAAAATCAGATTTCTGATCTTCTGTGCCAGTCCAGATGATCAAAAGATCATCAATATATCTTTTATAGGTGTTGATGCAGTCTCGATATGGGTTTCCCTCACCATAGACGTGGGACCGCTCCCACCATGCCATATAAATATTCGCGTAAGATGGTGCAAATTTAGCACCCATGGCGGTCCCACGTCTCTGGAGGAAATACTCATTCTCAAACTTAAAGTAGTTATGGTGCAGGAGAAAGTCTAAAGATTTGACTATAAATTCCTTAAGTGTGTCATCATAATTACTTAATTGATCTAAAAGACATCTAACTGCTATCAGCCCTTGATCATGCGGAATGGCAGAGTACAGACCAACCACGTCAATTGTCAACCAAGAACAATCTTTATTCCAAACCACTTGTTTCAGACAGTTAAGAAGGTGCTTAGTGTCACGTAGGTATGATGGAATCTGCAGGACAATGGGCCGCAGCAGGGAGTCAATCCAGCTAGATAGCTGCTCAAATAGTGATCCAATACCCGAGACAATAGGTCTCCCTTTCACCACCTCCAAGGATTTATGTACCTTAGGGAGGTGGTGAAATATTGGTACAACAGGGTTAGAAACATATAAAAAATCCAAAGTATCCTGATCTATGACTCCATCCTCCAGGCCATCGTCCAGCAGACTCCATAACTTTGTCTTAAATAATTCTGTCGGATCAGAATTCAAAATTCGATAGACATCTCTGTCATATAATTGTCTGTGAGCCTCCTCTATGTATTTGGATCTATCCAAGACCACAATACTACCTCCCTTGTCTGAATCTTTTATGGTGATGTCTTGTCTAGATTTTAATTTATCCAAAGATTCTTTTTGTAATGCTGTTAAGTTAGGGTAGGTGTGTTTTGGATTATTATGGAGCTCAATCAAATCTTGTTCTACCCTTTTGTGAAAGGCTTCTAAAAAAGGTCCCCTTTCACGAATGGGGTAGAACACTGATTTCGGTTTGTAACCAGCATGTGACGTTTTTAAAGTAAGTGAATCCGTGTGTGCCTCAACACTTAGATCCTGCAGACTAAGTATATCGCACACTTCTTGAAAGTCCACTATATCATATATATGTGTTTGAGTGGTGCATAGTAGTGGATCTGAGGGGGATGTGGAGGTATCGTCCTGATGTTTGTCCCAAAAAAATTTTTTTAGAGTAAGATTTCTAATTAGTTTATTAACATCGACAATCGTGTCGAAGAGGTTAAACTTCTTAGTAGGGACATAACCTAAACCCAGACTAAGTACCTCCATCTCCCCATCAGTCAGAGCAATAGAAGATAAATTGATAATCTTCAAAGGGTATATTTGTTCCTCCTTCCCCTGCCCTTGTAACGCCCCCTTCTGCCTCCTGCCCCTCTTCCTCTTGCTCTATTACCTTACCAGCCCTTAAAAGGGCCTTTTGCGGGGCATGCCCCAAAGAAATCAGCTCTTTTGCCTGAAAAAAAAACATACAATTACTATTTATTATTATTATTATCGGTTATTTGTAGAGCGCCAACAGATTCCGTAGCGCTATAAACAAAGGGGAGTACAACAAAACAATTAAAGGGATCGTATGGGTAGAGGGCCCTGCGAAGAGTTGCACTGTTGTAGTCCACTCTTAAGAAGGTGATCTACAAACAGCTGGACTCTTAGGCTTACATGCTAAGGGGGTTCAGGGGATAGCAATGGGGTAGTGGAACTGGTATAAATTAAGGTTAGCATAGGTTGTATGCATCCTTAAACAGTAGAGTCTTTAGGGAGCGCTTGAAACTTTCAAAACTAGGGGAGAGTCTTGTGGGGTGAGGCAGAGAGTTCCACAGGATGGGAGCCAGTCTGGAGAAGTCCTGTAAACGGGAGTGCGATGAGGTAACCAGAGAGGAGGAGAGTAGGAGGTCATGAGCAGAGCGAAGGGGATGGGAGGGAGAATATCTGGAGACAAGTTCTGAGATATAGGGGGGAGCAGTGCAGTTGAGGGCTTTGTATGTCAGAGTGAGAATTTTGTGTTTGATGCTAGAGGCAAGAGGAAGCCAGTGAAGGGATTGGCAGAGAGGAGCAGCAGATGAAGTGCGACGTGTAAGGAAGATGAGTCTGGCAGAGGCATTCATTATGGATTGTAAGGGAGCTAGGCAGCAGGTGGGGAGACCAGAGAGGACAGAGTTGCAGTAATCAAGGCGGGAAAGAATGAGAGAGTATATTAGAATCTTAGTTGTATCTTGTGTAAGGAAATGTCTAATTTTGGAGATGTTTTTAAGGTGGAAGCGGCAGGCTTTAGCGAAGGACTGAATGTGAGGAGTGAAGGAAAGATCTGAGTCAAATGTGACACCTAGACATCGGGCATGCGGGGTAGGGGTAATGATGGAGTTGTCAACAGTTATAGAGATATTGGGGGTGGAGATTTTGGAAGAAGGGGGGAAAATGAGGAGCTCAGTTTTGGAGAGATTTAGCTTGAGGTAGTGGGAGGACATCCAGGAAGAGATGTGAGAAAGACAGTTAGTGACACGGGTTAGCAAGGAAGGAGATAGGTCTGGTGCAGAGAAGTAGATTTGGGTGTCGTCGGCACAATGGGACTTAATTAGGGAGCCTAGTGATGACGTATAGATTGAGAAGAGAAGGGGACCGAGGACAGAGCCTTGCGGCACTCCGACAGAAAGTGGTGATGGGGCAGAGGAGGCCCCAGAGAAGGCTACACTGAAAGTACGGTTTGATAGGTAGGAAGAGAGCCACGAAAGGGCTGTGTTACAGATGACGAAGGATTGGAGGGTTTGGAGCAAAAGAGGTGGTCGACAGTGTCAAAGGCTGCGGACAGATCAAGGAGGATAAGCAGAGAGAAGTGGCCTTTTGATTTTGCTGTAAGTAGGTCGTTGGTGACCTTAACAATAGATGTCTCTGTGGAGTGATAGGGACAAAATCCAGATTGCAGCGGGTCAAGAAGGGAGTTTAACATAAGGAAATGGGATAGGCGTGCATATACTAGTTTTTCGAGAAGCTTTTAAGCAAGAGGGAGGAGGGAAATAGGGCGGTAGTTGGATGGGGAGGTAGGATCAAGGGAAGGTTTTTTGAGGATAGGTGTGACCAGTGCATGTTTCATCGATGAGGGAAATGTACCAGTGCTGAGGGAGAGGTTGAAAATGTTTGTTAGTATAGGGGTAAGGGTAGCAGAGAGGGAGGGGAGTAGCTGTGAGGGGATAGGGTCAAGGGGACAGGTAGTGAGGGGAGAGCTCAGTATAAGTGCCGAAACGTCTTTCTCAGTAACAGGGGAGAATGAACTAAGTTTCAGGTTATGAGGGTTGTGGTTGAGTGAGAGTGTTTGAAGGGGGGAGAGAAAGGAATTATGTTGAGAGCTGATTTCATGTCTGATGGAGTCAATTGTGTTAATGAAGTGACTGGCAAAGTCTTGAGCTGACAGAGAAGTGGTATTATGAAGTGGGGGAGGGCAGAGGAGAGTATTGAAAGTGAAGAATAGACGTTTTGGGTTAGAAGAAAGATTAGAGATAAGAGTAGAGAAGTAGTGTTGCTTGTGGAGATTAAGGGCAGAATAGTAGGAGTTCAAGATGAATTTGTAATGAAGAAAATCAGCTGAACTCCGTGATTTTCTCCAATGCCGTTCAGCAGTACGGGAACATCTGCATAGGTACCGTGTCAGAGGAGTAAGCCAGGGCTGGGGATGAGTGTGTGATTTCCGATCAATGGTAAGAGTGGCGAGATTGTCAAGGACAGATTTAAGGGTGGAGTTATAGTGGCAGATAGATTGTTCAGGGCAGGAAAAGGAGGAGAAGGATGAGAGGAGCAGTTTAAGGGAATTAGCAAGTTGTTGCTGATCTAAAGACATAATGCTTCTGTGAAGTTTGGTGTGAGGAGTAGAAGGAGGGAGAGTTGTAGGAAGGGATGATATGTTGCAAGTAAGGAGATGGTGGTCAGAAAGAGGAAAAGGGGAGTTTGAGAAGTTTGAGAGAGTGCATTGATAGCTAAAGATCAGGTCAAGAGAGTGACCATCTTTGTGAGTGGGAGAATCAGTCCATTGTGACAGACCGAAAGAGGAAGTGAGTTGCAGAAGTTGTTTAGCAGATGAGGCAGTGGGATTGTTAAGGGGGATGTTGAAGTCGCCAAGAATACAATACCCCCCCAACATTACAACCCACCACCCACATAACCCTAATCTAACCCAAACCCCCCTTAAAAAACGGAACACTAAGCCCCTGAAGATCTCCCTACCTTGTCTTCACCCAGCCGGGTATCACCGATCCATCCAGAAGAGGGTCCGAAGTCTTCATCCTACCTTAATTCCGTTAGGAGCCCTTGACAGCTAACGCAGAACTCTAAATCTAGGCGTTTATTTGCATTGGTAGATGTCCCATTGTGATTTTTCCGGAATCCTGCTATTGTTTTTGAAAAGAAACATATGTTGAAATATTTGAAATATAAAGTACAATCTGACCAACTTGTGGTTTGCTTTATTTGAAGAATCTTAGACAGTGGGAGATATTAAACTCTCCATAACATCAACAAATTTAGATCATGAGATATCTTTTGAAATGCAAACTTGAAAATCATCAATTAACAAACACAACAAATTAAGATGTTTTGTCACCATACTATTTAAGTAACTTTACATGCATATATGCATATCTTATAAAAATAAAACAACATATTATGCAATTCAGGTTGTGTTTCTAAAATTACTTGTCCTTAAATAATTAGTTTAGGTGTGGGAATAAGATTAGTGACAATGAATAAATAGTTGATCTGGAAGATGTTAAGAGGACAGGTAAAGAAGAAAAAAAATATAACTCTCCCAGTAAAATTGCATGTCCTGAAAACATTACATCTTTCCCATTTTATAACAAAAAAATCTTTCCAAAGTGAAAGTGGTATTTACGAACGTCTCCCATTCTTTAATGGTAGGGATTTGGAGTGATTTCCAATATTTGAGGATTTTTTTTGCAGCATTTAAAAGGATTTGGAAGAGGTGGCATTTTAGTTTACACAATATTTTAGGATGTTGATTGAGCAGAATTATTTCAGGGGTAGGTGTTAACTGAGTATGCAAAATTGAACTTATTTTAGAAAATATTTGTTCCCAAAAGGAGTGTACTGATTTATATTTCCCTCAGACATGTAAAATATCCCTTCTGTGGCACAACCTGTCCAAAATTTGCTATTTGCTGATTTAAAAATATGTTTAAGTTTAACAGGTGTCAAGAACCACCTCATCAATATCTTGAAATTGGTTTCTAGGGCATGTGAAGAATGAGCAGACTAAGAAGAGGGTGTAAATCTTAGGGCCAATTGTTTTGAGGATGTTTGACAACCTAGTTCCCTGTCCCACCCGTACACATAGGAAAGAAGGAAGGAGAATTAGCCTTTAATTATAGTTCTATAGAGATTTGAGATTATTTTGTTTGTGGGGGGGGGGGGTTCTGAAATACAAAGCTTTTCAAACATAGTAAGAGGGCTCATTAAGTAATTTTTTTGTTTGTGAGTATAAATAAAATGTCTCATTTAGTGGTAACTGAACCAAGACTTTAAAAAAAACAAGCGTTCCAATTGCTGTTTAGGCAAGATTTTCCTATTATTTGTTACAATGTAAATGGATATAAGATTTGTGTCAGTAGTGTTGTGAGAATTTTGTGTGAATCTACATGCCGGGAATTCTAATTTACCCAATGTGGTAGTGAGAGGAGAGTACCTCATTGAGATAATACTGTATTTATTATGCAGTGATAACTAATTAAACCAAGTTTCATTAGTGATAGATGATAATAAGATTGTTTTACTGTGGTTAGACTCAGGGTTCCAGCAAAATTTGCCTAGTTTCTTTATACCTGATAGGGGAGTTTCTAGTTGGATCCATCTTTTGACATTGTTTGTTTCATATATCTCCCTTTTTTTAAAGAGATTTCTCATTTATATGTTGAGATTTGGAGCGCCTAGGCCCTCATCATTAGGATGTTTGTATATAGTGTGTTTAGCTTTTCATGGTGGTCTATGTCTCCATATGTATTCATTTATGATCAATTGTAATGTATTGATGTCTTTTGTGACTCCAGGAATGGCAATGTGTAAAAGGTAAGGTGATTTAGGTAGCAACATACTTTTTACTGCCTGAATCCTTCCCAACCAGGAATTTTTTTTAGGTAGCCACATGGATACCATAGATTGTAAATCTGTAATCAACTTCCCGTAATTAAGTTTACAAAGTTTGAATAGGTCAGGGGTAATATGGATACCTAAGTATATCAAAGATTTGTTTTGCTATTGGAAAGGACTATGTGCTTAAATATCATTAAATATATTGGAGGATAGGTTCATCAGCAACAATTTAGATTTTGTGGTGTTAACCATGAAGTTGGAAACTTGCCAACATCTTGATAGTTCTTCAAGTACCGCAGAGATAGAGCCAGCTGGTTGGTTCAGAGTTAATAAAATATCATCAGCAAAGATTGCCAACTTGCATATTTAGTCCCCTACTACTTTAACATCTATATATATCACTTATCATTTTCAAATTGTTACTAACAGAGGAAAGTATTTTCCTAACTTTGTAGAAATAAACTTAGTAGAAGCTATTCTTAATAATCAGCATGGTAAATTGTATATGAGACATGCTAATATACAGGTAGAGGTAAAAGTAAAAATTACAACGTGCCAATTATAAAATTAACCATATAGAGAGTACAAACACAGTATACTCAATAAGATAGACATTGGGCTCCATTTATTAAACAGCGAATACTGCTTCAAAGCCCCATCATTCAGGTCCGCCTGAAACGGAAGTTAAGAAGCAGTGGTCGTAAGATATGATTAGGATGATTGACGGCCGATGCTAGTGGCCGATTGCCCACGAGTGAGCAGGAGGCGGCATTGCACAAGCATTTCACCCAAAATGCTTGTGCAATGTTAAATGCCGACAGTGTATGCTGTCGGCATTTAGTGAGTTTGAAGGGACATGATTCGCTACAGCGAATCCCTTCATGCATGTATCCTTTTTGCTAGTAAAGAATTTACTACCGGGAAGTGAAAAGACTTCTTAGTCTATTTCCCCCTGTAGTGACAGCTGCCTTGTTGGGTGATTGCCGATAAGGTCTTTTATGCAAGATCTGATGCCATTCTGCATGCTGCGGTAGTGGTGGTAGTTTTATAGAGGTGTCTTGAGCTTGAGAGTGTAGAGGAGGTTCTGAAGACTCTGGAATACATTTGTCCAGTGCTTTGTATATATTCTTCTTTAATTAGGAAATTTATATTTCTTACTATAACATCTCACTATGTACTGTTAGTGAGTACATGTTTCTGTGTGTGTGTCAGCATTTAACAATGACCAAGCATTTCTGGTGAAATGCTTATGCAATGCCGCCCCTGCTCACTGGCAGAAAATCGCCCACTAGCAGGGGCTGTCAATCATCCCGATCAGATCGGGAGGACTACAGTCCAACACTTAAAAGGTGTTGGACAAGTTAAGGAGCAGTTTCTTAACTTCCGTTTCAGACGGACCTGAAACGATGGGGCTCAGAAGCAGCATCCGCTGCTTAATAAATAGAGCCCTATAAGTTAATTAGAGTATTTTACAGTATGTTTAATAATTTGTAATAATTTGTAATAATTTTTTAAAAAATATTTGATATCTACTATTTCAATAACGTGTCTTAAGTTAACTAAGATTTCATGTGTGCTAACCTGACCGCAAAACACTATGGGCATATTGTACATTCCAATGTTCTTCAAATATAATTTTTTTTAACTTTTTATTATTAAATATATATATATATATATATATATGATACTGTTGCTGTAAAATAGATTTCTTTACCTATATATCTATAGGAATAGATATTTAGGTTTAGGTATATACAGATATATGTAGAAATATGCATTTAAGAATAAAAAAGGAAATATTCTGCTATGTAAAGAACTTTGGAAAGTGAAATATTAATACTTCATGTTGAGTTTAGCGATCTTGAATATACGCGGTTGGGTTAACGTGCGAGTATGGGTGTTAAAGTTCTTGTGCTATATTGAAGTCTATGATCACGATAATTTTTTTGCACACGTTGGGTTTATGCTCATGCAAAAACATCTTATTTTCAACTTATAATGTGAGAGCAACCCTGAGGCACGCAAAAAGGCTCCGTCTAGAGAAGTTAAATAGAGCTCCACTCATAATCTAGCCATTGGCCAGTATTTTTAAGGGTCCGGTCAATGTTAAAATGAATGATGCTATCATGTTCAAACTTCTTCTAAGTGTATTGGACTCTACTTATAAACAAATGATATATAAAATGAGCCCTAGCAGCTTATAAGAAATGGTCTACTATGCATAAAATATATTAATATTATTTATGTGTATAGTGCTGCAAAATTCTATATTCACATAGGTTTTGAGCATGTGTACATTTAATGTATTTAATGTATTTATATGCCGGAAAGGAATCAAACAATAGGTGCTTCCTCACCTAAGATATGTCAATGGACAGTTGATCTCTGAATCCTGTAAGCATTCAAATCTAGGAGTATATGGCCAGCTGTTAGATGGTAAGGAGCCAGGGACCATCTACTTACACCTAAAGAAGCATCCTGGGTTGGCAGGAGGAGGGACTGGCCTACATATCTATGTTAATATACATATACAGTTGGAGCTAGTTGGTATATAGACAGCTGAGAGTGGACACAGACATGCTGGAGACTGTTAAGAGAGGGGCAGTAGTTCTGGACAGTGTAAAGTGGGTCAGTGTTCCCAGATTTCCTGGTTGTGGGTCTCTGATCTTTGCGGACTGCTCCAGGACTGGTCTCTGGTCAAAAGGTTCACTCAGGATCCTCAAAGACTGCTGGGCTCCCAGAGAGTAAGACCCCAAAAGATATTAATTCAATATTAGTATTTATAAATTACTTCTATAAAAGTAAGGCATCATAATAATTGGGTTGTTAATGTAGTATAGTTGTTTATAGTGTTTTACACTTTTTTGTTTTATTGTATTTTAGTTAGTATTGTAAAAACAAATAACAAGAGTGAATCTCAATCAAGTATACATTAAATAGAGAACCTTATGTTAACATTGGTAGATGTCCCAGTGTGATTTTGCTGGAATGCTGCTCAAAATACACCAGGTTGTTTTTGAAAATAAATATATGTTAAAATATTTGAAATATTAAGTAAAATCTGTCCAACTTGTAGCTTGGTTTCCTTGCAGAATCTTAGTCAGTGTGAGAAATTAAACTCTCCATAACATCAAAGATCTAGATCATAACATATCTTTTGAAATGCAAACTTTCATCAATTAACAAACATAACAACACATTACATACTATTCAAGTAATTTTTCACATGTAAATGCATATCTTATAATAATAAAACAACATATTATGCGATTCAGATTGTGTTTCTGGAATGACTTGTCCTTAAACGAAGTGCATTCAGTTTAGGTATGGCAATAAGATTAGTGACTATGAATAAGATATTAATCTGGATGATGTTAAAAGAAAAGAAGAAAAAATGATGAATGGAATTAAGAGCAGTTATAACTCCCCCAGTAAAATTGCATGTACTTAAAAAATTCCAACTTTCCCATTTTATAATAATAAAATCTTTCCAGTGATAGACTGGTATTTACTAATGTCTGCCATTCTTTAATGGTAGGGATTTGTGGAGATTTCCAATATTTATTATTATTAACTTAGACCTAGATTACAAGTCACGTGCGATATGGTCTTAGCCCATGCAATAATCATACAACCAATATTATAAGTCTAAAAAAAATTGTGATTGCGCTCACGGAATCGCCTTTAATGAAGCAATCCTTACCGCGTTCAAAGAGCTGTAGTTAACTGTTTTCCGCAAATAAAAAGTTGCACAAAACACACCAAAAACACTTAACAAAGTATACTTACACCCGTAAATGACACTATTAACCCCTAAACCACCCCCAGATCGCAATTACTAAATAAAACTATTAACCCATAAACCGCTTTTAAAAAAAAACTTACCTGTAAAAGAAAATAAAAACCTAAGCTTAAACTAAAATCCAGTTTAAGCAGAACAAATAAATATTTATGTCTCCTGCAATCATGCCTTAAACTGGCTATACACAGGCTCAACACAGAAGTAACCAACTGCCTACAATATGCATTTAATGCTGCACACATAATCTACAGCAAATGGTCTAACCAATAGCACCTCTATAGCACGCAAGATATGTCTCCTAAGATACTACTTAAACTGGATAAAGCACATAAAAGCCAGCATAACTCCTCCACTGAATAACTTCTTCAAGCCTCTGGAATCACAAGATCCCTGTACTGGATCTCCAGAACAGACAGATTCATTACCCAAATCCCTGAGGCATCAGAGTCTGCTATGCCTGAATCTTTACAAGTATCTAAAAAATTTCTAGAATCAATCCCCTCCAAACAAGACTTCACAAATCTGATCACACAGGTTTAATCCTGCATGGAAGAAGAAATCTTTGAGTTTCGCAAAGAGATGCATGAAATTGGGGACAAGGTAGAATCCCTAGAATAATGTTATCTCACAACTACAGGACAAACTAGAAGACATTGAGAATAGAAGTAGGAGGCAGAATCTAAGAATCAGGGGAATTCCAGAGACTATTGCTCCAGACGTCCTAGACTCCTACTTACAAGGCTTATTCCAGCATCTTAAAGGCCCGACATACACAGCTCTGTTTGCTTTGAAAAGTTTCCACAGAGCCTTAAGACCCAAACCTTACTATCATGCTGAGGAAAAAAAACATCTCCTACAGATGGGGCTTCCCGTGCCATATCCAACTCACTTGGGAGGGCACGAGGAAAACCTGCATGGACCCTGGGGACATAGGAGATTTTTGTAAAGAGCTGAATCTAGTCACTCCAGATCAAACCCAAGCTTCTTCTCCACCACCCACCTGGAAGGACATCCCAGCAACACCAACACCCCAGAGAACCCCCTGGCAAATGTCATCTACCAAGAGACTGAAAAAATCTCTAGGCTCTCAGATAGAAAATGGGTGAGATCTTTCCAAATGAATTATGTTGCTGTTTATACACTATGCCTACTATCTTATCTCATAGGTTACTACTGCAGCTTTAAGACATTCTTAATGTAGAGTTTAATAACTACATGTACACATACAGTCTAGGGATCGATAAACCTCTCCATAGATTGTGTAGCTTAGTTTTTTTTAGTTCCTTAGAAAATGTTGTATAAGAACACTGTAAAATGTTATGTTTTTCCACTACATCCTCTCTGCGAGGAGGAACTGTTTGTTCTTTTTAGTTTATATTAAGTTTTGTTAAATCAGTTTAAAAATTTTGGTGGTTTGAAAAAATTGTGGTTTGAAAAGCCCTGCCATGTCGAGTACTGCAACCCCAATGTTAAATAAACACTTCCACTATTGGTTAAATTAGAATATGGCTTCACAACTTACGGTCCAGAAATTTACCCTAATTACTATAAACACCAAAGGCTTTAATTCACCATTTAAAAGATCCAAGGCGTTTCATGATCTCATTCATAAAAATGGCAGCATATTGTTTCTCCAAGAAACCCACTGTAAAAGAGAGAATAACCCAAATACTTTAGCTCTAACAAACAAGACTACACACACAAGAGAAACCCCACTGACCAAGGAATACAAACCCATTATCACAACTTTAGCAACTTTAAGAAAAAAACAAACGGAGTTAGCATCCTATTCCATAAATCCATACCATTTGAGCTTATCCACAGAGAGCAGGACAAAGAGGGCAGATACCTAGGTTTTTGCAGGCTGTTGTTTGGAAAACCGGTAACCATATGTATATGCCCTGAATACTAACCAAGCTACTTTTTAAAAAAAACTCCATTATTACTTATTCCATAGGTCCATTACTACTTGCAGGAGATTTTAATCTCACGCTAAACCCCTCCATAGACAGTTCCAATATACATCTCAAAATCCCTAATAAAATTCATCATTCAATCTGCAATAACTTCTCCTTACTGACCTTACACGATATATATGGAGACATATGCATCCCCACCAACAAGACTATACCTTTTTCTCCAACCTTAACAGACCTTTTCCAGAATTGATTATATTATGGCTTACCATCTATCACTATTAAACTTAAAAGACACGCATTATCCCTATAAATTGGTCAGACTACTCTGAGGTAAGCAGCACGTTCATTTGGCCATATATACCCATACAACCTTTCCAATGGAGATTATTTGAAGTGCTGCTGTCGGACCCTTTAATTAAAGTAGATATAGAACAAGCCATTCAGGAATATTTCTCCCTTAATTATACCACTGATGTCTCTCCAGGAACCCTCTGGGAAGCCCACAAATGTGTTATCAGGGGTATATTGATGAAACACAAAGCCACCAAAATAGACAGAACCGACAAAAATACTTAACATTAACCCAGGAGAGTAATAGATTAGACTACATACACAACAGACACCCCACAAACCAAGGAATACAAACAAAATTAGACCAAGCCATAGCTCAACTTAATGAATATCTTGATAGTAAAGCCCACAACACTGCCTTCTTTTTATGCCAAAAATGTTATGCTCAAGAGAATAAACCAGGCAAATTACTAACAAGAGCACTCAAGTGCAACTCTACCTTTTCATATATACATTCTTTGACAAATAACAAAGCAGAAAAAAATCTTAAACCCCAAAACTATAGCTAAACTATTCAGCAAATATTATTCCAAATTATACAACTTATTCCCAAATCGCCCTAAGACTTCCCACAAACATAAGTGTGAAACCTACTTTAGCTCATTGAAACTACCCCAGATTCACTCTGAACATCGCCAATCTCTAGCCAAACCAATCACACCTCAGGAACTTGATAATGCCATAAAAACTCTAAAACAAGGGAAAAGCCCAGGCCTAGGTGGGTTTAGTCAACTTCTATTACAAAAATTTAAAATTCCTATTAATGCCAACTCTCTTAAAACTTTACAATCATTCCGACTCTGACCACCAATTCTCAGAGAGTATGCTGGAAGCGTAATTAGAAAATTGTGGAGAAAAAGAATTCTGCACAACAAGTATACACATTTAGCACTCTGAAGTCTGGAGGGTTAAATCACCCTAAGGTGATATTACAAATCACAGGAATGATGTGTCAGTACTGTGGTAAATATGGGTAAGATAGATAGGAGAAAACTTAATTAAAAATTAACTTTTATTAAACAATTATAAAAGATTCTCACACACACACAACACACAATTAAAACTACGAATAGAGGGAATGAACTTGGCGTGCCCTTATAATAATACACGCTGTGAGTATAGCGTAATGTTGGTCGTAGTCATATGCTCATGGAAATAAATTCTGTATATTGGCTGGCTTATAAATAATGGCCAGAAAGATTCTGGGTTTTTCCAGAGATATATAAATAGACTACTAACTGGTATGGACTCTTTAATGGTAAAGGACTGGGGTAGATGGTACATAAGCAATACAATTGCCGAAGATAGATAAGGCACTATACAGTCAAGGAACAAGCAATAACACACCATTAACTGCTGTGTTAGAAATCTTACATGGAAGGAAGTATATCCGGTAATTCTAAATACAACAGACTGGCTAGTAATAGCATATGTTTGAACAAAATATAAGTTAAGACATGTAATGTCTGTGTAAAGGATAAGCACTGATAAGTACTAAGCCAGTTAATGCACTAAGTAATGTGTAGAAAGCTAATTCATCTCTAGTATGACGATTATGGTGTCTTGATAAAGGCTAATAAGATCAAAATGAGCCGCTTACGGCAAAGAAGCAAATCGTCTTTAGGTAGGGTATATCATTAATTGAGTGTCAATGATTAGTACGTCTAGTGATACCAGCGTCACCAGAGTACTACTAAGAGGCGCCGGACAAATATGACACAATATATATATATATATTCAATCCAATACAATTTGGACAAATATTACCATAGATATTAAAATCGTGGAATACTGTACAAAGATGAATAAAACAATAATACTTGGTAGTCACTATAAAACTTAGAGTAAAATGGTTAAATGGATATATAGGAACTATATTAGTCCAGTATATATAGTTGGTTTGTCAAGTTCAACAATGTCCAATTTTTAATACCCAAAGGATTAATATAGTGGGTAACGTTTCAAGAAAAGGTAGGCTGCTCCTCCAGAGTGTTATGCCAGGAACACAGATGGAAAATCTAGAAGAAAATAGATAGAGGGCGCCACATTGTGCAGATCAAGCAAAATAAGGACAAAGCAACAATATAATCATAGGAATCCTACTCACAAATTGTGGCGCACGTAAGAGTGCAGTAATCGCAGTCCGGAACCACACTTCGTCCGGTAGACCACAATGGGTAGATTTCAGCGATGGAAGTACTCGTCTCACCAGGGAGAGTCCAGGGATATCCAAGATAATATAGTAGATGTAGATCAGTGCACCAGAGATCCAACAAGAAGTCCGATAAGGTGCTTGGGAAGGTGCCAGATGAATATAACAAGCCAAAGCTCAAAGAAGAAAAAATGTAGTCGGCAGCAGGTGAAGAGTTAAAAATGATTAAAAGTTTAATAACAGTAAAAACTACAGCAACGCGTTTCTCAGTGTAACACTCTGTTTCATCAGGATAGCCTGATGAAACAGTGTGTTACACTGAGAAACCTTGTTGGATCTCTCGTGCACTGATATACATCTACTATATTATCTTGGATATCCCTGGACTCTCCCTGGTGAGACGAGTACTTCCATCGCTGAAATCTACCCATTGTGGTCTACCGGACGACGTGTGGTTCCGGACTGCGATTACTGCACTCTTACGTGCGCCACAATTTGTAAGTAGGATGCCTATGATTATATTGTTGCTTTGTCCTTATTTTGTTTGATCTGCACAATGTGGCGCCCTCTATCTATTTTCTTCTAGATTAATTGAGTGTATTGATACTATAGCAATATGAAATATATGCTTAGTATAACTAAAATGTACCCACTAGGTGAATTGTTGCACATTAATGAACACTTAGAATCAAGTTAATGTGATATACATTCATATGTAAGTAGTAGTTGGTGTTACTGTTGCAAAATAGTTCTTTATTAAACCTCTGGGGTAATTTATCTCTGACACCAGCCGTATGATCTGATTTTGGCACAAACTTCTTTTAAACGCTCAGCTAGCAGACACAATCTATGTGGCATTACTAAACTAACAGCCAGCTTCATACCTGACAATACAACACAGACTCAGTGTATGTGCTGCTGCCTTTAATATACGGTGCACAGATTCGGTTAGCTAACCGCTAATTAATCTCACATAGCTGCTAGCTGACTTACTGCTCTCTGACCGATGAATATGATAGTAAACTAATTTGTGGGGGTATGCTAATGAAACCTAACAACTAATATTCAAGTGCGGTTGTATTACTATTTAATGTTATACCTATACTGATGCTACAGTGCAAACTTTTGACCATATTAACTGCAACAATATATATCGTACATCCTCATGTTTGCAAGTTATTCGCTTTACAAACATCATTTCCAGCATCACTATAGTATACATTTAAGTTCGGCAAACATCACCATGTGTTAACTAACAGAACTCTCATTAGGTTAACCCCACACACACAAGTGTGCGACAGTTACCATTAAATATACTGAAATTTTGATATGCCGCAAAACGAGTTTATTATTTAAGAATCTGTTACCCTCTTTATTATTAGGGGTTTATAACATTAATCTACTAACCATCGCTACTCAGGTGCTTGAAATCAAGTATCATATCAGTTGTATGTTGAATTCAGTGAAATAATTCTCCATTAAGTTATGTGATCTGAGAACTGGTTTAATAAAGAACTATTTTGCAACAGCAACACCAACTACTACTTACATATGAATGTATATCACATTAACTTGATTCTAAGTGTTCATTAATGTGCAACAATTCACCTAGTGGGTACATTTCAGTTATACTAAGCATATATTTCATATTGCTATAGTATCAATACACTCAATTAATGATATACCCTACCTAAAGACGATTTGCTTCTTTGCCGTAAGCAGCTCATTTTGATCTTATTAGCCTTTATCAAGACACCATAATCGTCATACTAGAGATGAATTAGCTTTCTACACATTACTTAGTGCATTAACTGGCTTAGTACTTATCAGTGCTTATCCTTTACACAGACATTACATGTCTTAACTTATATTTTGTTCAAACATATGCTATTACTAGCCAGTCTGTTGTATTTAGAATTACCGGATATACTTCCTTCCATGTAAGATTTCTAACACAGCAGTTAATGGTGTGTTATTGCTTGTTCCTTCACTGTATAGTGCCTTATCTATCTTCGGCAATTTTATTGCTTATGTACCATCTACCCCAGTCCTTTACCATTAAAGAGTCCATACCAGTTAGTAGTCTATTTATATATCTCTGGAAAAACCCAGAATCTTTCTGCCCATTATTTATAAGCCAGCCAATATACAGAATTTATTTCCATGAGCATATGACTATGACCAACATTACGCTATACTCACAGCGTGTATTATTATAAGGGCACGCCAAGTTCATTCCCTCTATTCGTAGTTTTAATTGTGTGTTGTGTGTGTGTGAGAATCTTTAATAATTGTTTAATAAAAGTTAATTTTTAATTAAGTTTTCTCCTATCTATCTTACCCATATTTACCACAGTACTGACACATCATTCCTGTGATTTGTAATATCACCTTAGGGTGATTTAACCCTCCAGACTTCAGAGTGCTAAATCTGTATACTTGTTGTGCAGAATTCTTTTTCTCCACAATTTTCTAATTTTGCAGTCTCTAATATACACAGCACCTACCCCGGAACTTTGGTTAATAATACCCAAGTATCCTGTTATTGGATAGAAGTCTATAATTACTAAATAAGTAGTGCCATTGGAATTTCTTCTTTTCGTACTATGCTGGAAGCGTACATAACAGTTTTACCAAAACCAGGTAAACCAGCCTCTACCCCTGCATCCCGACTCAATGTAGACCTTAAACTTTACTTGAAAATTCCAGTTAACAGATTGAACCTAATTCTTCCATACCTAATTCACACTGACCAAACGATTTATGCCGCAGAGGGAACCCAAGGATAATACAGTAAATGTAATCCACTTATTGCAATATACCCATCACCACAAAATACCCACATTTTTTGTATCAATCGACACAGAAAAGGAGTTTGCTCTTCTTGACGGAACCTTCATAATGAGCACTCTTCACAAATTTTGCCTCACTAAAGAATTTATATAAAAAATCTCAGCCCTCTATACCCTCCCCTCTGCTAAGATCAGAGTGAATGGCCTTCTATCTGAAAGCTTCCTGATTAGAAATGGTACCAGACAAGGGTGCCCACTATCCCCACTTCCTTTTATCCTCTCAATGGAAGTGTTAGCTACTAAATTACGAAATTCCCCCGAAGTAGAAGGAATTAAAGTTGAGAGCTTGGAATATAAACTAGCGCTGTTTGCTGTTTTTGATGACCCTTACCAAACCATTGAGATCCCTTTCTGTGGCACTCTCTGTTCTCTAAGAATATGGCATGGTATCCAAGTTCTCGATTAATTTTGAGAAGTCGGAAATATTTCCCCTTCCTGTATCAAAAGAGGATCTAGCCTCCTTAAACGACATTGTCCAATTCACCCTTACCTCTCGATCTCTAAAATACCTAGGCATACACCTGTCTCCAGACATAACAGAACTTACCAAATTAAATTGACTCTCTTATTTCAGAAATATCAGCAAACACTTCACAATGGCCCCCCAAATACATATAGTGGATAGGGAGGATTGAAGCGTCCAAGATGACCTAACTCCCCAAAATTTTATATATCCTGCAAACAGTCCCAATCCCATTACCAAATGCAATCTTACCTTAATTACAATCCCTGATTAACTCATATATATGGAAATTAAAAACCCCTAGAATCTCCAAGTGAACACTTTATCGATATCTGTGAGAACTGTGAGTATCTAACCTTCAGGAATACCGAAATTCAATTTTCCTATCCAGAATAGTAGATTGGTGCTCCTACGAAGAACACCACCATAAACAATGGTTTCAACTAGGAAACAACCTATGGGATTTTCCCCAACTCGGAGCACTATGTTGGACTGACAGAAATCAAGATAAATACAATTACAACACAAACCCCATTATTTCAGAGACTTTCAAAGTCTGGAAAAATATAATTAAAAAAACACCTTGACATTTCCTCAATACCCTCCCACTAACACCTACCCAACACAACAATAACTTTCAACCAGGCCTCAAATTCCTTCTAAAAGGTCCCAAGGACAAACATCTTCTCCTTACTGTTTACTTGTTAGTGGAAGACCACAGACTACTCCGTAAACAGCATTTACAGCACCTAGGCAACGGATTCTTTACCCAATGCTTTTGATACCATCAATTTAACCACTTCTTAAACACCTCCCAAAAGAACAACTTAAGTAGAGCCCAAACCCCATTTGGAAAGCTATGCAGCTCCTCCTCGCCAATTCACCATGTAATCTCACTAACTTACAAACTTTTAACCAAGCCACAGGGAGAAAGCCTGCCCTATGTGCAAGTTGTAATAAAATATATATATATATATATATATATATATATATATATATATATATATATATATATATATCTGTATATACAATATCTATCTGTATACCAATATAGATGTGTATTTTACAAATAATCACATATATGTATATAGAAATATATATTTCTATCAGGCAAGGTAAAAAATAATTTATCATGCCACTTGTAATCTGACCCTCATTTTTTTATGATTTTATAAGTAAAGCGTTCATATATTGCAAAAAAAAGCAAACAAAAAACCTACCCTTACAAAAAAATAATAAAGCATTACAAAAATAAAATAGCTACCCTTACAAAAAATATTAAACAAAATTATCCAAAATAAAAAAGTATTCCTATTCTAATACCCCGAAAATAAAAAAATACCCACCCCAAAATAAAAATAAATCCTAAACTACAAATATGTACCAATAGTCCTTAAATTAAAAAAAAATCCTAACTAAAAAAAAAAATAATCTACCCAAGGGAATTTGGATGGGCATTCAGCTCTTTTTCTGCCCATTAAAATAAAAGAAGCCCTAATCTTAAAAGAAAACACCCCCCCAAAAAAAACTAACACTAACCCCAAAATTGGTACTCACCAATGATGAAGGGCGGCCCTCCATCTTCATCCCAGCAGTTCTCCATCTTCATCCATCGCAGGACCATCATCTACAATCTACATTCCGGCCACGGTCCATCTTCTATCTTTAGCCCGGTGGTTGCGGCAAGGTAGAAGATGGACAACGGCCAGGATGATGATTGAAGAAGATGGTCCCGTGATGGATAAAGATGGAGGGCTGCCCTTCATCATCGGTGAGTACCAATTTTGGGGTTAGTGTTAGTTTCTTTTTGTTTTTTTGGGGGGGGTGTTTTTTTAAGATTAGGTTTTATTTTTTGCTTTAATTGGCAGCAAAAGAGCTGAATGTCCTTTTAAGGGCAATGCCCATTCAAATGCCCTTTCCAGAGCAATTGGTAGATTAGTTTTTTCTTAGTTAGGTTTTTTTTATTTTGGGGGGTGGGGAGTTGTAATGTTAGGGGGTATTTGTTTTATTTTTTATGCAAAAGAGATGTTAGCTTTAGGGCCCTTTTAAGGACTATTGGTAGTTTATTTGTAGATTAGGATTTATTCTTATTTTGGGGTAGGTATTTTTTTTATTTTTGGGGTATTAGAATAGGAATATTTCTTATTATTTTGAATTATTTTGTTTGCTATTTTTTGTAAAGGTAGGTTTTTTATTTTTTGTGATGGTAGGGTTTTTATTTTTGTAATGTAGTTTTTTTATTTTTTTTTAAAGTAATGTTAGTTTTTTTAGTTTAAGCTTAGGTTTTTTTTTTCTTTACAGGTAAGTTGTTTTTTTAAGGTAGTTAGTATATTTTTAATTTAATTTATGAGTAATTTAAATGGGGTTAAGTTAGGGATTTTAGGTTAGGGGGGTAAGTTATTAGCTTAATACTTTGCATTGTGGGGGGATAGCGGTTTAGGGGCTAATAGTTTTATTTAGAGTTTGTGTTGTGGGGGATGGAGGTTTAAGGGTTAATAGTTTAATTTAGTTTTTGCGATGTGGGGGGATGGCGGTTTAGGGACTAACAGTTTTACTTAGTGTTTGCGTTGTGGGGGGATGTCAGATTAGGGGTTATTAGACTAGGGGCTTATGGTAGGGTGTTAGGTTTTTTCTCCACTTTTTTTTCTCCATTGACTTCTATGGGGAATGCGAAAATGCGATGGCATTTTTTTGCGATGCTCATATTGGCCAACAATCCTTAATCTCTGAGATGCCTGATGAGGATGTTGCTAATGCTAGTGGTGGTGTAGTGGCATGCAGCTCTGAACTTGCAGGTCTGGGTCATTAGATCAGCATGGGCACTGATCATTCCTCTTCCATTCTGAGGTGTTGGATGGTCATCATACCGCTGAAAACATATTGCAGGCTATTAAGAGGAAGGTGGCCCATTGGGTGGGCAAGCAGATAGTCACCAAGGTAGAAATTAGATTTTTAGTCACCTAAGCAGCAGGCAATATGGTATAAGCTCTCCATAATGGTGACTTTGCAGTTGTGCAGTATTTGGTTCACATTCTCCTCTTGGTCATATAGGCTGTTATTCAAAAATGTACAAATTCAGCACAGCACTCAAAATGTATGCAAGTTTTCTCATACAAAGCAATGTTTCAGGCTATATTAATGATTAAAGGCTTAGGCCTAGATTTAGAGTTGGGCGGTAGCCGTCAAAACCAGCGTTAGAGGCTCCTAACGCTGGTTTTTACTGCCCGCTGGTATTTGGAGTCAGTCAGGAAAGGGTCTAACGCTCACTTTCCAGCCGCGACTTTTCCATACCGCAGATCCCCCTACGCCATTTGCGTATCCTATCTTTTCAATGGGATCTTTCTAACGCCGGTATTTAGAGTCGTGGCTGAAGTGAGCATTAGAAATCTAACGACAAACTCCAGCCGCAGAAAAAAGTCAGTAGTTAAGAGCTTTCTGGGCTAACGCCGGTTTATAAAGCTCTTAACTACTGTGCTCTAAAGTACACTAACACCCATAAACTACCTATGTACCACTAAACCGAGGTCCCCCCACATCGCCGCCACTATATTAAAATTTTTTAACCCCTAATCTGCCGCTCCGTACACCGCGGCCACCTACGTTATCCCTATGTACCCCTAATCTGCTGCCCCTAACACCGCCGACCCCTATATTATATTTATTAACCTCTAATATGCCGCCCCCAACGTCGCCTCCACCTACTTACAATAATTAACCCCTAATCTGCCGACCGGAGCTCACCGCTACTATAATAAATGTATTAACCCCTAATCCGCCTCACTCCCGCCTCAATAACCCTATAATAAATAGTATTAACCCCTAATCTGCTCTCCCTAACATCGCCGACACCTAACTTCAAGTATTAACCCCTAATCTGCCGACCGGAGCTCACCGCTACTCTACTAAATTTTTTAACCCCTAAAGCTAAGTCTAACCCTAACACTAACACCCCCCTAAGTTAAATATAATTTTTATCTAACAAAATAAATTAACTCTTATTAAATAAATTATTCCTATTTAAATCTAAATACTTACCTGTAAAATAAACCCTAATATAGCTACAATATAAATTATAATTATATTGTAGCTATTTTAGGATTAATATTTATTTTACAGGCAACTTTGTAATTATTTTAACCAGGTACAATAGCTATTAAATAGTGAATAACTATTTAATAGTTACCTAGTTAAAATAATTACAAAATTACCTGTAAAATAAATCCTAACCTAAGTTACAATTAAACCTAACACTACACTATCAATAAATAAATTAAATAAAATACCTACAATTATCTACAATTAAACCTAACACTACACTATCAATAAATTAATTAAATACAATACCTACAAATAAATACAATGAAATAAACTAACTAAAGTACAAAAAATAAAAAAGAACTAAGTTACAAAAAATAAAAAAATATTTACAAACATTAGAAAAATATTACAACAATTTTAAACTAATTACAACTACTCTAAGCCCCCTAATAAAATAACAAAGCCCCCCAAAATAAACAAGTGCCCTACCCTATTCTAAAATTAAAATAGAAAAGCTCTTTTACCTTACCAGCCCTGAAAAGGGCCCTTTGCGGGGCATGCCCCAAATAATTCAGCTCTTTTGCCTGTAAAAAAAAAACATACAATACCCCCCCCCCAACATTACAACCCACCACCCACATATCCCTAATCTAACCCAAACCCCTCTTAAATAAACCTAACACTAAGCCCCTTAAGATCTCCCTACCTTGTCTTCACCTCACCGGGTTCAGCGATCGGTCCAGAAGAGGGTCCGATGTCTTGATCCAAGCGGCGGCTGAAGAACTCCATCATCGGGCTGAAGTCGGAAGTCCATCATCGGGATGAAGTCTTCTATCAAGCGGCATCTTCAATCTTCTTTCTTCCGGAGCAGAGCGGAGCCATCTTCTTCCCAGCCGACGCGGATCCATCCTCTTCAACCAACGCCTACTCGCCGAATGACGGTTCCTTTAAATGACGTCATCCAAGATGGCGTCCCTCAAATTCCGATTGGCTGATAGGATTCTATCAGCCAATCAGAATTAAGGTAGGAATATTCTGATTGGCTGATGGAATCAGCCAATCAGATTCAAGTTCAATCCGATTGGCTGATCCAATCAGCCAATCAGATTGAGCTCGCATTCTATTGGCTGTTCCGATAATAAGAGTTAATGTATTTCGTTAGATAAAAATTATATTTAATTTAGGGGTTTGTTAGGGTTAGGGTTAGACTTAGCTTTAGGGGTTAAAAAATTTAGTAGAGTAGCGGTGAGCTCCGGTCGGCAGATCAGGGGTTAATACTTGAAGTTAGGTGTCGGCGATGTTAGTGAGAGCAGATTAGGGGTTAATACTATTTATTATAGGGTTATTGAGTTGGGAGTGAGGCGGATTAGGGGTTAATACATTTATTATAGTAGCGGTGAGCTCCGGTCGGCAGATTAGGGGTTAATTATTGTAGGTAGGTGGCGGCGACGTTGGGGGCGGCAGATTAGGGGTTAATAAATATAATATAGGGGTCGGCGGTGTTAGGGGCAGCAGATTAGGGGTACATAGGGATAATGTATGTTGCAGCGGTGTACGGAGCGGAAGATTAGGGGTTAATAATAATATGCAGGGGTCAGCGATAGCAGGGGCGGCAGATTAGGGGTTAATAAATATAATATAGGGGTCGGCAGTGTTAGGGGCAGCAGATTAGGGGTACATAGGGATAACGTAGGTTGCGGCGGTGTACGGAGCGGCAGATTAGGGGTTAATAATAATATGCAGGGGTCAGCGATAGCGGGGGCGGCAGATTAGGGGTTAATAAGTGTAAGGTTAGGGGTGTTTAGACTCGGGGTTCATGTTAGGGTGTTAGGTGCAGACTTAGGAAGTGTTTCCCCATAGAAAACAATAGGGCTGCGTTAAGAGCTGAACGCTGTTTTTTTGCAGGTGTTAGGTTTTTTTTCAGCTCAAACGGCCCCATTGTTTTCTATGGGGGAATCATGCACGAGCACGTTTTTGAAGCTGGCCGCGTACGTAAGCACCGCTGGTATTTAGAGTTGCAGTGGCGGTAAATATGCTCTACGCTCCCTTTTTGGAGCCTAACGCAGCCATTCTGTGAACTCTAAATACCAGCTGTATTTAAAAGGTGCAGGAGAAAAAAAGCACGCGTAGCTAACGCACCCCTTTGGCCGCCAAACTCTAAATCTAGCCGTTAGTTTTCCCAAAAATGTTGCTTTGTATGGGAATTACACCTTAATTAATTGTGTTTTTTTTATACAGTGTTGTCGTCAATGAAGAACTGCTTAAAAACTGGTATCCCATTAGGTAATTCAAAGGCAGGAGTTGTACTTGACTAGTGTAAATGGATTGCAGACCACTTCTACTACAGGGTTAACACCATTAAGCTCCTTACGCAGGAACAGGAGAAGGCAGGGCTTCCCAAGCAGTCTAAAGCAAGATATTCCTGCTAGGTAGAACTCAACTTTAAAAATGGTGGAAAGTATTTTTGAGCAGTGGACTATAAATGCTATGGCATCAGATTAACTCATTGGGACTGGATAAAGTTGAGTAAACCATGATCAGTTAATTGGAGTCGATAAGCCTTTTAGTGATGCCACTAAAAATTGAGCCAGAACACTGCCAATCTGGGTCAAGTCATATTCTTATTCACTCATACCTTAAGCAAGATGGATGTCCTCCTTAAAAATTGTGAAGTGATTCCTTTTGGCAGTAGTGATGTAGCAGCACTTTGCAGGAGGCTCAAAAAGCAATTAAAGGTCACATGCAGAGTCATCTGGAGACAGCTCCTGAACTGATGCTGTCTACCCTGTGCAATCCCAGAATTATGGGAAAAATGACTGTTCAAAATAATAGCCTGCCATCTTGGAGGGATAAACTGATTTGAAAGGTGCGGGAAAAGGGAGAATGCTATTTAAGGTAGAAGGGCGGCAGCAGAAGACAGATAATGGGGAAGGCGCTAAAATTGTTTGGCTAATCCGCTCATTCATTGATTTACAGGGTGTCGGACCATTCATGTGTCCAACGTCCAATCCTGACAGAGTATTAATAATTACTAATTGCTAAATTACTAATCATTGATGATAGTGACAGCAAGTCAGGCATTAAATGGCATCCAGGCTTTTGCAACCCACTTTTAACCTAGCATATGGAGGTGGGAGACTAGGGGAAGCTGAGCCATCTTGGAAAGTGCAGTTGTGTGCCTCTGACAGTTATTTGTCATTGACTGTAATACAGACAGAGGCAGCTATTGAATACTTTTAGTTGTTCCAGTGCTAGTGCTGGTTCTACTTGCAGTGTTCACTGTTTTTGTTAGTTGTTTTAAGTTTTGTTTTCTTCTGCAGTTCTACATTCTGTGTGTGCAGAATCAGATTCAAAAGTAATTGTTTTCTTGAAGTGCACCGCATAAAAGTGCAACTGTACATTGAAGTATCAGTCAATTCATTTTTTTGGGGGGATCAGGTATTTTTCTATAATTTTTGTATTTATTGTGTTTTATTGTAGTGTGTGGGGGGGGGGGAGTTGCTGGACTGGTAAGGCTCCTACTTGAGCCCTGCCTTTGCTCTAAAAGGAAGGCTTAATTACCTATTAGTATAGCTTTCAATTTTTTTTTATACATAAATATATAATAATTATTATTTAGTGCATGCCTATTGCCTCTACTAGTTAGTAGTATATGTTATACATATAGTAGTAATGCTAAATAATGCCAATTGGGCACCATGGGCTCCTGACAGTTTTTTTTCTAAAGGTTAGTCTTAGTTGCCTAGCAGTGGAGCATTAATTAACGCTCCTGCTCGAGTGTTACTGCGCTAGAAGTAAACTTTTTATGCACGTTGGGTTGCACTCATATTATGTTCCCCATGTACTAAGCATTGAAGTTACCTTTCGTGTGTAATTTTGCACCAAATTCCGCGCACGGATCAAAATTCATATGTACAAAGCCGCAATCGAAGCTAAAATCCGATTTTCAGTTGTGAGCGTAGGTTTCCGCATCTGCTCGATCCAAGACCTTTTTTTTTTTACAAAATAAACCATTGATCATCATAAAATAAGTTAATAAAATGATCAATATTACAACTATTCTGTTTGCTCAAACATTTGCGCTAACTTTGTGTACTTTGCTTCACAACCATTTAGGTTGCAAACACAATAGAAAACAATAGGTATGAGATTGATGCCAGGCTGATTATTATAAGTAAGCAGCTGGACAATTCAAACTTAATCATTTTTTGCCAGCAGTGAATGACGATGGAGACACTGTTGCATTTGTTTATCTTTCGTTTAATTCAACTAAGAGGAAGAAGTGCAATCCAGGCACCTATGGAAAGTAATGAATGTAGAAGAAGGATAGTGTCAAGAGTTTTCATCCCTCGTAGGGGTTTAGAAGCCCTTTCTGATCATGAAGTTGTCCAGAGTTTCCGTCTGGACAGAGAAGCTATTATTGACCTTTACAACTAAATCTCAGAATACTCTGAGCCAATAAAGATGCGGTCACAAGCCATACCTGGACTTTTAAAACCGTTGGCAGTAATACAATTTTTTGCAATGGGTTCCTTCCAGGCTGTGTCGAACATCACAATTGGCATAAGCCAGTCTGCATTTTCTTGGCACCTGACCAAAGTTATCAAGACATTGGTGGTGGTATTTCCACGTTATGTGTGTGTTACATCGACTCCTGAAGAGTGGCAATCTGTTAAGTCAAACTTCTATAGGAAGGCCAGAATGCCCTATGAACTTGGAGCCATGGATTGCACACATGTCGGAGTAAAACTGGCATGTAAACGTGAAGAGGTTTACCGTAATAGGAAACAGTACCAATTTCAAAAAGAAGTTTTCTTGGATTTACCAGAATCTCCTGCGTCAGTAATATGCACTTGCTTCTCACAGCAAAAAACAAATGGAATAAAAAAGTTATTTATTAGTTTTGTAAAATACTACTTCTTATACATGTGACCTGCTTATCTTGCTGCTTGTATGACACTTTTTACACCTTTCTGGTCCCGTTGGGTACCAAATCATCTAATAGGCCATAGACAGCTTTGTAACTTTGTTTTTGAGGCAGATTAAACCCAATATTTTATGGGTTGATTTTTAGAGCATGTAACGAAGTTGATTCCCCTATGTATGAATGTCGGTGGGTAAATTCGACAGGCCTAATATGATGATTTTGATGCCTTAGTAGATGGGGCCCTATGAGTTGAAAGTAAACTATATTCCACCATAAAAGTTAATGGAGAAAAAAAAGTAGAAAAAAAATGAACACCCTACTGCAGAAACACCATCGCATGTTCTCAAATGGGCTAACCCGACATGAAACTATGGATATTTCACATTCCAATGTTCTTCACATAGCAGAATATGTTCTATTTATTCATACATACATATTTCTCATATATCTGATGGTATTTTGGTACACTAAATATTTATACACCTCTCTCTCTTTCTCTCTCTCTCTCTCTCTATATATATATATATATATATACATGATTAATTATAGGTATAGTTATATATAGATATTTATATAGGAATATCTGTTTGGAAATACATATAAAATATTCTGCTATGTGCAGAACATTGGAATGTGAAATATTTTCAGTAAATTGCACTGAAGCGATCGTATTTACTTTCAAATAATATGAATGGTAAACCGGATGCCCACATGGTTATACCCCTTATCGCTCAAGCGTAACTGTTAGTGCACCACTCGTAATCTGGCACAATGTTTTTTTTTATAAATAAACATGTGCAATATGGCTGCGGGTAGCGGAATTAGGGGGGTTTTTTTGGTCGCTGGATTAATTTGTGTGAAAATGCAACAAATAAGTATCTGGATTTGTACAGTTTCTGATTGACCGACATGTTTGGATTCCCTGAAATCATAGTTTAATAGATTTATACTGCATGCATTTTAAGGGACAGAAAAGACCTTGATATTTTATGTTGACATTTTTTAAGAAGCATTTTTTATTCAATAACATTGGTAAATATAAACAATAGGTCATCATATATTTCCATTCTCCTTCGCCCGGATAAGATCAAAATTACATTTTTGAAAGGATTTGTCAAATAGTGCAAAGCTTCTCTAGAAGGTCTTTGAAACTGGTGGATTTACTCGCCCCCGCCCTGTGTTGCCAAGGCAGATATGGCACTATCTAAAATAAAGCTTTGAAGGAAAACATCATAGTTCCGAACATAGATGACAAATACAATATTAATTAACAACAAATCAAGGAAGCAAAAAAGAAAAAACTGAAAGAGAACAAAAATAACGTGTTGAAAAATAAATACAAAGAAAACATAAGTGAACAACAATACTGAGTCAATTTATATCATTAAACAATTGTGTCATTTTGAAAATATCTAGCTTTGAAAGTGAAAGTGTTGGTAGATAGAACATTATCCTATGATGGAGGTTATCTGTACTGAGTTAGGGGGAGTAGTGGTATTTCCCTTTAATATCCAATAAAACCAGATGTGTTGTACTGAGTCTTTATTATCTAAAACCCAAGAGACTGATTCATACATTGAGCAAGTGATGTTAATTTTATTAAGTATTTCTGGCCAAGGAGGAGATCCTGTTTTCCAATATTTGGCTATACATGACCTTGTAATGGTGCATAAGATTTTAATGAAGGTATTAATTGGTTTATTAAATTGATGGAAACGGTTGTGTAGCAGGGCTTGGGCCTGAGTGAGTCGGATATTTTCATCTAGAGTAGTACTAAGTAAAAGGGACAAAAAGTCCCATATATATTTCACCTTATAACATTCCCACCACATATGGCAGTAAGTTCCCAGAGCCCTACACCCTCCATAACAGTATCTACTACCTGTAGGGGACATATGAGAAGTCTGGAGTTGGGTTAGATACCATCTGAATGTAGTTTTAATGGCATTTTCCCTTAAATCTGCACTCAGATGTCCTTTATCTGTAAGATTAAATAAATCAGCCCATTTTTGTTTACTCATTTCCGCTCCTAGGTCTCTCTCCCAATTCGTGATTAACTGAGTCTTAGAGTTGTGACGACTGTATTGCGATATATAGCCTCGAGATGGTATATTTTGGTCTATTATGTGTTTTACACAACACTTCTAGTATTGTATTGGGCTGTGTCTGGATATTTTTTTGGAATTCCTGAAGGGAGGATAATATTTGTAGGTAAAGAAACCAGTTAAGTTTTAGGGGTACAATTTTGTCCTGTAGCTGAGTGTATGGTATAATGTTATTATTGGTCACTAAGTCCGCCACCCTATAAAGTCCTTTATTGCTCCATTTGTCTACTAGTATGCGAGAATCCTGGGGCAAGAGGAATCTAATTGGCATCTTCCAAGAGTATTGTGGTCTTAAATTAGAGGATTTTGCTAGTTTAATCCATGAGGTCAAAGTGGAATCTAAAGTGGGGGGTTTAAGGTGCTGCGGATGGGAGTTGTGTGATTGTGTGTCCCAGAGTACGTCTTCTGGGAAGCTCCATCTTCCCATCTCACCCTCTAGGGTGGTCCAGAGGGTGTCTGAATTTGGTCTATTTAGGAATGCTGTTTGGGCCAGTCTAGCTGCGTGGTAGTAATCGATTAGGTTAGGTGCTCCCACCCCTCCTAATGTTCTATGTCTTGTAAAAATTTACGACGAGATCCTGGGTGATTTTTCCCCCCTAATAAACTTTATTAATTCAGATTGAATTGTAGATAGTTCAGAGAGTGAAAGTTTAATCGGGTGAGCTCTAAAAAGATATAGTATACGCGGTAAAATATTAATTTTAACCGCTGCTAAACGGCCATACCAAGAAAACGAATAGTTTGACCATTTTTGAAGTTCGCAATGTATATACCTTAATAAGGGTAAGTAGTTGTATTTATATAATTGGCTAAATTGGGTTGTCAGATGTATCCCCAAATATTTAATGGATGTTTTGGCCCATCTCAGAGCAAAATTAATCTCTATAAGTTTCTGTGTTGGATGTGGCAATGCAATGGGGAGAGCTTCACACTTATCCAGATTGACCTTATAGCCTGATATGGCGGAAAAATTATCTAGAAGTTGGTATAAATTAGGTAGTGAGATAAGAGGTTTGGTGATAGTTAATAAAATGTTGTCGGCAAATAATGTTAATTTATATGTAGTGGATTGTATTCTAACTCCCTTAATGTCTTGGTCACGTCTGATCTAAGCTGCCAATGGCTCAATACACAGGGCAAATAACAGGGGTGAGAGAGGGCACCCCTGTCTGGTGGCATTAGGGTAGGGAAAATGCTGTCACCTGTGTGGTAGGGTTGGAGTAAATTGCCTCAATAGCAGTAATGAAAGATCCTTCAAATCCCATGTGTTGGAGTACTAATAATAAGTATTTCCAGTCAATTCTATCAAACGCCTTCTCCGCATCCAAATATAGGAGCAGAGAAGGCGTTTTGGTCTCATTTAGATAATAGATGGTGTCAAACATGCGTTGAATATTATCTGGGGCCTCCCTATCTTATATGAAGCCAACTTGATCAGGGTGGACTAAAGTGGGCAAGATCAATTTGAGCCAGTTAGCAAGAATTTTGGTGAAGATTTTGAGATCCTGGTTTATGAGGGATATTGGGCGATAACTGGAGCAATATTTAGGATGCTTGCCTGGCTTGGGGATGACAACAATTTTGGCTGCTAATAACTCAGGGGGGAATAGTATAAGCGTCTAAAATATGGTTGCAGAATTTAGTTAAATGGGGGATCAAAATGGATTTGAAAAATTTGTAATATTACCCAGGAAACCCATCCGGGCCAGGGGCTTTGCCTTTTTTAAGCTCTTTTATAGCTAAGGAGATCTCTAAGGGCACAATCTTTATCTAAGGGGATATCTTTTAAGTCACAATCTTTCTCCAATAGAGTATTTAATTTGGCTGGTATTAGGAAGTCGGTGGTAGAGGATTCCATGGAGGGGGCGTGAGAGACCTTCATATCATCATATAACTCTCCATAAAAATCAGCAAAGGTAACAACTATTTCCTGGGGATGGGAAATTGGAACTTCTTTTGACCTGATTATAATAGGGATGGCAGAGGCCCTACATCTTTCGCGTATTTTGTGGGTGAAAAATGTATCTGGCTTGTTGGCGAAAATGTAATATTGTGTCTTTAGTCTTAGTATCGCTTTAGCTGTAATAGAGTTTATAATGCTATTTAGTTTATCGCGCTTCTCATTAAGGTCAATTAGGATGGATGGATTTTGTGTACGTTTATGTTGAGCCTCTAAGATTTTAATTTCATTTTGAAGTTGTGACGTCATAGTTTTTCTTTGTTGATGAAGGTGGGATTTAGTTTGAATCAAAAGCCCTCTCATCTATGCTTTATGTGCAGTCCAGGTAGTTAACGGGTTAGTAGTGGAATGTATATTAAGATTCCAGAATTCAGTTAGTAATTTGTTGGTTTTGTCTTGAGTGGGTTTGTCTCTAAGGTAACTTGGGTCTAAGGTCCAAGTCCTTGCTCTCTTAAAGTCCTGGACCCCATCCAGTAAGATAGATACTAGAGAATGGTCAGACCATGTACATGAGTGAATTTCAGAGGATAGTATAAGGGGATCAGAATCTGACTGACAAATATATAATCTATCACAGTATAGGACCGATGAGCTGCAGAGTAAAATGTGGTATCAGTTGTATTACCATAAAGGAATTTCCAAGTGTGGGTCAGTGTATGAGGGCTTAAAGTTTCTTGAATAGATCTGACCATTCTGTTATGTCGCTGATAGTTATCTCAGTGGTTGGGGTGGGTATATTGGGTAACATATTAATATTGAAATCTCCTGCCATTATGATCTTGTATTGAGACCAGTTAGTTAGCAAATGGGACATATTTCTAAAACATGTATTCTGATTCTCATTAGGGGCAAATATATTGCAAAAAATTATATCAGAGTCGCCTAAGTGACCTTTTACTATTAGGTATCTGCCCTCAGGGTCTGATATAGGGGATTCATGTATAAAATTAAGGGATACATGAATAAGAATAAAGACACATCTCTTTTTAACATCCATCGTAGCATGAAAGTGTTTCGTAAATACCTTGGACCAATATTTGGGGATTTTTGTATTAATGAGATGGGTCTCTTGTAAGAAAAGTACATTAGCTTGGAGCTTGTTATAGTAAGTCATAGCTACCCTACATTTTACATCAGTGTTCAGTCCTCTCACATTGTGTGAGATTAAGTTAATTTTAGACATCATTAGTGTGAGTATCTTGGATAAATGCAATCTTTAAAACAATCCATAATACAGATATTATTTGAAGTGACAGTGTAACCTCTCCACCAAGACAACTAATCCTCAACACCTTTTTAGGCATTTTGTATGATTCAAAATTAAATTTGACAATGAAGAAAAAAAAAAAACCAGAACACAGGTGACTGGGAAAAAAATGTTAGACCACTGAGATCCCAACTTGTGGGAGTTACAGCGAATCTCATGTAGGTCATATAAAGGGGTAGGGCACCAAAATACATAACAAATTTAAAACAGTAAGTTAACGGTTATGTTTACAAGGACAAACTTTCACACAACATATTCAACAAAACATTGCATACATCACCTATTTTCAGATGACTGTTAATTAAAATGTGTAGTAGAGTCCTTGATTGTGAATGAGGGGATAGATAGAACCTATGAAACATGTCCTTCAAACAAGGATATTACATAATAAATCATCAAGTCTTCTGTCTTTTCTTGTTGACTGTTAGCCATTTGGATTGCTTAGCATTGCGCTGGGGAAGCTGTAGATCCGTGGGTTGGTGTGAAGATGAGTCCATCGGTGTCAGGGTTTTTTCCCTGTTGTGTTTGCCATGTGCTGCTGGCAGCCATTTTATTCACCTCTCTTCCTGACTATGGTGCATTGTGGAGGATGCTGCTCAATTCCTGCACTTCCTTTTATGGCCAGACTGGTGTGCATCATCCATGTGAGACAGGATGCAGTCTCAGAATTGTGATGTCATCACTTATTATTTAAAGGGCCTATTTTCAGTATGCTTTGCCTTTGCGTTGTCTCAGACCTGTTTGTGAGAGTTCTTGTGTATTACCTGGCTGCCTGATGTCCTTCCTTGTTCCTGATCCCTGGCTTGTTCCTGACTCTGCTGTTTTCCTTGTTCCTGATTCCGGCTCGTCTGACTATTCGCTTTGGCTCCTGACTCGGCTCGTCTGACTACCAGCTCTGGTTTTGATTCCTGGCTTGTTATTTGACTTGTGGACTTTTTATTATTTTTTGCTATTCATAAAGGTGTGATTATTTTTGCACTTCTCATCTCAGTCTGATTCCTGGCACCCTGACATTATGCAAAGGCCATGAATCCTGATGGTGCTAATAATCCACCTTTACCTGCCATCATTTCCAGGATGGATGTACTGGATCACCGCTTGGATCAATTTGCACTAGCCCTGCAAATCCTGCTGACTTGCACTGCACGTTTGGACCAAAGTGTCCCGCAAGTTATGGCTGCTCCTGTTTCCGCTGCTGCACCTATGCCTACCAGGAGCATGTCCGGTTCTGCACCTCTACCTCAGCAATATGGAGGCGATCCTATTCAGTGCAGAGGATTTTTGAACCAGGTGGGCATTTACTTTGAGATGTTACCTCAGGCGTTTCCCTCTGACAGAGCTAAGGTGGGATTTCTTATCTCGTTACTCTCTGACACAGCTCTGGCCTGGGCTAATCCCTTGTGGGAGACTAATAAACCTGTGATTTCAAATTACCCTGAATTTGTGGCCTCCTTTCGAAGGGTATTTGATGTTCTGGCTCGCTCCTCCTCTGCTGCTAAACGACTCATGTCCATTCAGCATGGTACAAGATCTGTTGCTCAGTATGCTATTGAGTTCCGTACGTTTTCCGCAGAGGTAGGTTGGAACAATGAAGCTCTTGTTGCCACCTTCTTTCATGGGCTCTCTGATGCAATTAAAGACGAAGTTGCTGCCAGAGATTTACCAGAGGATCTCGAGGCATTGGTGTCTTTTTTTATCCTAATTGACATCAGACACCGAGAGAGGCCCTCTTTCAAGGAGCGCTTGTGGAAGCCTCCTGTTCAGTTATCTCCTACTTGTTCATTCCCACCCATGCTTCCCTCTCCTCCCATGCCTCCTGGTCCCGAGTCACCAGGTACTGCTGAGCCGATGCAGCTGGGATTCACGCGTCTCTCCGCGGCGGAAAGGGGCCTTTAGGAGGAGGGAGGGGCTCTGCCTCTATTGCGGGTTACAGGGCCACCTTTTGAAGTCTTGTCCTACACGGCAGGGAAACGCTCACACCTAAGGTCCTGTCATGGGGCAGATGTTGGGTGATTTATCCTCGTCCCCGGAACCGCTTAAGGAGAAACCTTTTGTCACGGTTTACCTTTCCTGGGTGGACTCCTCTATAGTCACCCAGGCTCTTGTTGACTCCGGTGCTGCGGGCTATTTAATTGACAGTGTTTTTGTATCAAAGCATTCCATTCCTGTTTTGCCTCGGTCCGTTTCGCTTGCTATTGAGGCCATTGATGGCAGGCCCCTTCAGCCCGCACTCGTTACTCACGAAACTGCTCCGTTGTCCATGGCTGTTGGGGCTCTCCATTTTGAAACCCTCCAGTTCCAGGTGATCAACTCTCCACATTTTCCGGTTGTTCTGGGTTATCCCTGGCTCCAAAAGCATAATCCCAGTCTCGACTGGCGCAGGTCTGAAATTTTGTCGTGGTCCCCGCAATGTATTTCTACTTGTCTTCAGAAACCAGTTAAAGTCTTGTGCACTTTTTCGGTTTCTCAATTGCCAGAGGAGTACCGAGAATTCCTAGACGTGTTTGACAAGGTGCGTGCCGGTACGTTGCCTCCTCGGGGCCATAGACCTGCAACCCCGAGCCATTCCTTGGGGCCGGGTGTACCCTCTGTTGCAGAGAATTGTGCTATGGAGGAGTATGTTGCCGATGCTTGTCGCGGGGGATCATCCGCAAATCCTGCTCTCTTGCAGGGGCTGGCTTCTTCTTTGTGAAAAAAAAGGGTGGCAAGTTAAGACCATGTATCGATTATAGGGGTCTTAATCATCTTACCATTAAGAATGCTTACCCTATTCCGCTTATTACGGAACTCTTTGACCGCCTCAAGGGAGCTACAGTCTTTACTAAACTTGATTTGAGAGGAGTGTACAATCTCGTTAGAATTAAGGAGGGCCACAAATGGAAAACAGCATTTAACACCAGTAGCGGGCATTATGAGTATCTTGTAATGCCCTTTGGCCTATGTAATGCTCCTGCTGTTTTTCAGGAATTTATTAATGATGTCCTATGAGATATGTTGCAACAGTGTGTTGTGGTGTACTTAGATGACATCCTCATACACTCACCCACACTTGAGGCTCATCATTCTGATGTTACACAGGTTCTTCAGAGACTACGTGAGAACGGCCTGTTTTGTAAACTCGAGAAATGTGAGTTCCATCAGACTTAAGTAACCTTCCTAGGTTATGTTATCTCTGTTGCAGGGTTCTCCATGGATCCTGACAAGTTATCTGCAGTTCTGCAGTGGCCTTGCCCAGTTGGTCTTCGGTCTATTCAATGTTTTTTGGGGTTCGCCAATTACTATAGAAAGTTTATTAAAAACTTTTCTTCCTGGGGGGGGCGGAGCCGACCAGCGAAGCTAATGGTCGCACAGTGAGAAAGCTCCGGAGCTACCGACTCTGATGAGGGATTTATAACGACTAATTTTACCACCAACTGGGCATAATCATGTATTAAGACTCTGCTAAAGCTCTTTACATACTGAGGGCAAACTTTTGAGCACGCATGCTCTTTGCATGATCATCGCTACAGACTGAGGCCTATTTAAGAAAAGACAAAGCAGCTTGTGACGCACCAGAAATTTTACAGTGCACTTTGGACATACCGGACGATCTGTATACACAGGCTGCACATACAGAACTACGGATAGAGCCAGAAAGCTGACAATCATTACCTGTATCTCCTCGGAAGGCCCCGACCACAGAAGGAAATACCGGACCAACTTTACCCGGGAGTACAGGTAGCTACCGACGACACTATAGGTCTCAAAACAAACAAATACTTATTAGCACTCATTTGTGCAACACCACATACAGGTCACTCTATACCGTTTAAGCCAGTGTAACTTTATAAGAACTGCATAAGACCTGGCCTATTTGAAAAGTCCATAAACCAGATACGAACACATCTTTACAAGTTCTATCTCTGATCTATAGTGGGTTAGTCCTCAAATATCGAATAACTTACTATATTGCAAGGATCCTCCTTAGCACAGGACCAACACTGATGCTGCAGACCCATAGAGACTCATACAATGGCATCTAAAAATAAAAATAAAACAGATAAAGCCACTAAAGGGGGGGGGGGGCACTGTCAGGGGGAAAATTAAATTCTTATTTAAAAAGTCAGGACTCTACATTACTGATTCCAGACCTGCAAGATAACTCTTCACAATCTAATAATTCTGTCCAAGAAGATTTAACACCTATAACACGTGCTGATTTACAGGCTTTATCCACTAAGGCAGACCTTGCTGCCATAATGCATCAGGTTAGCAGGGCCATCAAGGATGGACTGGCGGAAGTTAAAAGAGATATTAGGGAGCTGGGAGATAGAGTACTAGAGTTAGAAGAACAGATGGAGGAGACAAACAAATCATCAGACAATACCACACAAGCGTTCCAGTACCAACATGAGGCTATAGAAAATTTACAAATACAAATGGAGGATCTGGACAATAGAGGCCGTCGCCAGAATCTACGGATTCGAGGCATCCTGGAAACAATACTACCGCAACAACTACCCTCATACCTTCAAAATCTGTTTAAGTATCTCCTAGACCCTGAAAAAGACCCTATAACTCTAGACAGAGCCCATAGAGCTTTGAGACCGAAACCCCCTGATCACCTGCCCCCTCGCGATGTGATTCTTTGTTGTCACAAATACATGGACAAAGAGAAGCTATTACAAGCAGCTAGGAAGAAATCTCCTTTATATTGTGGAGAAGATTCCATTCAGGTATTCCCTGACCTTAGTCCAATCACCCTGGCCAAACGTAAAGAGGCCAGATACTTGACCCTGCACCTCCAGGACTTGGGAATAACGTATAGATGGGGATTCCCCTTTGCTATAAAGGTCATGAAAGAAGATAAGACCTATATCTACAGAGGGCCAGAAGACATAGAACAGTTCTGCAAGCAACTTAATATAGCACTGCCTTCCCTGCCTAAACTCTCAGACACTAAAAAAAGCGAGACCCAAATAGGGAAAACAGCATCTAAATCTCAGAGAAAGAACTGGTCAACAGTACCACACAAAAGAAGAAACACTGAGACACCGGATTCTGCTCCTGCTTCACATACTGCAGAGGACACTTGATGTTTCTCTCATTAAAATTACTGGAACTTTTTTTTTTTCTCTTTTGAGGGCCTACCAGATTAGGCGATTAGCAGAAGATAACTAGCTTTAGAATTGTAATCCCAGTGTGATAGTTAGCATAATTCACCTGACAGTAACCATTATTACCTCATCTAAGAGTGAGAGACAAAACCATCAGTCTAAACCCCCCCCCCCACCCACTCGTGGACTATTAGTAGTCTGTATTGAAACCTGAAAGATTACTAGTTAATCTCAGTAATGAATATTTGTAATGTTTGTTTTTGTTTTTCTTGTTTGAGTTTATGTTGTTATGTGATTGTCGTTCTGGTCAAAGTTGCTAATATGTTTATTGCTTTTAGATCTCCAAATAGAGGAACAATTTCCCTCTCTTGTTTAGAATACATCTTCTTAATAGAGGTTTCATATTCAGGTCAGTCCTCTGGAAGAACCTCCAAATTTTCGCACAGCTGTCTCCGGCAGGTAAGCCAATCCTTACATAAATATATAGCCCTTACGAACTGGCTACATGTCGACTCCTAAGGTACACATATTAACACAAAATACCAAAGGACTTAATTCCCCAACTAAGCGTTCAGTGGCCCTTAAACATCTAGCGAAATTCCCTCACTCAATTGTGTTCCTCCAGGAAACCCACTTTATTGCTGGAAAAGAACCCACTCTAACATCAAAAGATTTTCCAATTTGCTTCCATAACGCCTACAGCACTAAAAAACAGGGGGTCAGTACCTTATTTCATAAGCATCTACACTTTCAACTGTAAGATAGAGTGGTAGATTGTGAGGGTAGGATTCTAATCCTAGTAGGCCTTCTGTTCAACAGACCTGTCACTTTGGTCAATGTGTACGCCCCTTTGAGTCGTAGATGAAAATTCTTCCACACACTGCTCACACTCATTTTAGAACACAAAAAGGGTCTGCTAATTATGGGGGGCGACTTCAATACCACATTAGATCCAGTGCTTTACTCTTCCTCAAAATGCACACAGACAAAATCAAGAGCTCCAAACGCTGCCTTTACATTGATAGAATCCCTAGGATTGATTGATGTGTGGAGGATACAACATCCTACACAAAAGAATTTTACTTTCTATTCACATCCATGGTCCTCTTATACACGTATTGATTACATTTTCCTGGACAGGAATCATCTATCCCTTTTAAAGGACACAGAGATTAATGCTACGGCTTGGTCTGACCACTCCGCTGTTCTTATGGACCTGGAGTGGCCGGATACACCTATAACTCCCTTTATATGGAGAATGGATAATTCACTCCTCCATTACCCCCTGGTTCAGGTAGTGTTACAAAAGGCAATCTCAGAATACTTTTTATTTAACAATAATAACGAGACTCAACCAGGCTTCATCTGGGAAGCACATAAGGCGTATATCAGGGAGGAATTTCTGAAACAAACGGCTATTATGAGGAAACATTATAACTCCGCTATACAGACACTATCATCTGGACTGAATGAACCTGAATTAAAACATAAAAATACCCCCAATGACACAACTCTACTATCACAGATAACTAAAATATGACAGGACATTAATAAGATACTTACTAAGGAAGCACCGAGAAAAGCTTTGGCAATTAAAAAAATCTACTTCTATGAAAGTAATAAAGCAGGACCAAAACTCGCCAGACTTCTTAACGAACAGAAAGTGAAATCCCACATACACAAATTGATAACACCCCTAGGTCATACGCTGGTAGACAGCAAGGAGATTGCAGACCACTTCAGTACATATTACAAAGAACTATATAATATTCGGACTGGCCAATCCCCAAATAGGGTACACAACATTAAAAATTATATAAAGAAGCAAATTTACCCAAAATCCAGACGTCCCTAAAAGAAGAATTCGAGACCCCTATCACATTATCAGAAGTTCTTTCCGTCATAAAAGACCTACCCTCAGGGAAGAGCCCGGGCCCAGACGGGTTTACTAACATGTACTATAAAATGTTTAGGTCCACACTAGCTCCACACCTCCTTACCTTATTCCAGACCATAGACAGAGGCACCTCTTTACCCACCACAATGCAACAAGCACATATTTCTGTAATTTTGAAACCAAATAAAATCCCTACTGACCCCAAGAATTTTAGACCCATATCTCTCTTAAATGTACATTTTAGCAAAAAGATTAAACAAATTACTTGTAGACATTATTCACACGGACCAAGTGGGTTTCATCCCTAATAGGGAAGCGAGGGATAACACGATTAGAGCCCTGACCCTTATGTCTTATGTAAAACACCACAAAATCCCGACGGTCTTCTTGGCAACAGATGCCTAGAAGGCCTTTGATCGGCTTGATTGGCAATTTCTCAGAGAAACATTGATAGAAATAGGGATAGGTCCTTACATGCTTAACAGAATATTTAGCCTTTAAGCACACCCAACAGCGAAAGTAAAAGCTAACGGTACCTTATCTAACTCATTTACGATAGGGAACGGAACCAGACAGGGCTGCCCCTTGTCACCCTTATTGTTTGTTCTAACGATGGAGGTACTTGCATCTCACGTCCGCGAAAACCACTTAATAAAAGGTGTAGAAGTTGGCCCCCATAGCTTCAAAATTGCGCTCTATGCCGACGATGTCCTCTTTACAGTAACAGACCCACCTCAATCCCTAGCAGCGATCATGAGAGAATTAGACAATTTTGGGAAATGCTCCAACTTTGGAATCAACACCACTAAATCAGAACTATTAAACATCTCCCTTAGACAAGACACATTCATGAGATTATCAGAAATATGCCCTCTAAAGCTCCAATTAGATGCTCTTAAATATTTAGGTATATACCTTTCCCCATCTCAGAAAATCTTTTTCAAAAAAAATTATGAACCTTTATTACAAATTCTACAGACAGATTTGAATAGATGGTCAGGTAAACCCATATCTTGGTGGGGTAGAGTACAATGCATTAAGATGACAACATTGCCCAGAATTCTATATGTTCTCCAAGCCTTACCAATAGCTATACCTAAATGGTTCCTTAATCAGATTCAAAAACATATTAATAGATTTGTATGGGGCACCTGCAAACCCAGTGTAAACAAAGTGACAATGTACAGGCCTACAACACTAGGAGGACTTGGCCTCCCTGAGATAAAAATTTATTTAGACACAATAACATTACAAAGGGTCCTGGATTGGCACGTGCCAACTGGCCATAAAGCCTGGACTGCGATTGACTCTCATATACTGAAAGTCCCATCGGTAGGGACCCTTTGCTGGGTACCCAAAACACTAAGGCCCCCACAATGCTCAACACTACCAATACATAATCACTTTTTCAAAGAATGGGACTTGTTAGTGCAGAAGCACAATTTTATCTCTGGCCCCAGATCCCCACTTTTTCTGATCCTATTAAACACGGAACTGACAGGAGGATTAGATAGAAACTACCAAAGAGCAGTGGAATGGGGGCACACGACACCCCTAAAGGAATTCCTACAAGAGGGCAAATTGCTAAACAGAGAGGCTATTAAAGAGGTAGCTAACGGCATCTACCACCCATGGTTAAAAAACATGCAACTTGAACATTTCATCAACACTTCTCCACACAAAGCTGATTACCTAAGAAAACTGACCCCCTTTGAAAAGATTTACTATGCCAATACACACATACCACACTCTCTTTCAAAGATGCGAACATTATTACAATCTCATATGGAGTCTGAACTCCCTACTTACACTGATAAATGGCATAGAGAATTGAATGAGACATTGGATGGTAGAGCTTGGGGTAGGATATTTCAACGCACTAAAAAACCCTCAACTGCACCCAAAATACTTGAACTCAATTTCAAAGTTCTAACTAGATGGTACTTAACCCCAGCGAGGTTACACTCAATTTACCCTTCCTCCTCCGACAGATGCTGGAGAGGGTGTAGACAAAAAGGTAGTTACTTACACATGTGGTGGGGCTGTGACTTATTAACTCAACTATGGCATTTTATAGAAGATCACTTCAAAAAAGGATTAATCTCAGGCCTTACTTTAACAACCCATTTAGTATTATTCAACCAACACCCAAAAGTACCTTGTAAACTCCGGAGGCAGCTGTTGCAAATAGGAATAAATAGCGCAAAATCACTAATAGCTGCTCAATGGAAAATGTCGACCTCATTGACAGGGCAGACGTGGTTAGTAAAGGTTGAGGAAATATTGGTTCTAGAGGAGTATGGTTATATGAAAAGAAATAAATTAGAGTTTTTCCACGATATGAGATTCTTGTGGGATGAGGCCCTCAAAGCCACTACCCCCCAAGCTCAGTTACCAATTTAGTTACTAATAGAAATGTTCATATACTTTGCAAATGACCAGAATTGTTGTTTATGTGGTTCTAAATGTTGGATTCTTTTAAAGTTTTGAAATTGCCATCTTACAATGTAACATACATGAATATCAAAGTGTGATCTGTATTGAACATGTTTGCTGGGCACATAGCCCCTATTTTCAATGTTGTACTAAACACTTTTATCCAATAAAAGATGGTTTAAAAAAAAACAAAAAAAAACAACTTTTCTTCCTTGGTCAAACCTATCACAGACATGACCCGTAAAGAGAATGATCCACTCCATTTGTCACCTACTGCCATTAAGGCCTTTGATAGTCTTAAGACTGCCTTTGCTGCCGCTCCAGTTCTGGCTCATCCTAACCCTGTCCTACCTTTCGTTCTTGAGGTCGATGCGTCTGAGACTGGAGTAGGTGCCCTCTTGTCTCAACGTCCTACGCCTGACAGTTCCTTGCATCCGTGTGGTTTCTTCTCTAAGAAATTGTCTCCAGCGGAGTGCAATTATGAAATTGGCGACAGGGAATTACTGGCCATAATTTTGGCACTTAAGGAATGGAGGCATCTTCTCGAGGGTACTAGCGTGCCAGTGCTCATTCTTACTGACCACAAGAATTTAACTTATCCATCTGAAGCAAAACGTTTGTCGCCTCGACAGGCCAGACGGGTGCTATTTTTGTCTCGGTTTAATTATGTGGTCTCCTACCTGCCTGGTAGTAAGAATGTTAGGGCTGATGCCCTTTCTCGACAATTTTCACCTCTGTCCAAGGAGGAGTCTGTACCTACTCCTGTTATAACTCCTGACCATATTTTGGCTACCATACGTACTAATTTGACTTCTCCCTTGGGGGAGGAGATCCTGGCTGCACAAACCAATGCACCTCCTGAGAAACCTAGTGGTTGTAAGAAATTACTCTTAACTAACCAAAGGATCTTATGTTTGATGTAGCAATTGAAAGTAAAGTCCTTCCAAATGTTTTATTCAATCTACAAGTTATTACTTGATATGGCGTGACACCAGTAGTAGAATGTAGGATAGATCTTATGGTCATTGAACATAAAGGTGATGTTTTGCCCATGTTGAAAGTATAATACTACAAATTTTAGTTTATAATTGTTTATAGTATTTATTACCCCTTTCTACCGCTCTTGATGATTGTAGTCTATAAGCAATATATAATTGATGCTTAATTCCCAATGATTAATTAATTTCTTTGAAATATTTCCCCACTAAATGCAGGCTCATTATTACTTTCTACTACAAATGGCATTCCTATCTAGAGAAAAGCTCAAATAAATAACCTATGCAACTATAAAAACTACTTGATTTGTTTTTGGAAAAAAAAAAAAACCTCAATCTATTTTGTGAATACATCTATTACCACTAAACTATACATGTATTCTTTCTAGTATTCTAGGTAAAAACCAACAAAACAAAATAATAAGATTTATTTATATTTGTATCCAAGGTTTGTCATGGGGAAAAGTAAAAACCTTAATAATTATCGATTCATATTGGCTGGAGGATTAACCTGCAGATAAGGCAAATATCTAGAATATGTTGAAAACAAAAACAAAAAATACAAAAAAAACATTCTCTTTCATTGATGGCCGTCATTTCAAATTTTTCTGTATTTTTGTCAAATATTCTATCTGCAGAATAATGTCCGCCTATAGGAAGCAAATTATATTTTTGAAAATTAATCTACACATTCTTAAAGAGAAAGTAAACTTTCATGTTTCAAATAGTGCATGTAATTTTAAACAACTTTCCAATTCACTTGTATCACCAATTTTGCTTTGTTCTCTTGGTATTCTTAGTTGAAAGCTAATGCTAGGAGGTTTATATGTACATTTCTTAGACTTTAAAGACCACCTGTAATCCAAATACATTTTGATAGTTTTTTTTACCACTAGAGGGCATTAGTTCACGTGTTTCATATAGATAACATTGAGCTCATGCACGTGAATTTACCATAAAGACAGCTCTGATTGGCTAAACTGCAAGTCTATCAAAAGAACTGAAATAAGGGGCAGTCTTCTGAGGCTTATATACAAGGTAATTACAGAGGTAAAACTTGTATAATTAAAACTGTGTTGGTTATGCAAAACTGGGGAATTGGTACTTAAGAGATTATCTATCTTTTAAAACAACAAAATTCTGGTGTTTACTATCTCTTTAAGGAATACAACAACTGGAAATACAAACAACATATTTTACTTATTTAAACACATTAAAGTTCCATTTTCTTCAGATTTTATAAATTTGTAATTTTCCCATGATACTGGCATTGATAAAGGTTTCCCTGCTAAATGCCTTTATTTTAACACTACATAAGAAACATAAGAGTTTTGCAACAACACCAAATTTGCTTTATTTTCATTTTATCTTTTTAATTTTATTATTATTATTATTATTATTTTTTTTTTAGGTTGAAATAATTTTTATTAGTTTTCAAGTGAACAACATCATAAAGTGTACAACAACATTGACATGTAAAGTATAGCTTACAAGATATCTGTCTGAGTTGGCTCCCATGCACTTTAGTCCTGACATATAACTGGTTGAGCACTAAGGCATGCTCGATAATTAAGTCCAGCAAATCCTGGAGCACTGGAGGCCAAATCTCAATAAGTTGTTGTCTTCCGTGGTCAATTTACTCTTTGCTGTCTAGCATATATGACCACCAAAGTAGATATTTGTACTTGAGAACCCAAAAGTAAAAACCAACAAAAAAGAAACCTTTAACCACTATATATGTCTTAGCCTATACATTTTGCCTATCTTTGACACAAAACTTATTGCTTGTAAAAAAAAAAGAGAAAAAAGGTAAGGTCAGTAACATTATCTCAAAAAAGAAAAAGAGGGCATTCCCTCACAGGAAATTATTATTAGAATCGAGCAGAGCCGGGGAAGGTCAGATCCCAGCCCCCCATCAGTCCTCCCCATTCCCCTCCTATCTTAATTTCTAAGTAAGCTCAGCTTCCTCCTCTTCTCCTCTTTCCCTTCTGTCCCCCATAATCCAATAAAACCAAATTTTCTGAAAACTCTCTTTCGATCCTTGAATCAAAGAGGCCTGCTCCGACATGGAGTATGTAACTTTAAACTTTTCCTTTATCTCAGTCCAAGCTGGAACCCCTACCTTCCAATATTTTGCTACACATATCCTTGTAGCCGTGCATAGTGTTCTTATAAAAGTGTTTATGGCAGAGTTAAATCTTGGAATGTGTTCGTTCAGTAAGGCCTGCGCCATCGAGAGATTTATATCTTCCGACAGCAAAGTACTCAGTAGAGACGAAAGCTCAGACCATATTAGTCACACTTTAGGACATTCCCACCACATATGAATGTATGTACCTACCTCTTGACACCCTCTATAACAGTGGTTGGTGGAACCTCGTGAATAGTGAGAAGTCTTAGTCGGGGTCAAGTAACACCTAAAAGTGGTTTTAATACAATTCTCTTTAAAGTCAGCACTAATCATACCTCTACCAACGTCTCGAGTGATGGCTATCCAGTCCTCTATTGTTAAGTCTGTGCCAATATCTTTTACCCATCTGTCAACTAATGGAGTGTTTGAGGTGTATCTTGCCTTTTGTATAGCTATATATAGATATGAGATCATCTTTTTATCCCTTTTCTTGTTAATTATAAATTGTTCCAATATTGTTAACTTTCTTGTAAAAGGAAAATGTAGATATTTGTGTAACGCGGATGAGATCTGCAGGTATAGAAACCAGTGAAGTTTGTAGGGTACTAATTTATCTTGGGTTTGTGCGAACGTAATGAATTTACCATCTATCAGAAAGTCAGCCACCCTATAAAGCCCCTTATTCTCCCATTTTCCCAGTTGCATATGTAGATCGTTCGGGAGTAGAGTTTTAACCGGTCTGGCTACTGAGTCTATTGGCAATAGGTGAAGAGCACTGGTCAGCGCTGTCCAGGTCTTCACCGAGTCCCCAGAGGCTGACAAGGTAGTGTTGATATTTGTGTGTCCCTTAGTGGGTCTCCATAGTATATCAGAAGACTTATCAGTTTTTTCTACTTCTCCCTCCAATGTAGTCCATATAATGTCGTTTGAGTTTTTGTTCAGTAGTAAATCCTGAGCTAATCTAGCTGCTTGATAGTACTCCATCAAGTTCGGCATACCCCCCCCCCCGCCACCTGTCTGTGTTGTTGTAAAGTCCTGGAGGCAATTCTGGCTATCTTACTGCCTCTTAGAAATCCCGTTAAGTCTTGTTGTAATTTGAGTATATCTGGGGCTGGGACTTTGATAGGTAAAGCCCTAAAGAGGTATAATATCCGTGGAAGAATAGTCATTTTAATTGCCGATAGGCGTCCAAACCACGAGAATTGTTTACTTTTCCATTTGTGTAAGTCTGACCTAATTTTCTTAAATAAAGGAATATAGTTAATCTTATACAAATCCTTATAGTCTTTAGATATTTTGACTCCTAAATACTGTATCGCTTTTCTAGCCCAGGTAAATGTGAAATTTGTTTCTATTAATTTACAAGTATGGGTCGGGAGAGCTATGGGCAGTCCCTCGCATTTATCTAAATTGACTTTATATCCCGACACGTCTGAGAAGTCTTGCAGAGTTTTGTACAAATTTGGTAGCGAAATCAAGGGTTTCGTTAATGTCAAAAGAATATCATCTGCAAAAAGCGAGAGTTTATAATCTTTTTGTCTTATACTGACTCCATGTATATCTGGGGAAAGTCTGATTGTTGCCGCTAGGGGTTCTATACACAATGCAAAAATCAGCGGAGAAAGGGGGCAACCCTGCCTAGTACCTCCACGGATATCAATAGGGTTCAATTGATACCCCGCCGCTCTAATCACAGCTGTAGGGGAGGAATAAATATTTTTGATGGCTTTCACAAAGGGGCCCTTGAGTCCAAAACTAGCTAATACCTCAAACATGTATTCCCAGTCTACTCTGTCAAACGCCTTCTCTGCGTCCAGAGAAAGGAGCAGAGAAGGCGTTTTGGTCTTATCTAGGTGATCTGCCAGGTCCACTGTCCTTCTAATGTTATCAGGTGCTTCTCTCTCCATAATAAATCTCACCTGATCCGGATGCACCAGAGAGGGGAGATGTATTTTCAGTCTGTTGGCCAAAATCTTAGTAAAGATCTTTATGTCCTGATTTATTAATGAAATAGGGCGGTAGCTATTGCATAGATTCGGGTTCTTACCAGGCTTGGGGATAACTATTATCTTAGCACGTAGTATATCCGTAGGGATGTTTTTACCTAACATGATATCATTACAAAATTTATGCAGATGTGGTACCAGCGCCATCTTAAATAGTCTATAATATTCCCCCGGAAACCCATCCGGGCCTGCTGCTTTACCTGGCTTCAGATTTTTAATCGCCTCTAAGATCTCTTTCGTTGTTATATTTGCATTTAGTTCCTTTAAGGCCTCTTTATCGATTAATGGGAGGTGGGCTGCTGCTAAGAACTGTTCTCTAAGTACTTTAGTATGTGCAGATGGATTAGTTTTCTTACCATCATATAATGATTGGTAGTACTTTGCAAAAGTATCTGTAATTTCCTGTGGATTTGACGTGTATGAACCGTCGTAAGTCTGAATAGAGGGAATCGAGAAAGATCTAATTTTCTCTTGTAGTTTATGTGCTAGGTATCTGTCTGGCTTGTTTGAGTAAATATAGTAATATGCCTTTAGTCTCTGTGATGCTCTAAGAGAGGCGGCTGACATGATCTCAGACAGTTCCCGTCTCTTCTCCTGGAGGAGTTTGAATGTTTTTGTAGATGAGGTACGTTGATGTTGTGTAGTCAGGTCATTTATCTCTGTTTGTAATTTATCTGTTTTTGATCGCGTCGTTTTATTGTATGTGGCTTTTGCTTGTATAAGTAGGCCCCTAATAAATGGTTTATGTGCTGCCCAGGTACAAAGTGGATTATTAGTTGTGTCCGTATTTATAGACCAATACTCAGTTAGGGCTTTTAATATTGAGTCCTGTGTAGTCTGATTTCTAAGTATGTTTGGGTCAAATGTCCATGAACGATTACTGCTTTGTCCGAGAATTCCTGTCAATTTAACACCGACAATAGAATGGTCGGACCATGCGCACGCATGTATGGAGGAGGACTGTAAATTAGGTATAAGTATTTGGCTGAGGTATACATAATCTAGCTTAGAGTATGTCTTGTGAGCAAAGGAGTAGAATGTATAGTCATTAGTCTTGCCATATAATGACTCCCAAGAGTCAATAACATTTTGAGCCGACAAGGCTCTTTTGATTGATCTAACCATAGCATTGTGATGTCTCTGTTTGTGCGTTAGTACAGACGACCCCTCTGTCTCAGTAATTTGAATAGGCAAGTTAAAGTCCCCCCCCAATATAATTCTTGATTGGGACCATTGTGTGAGTAGGTGAGCTATGTGAGTCAGGAAGATGTCTTGCTTTTCATTTGGAGCGTAAATGTTACGAAGCGTAATCTCTGTCCCTTGAATTGACCCCCTAACTATTAGGTATCTACCTTCCGCGTCCTTCAGTACCTCTTCTGTGTTGAAATTTAGTGAGTGGTGTATTAGTATGGAGACCCCTCTTTTCTTGCTATCTGTTACCGAATGAAAGTGTTGGGGAAACTGTCTAGACCAGTATTTGGGGATAATAGAGCTGGTGAAGTGTGTCTCTTGGAGGAATATCAGATTTGCTTTTAGTCTATCATATTGGGTCATGGCTGTTCTGCGTTTAACATCCGTGTTGAGACCCCTTACATTGTGTGATATTAGGTGTATAGGGTTAGTCATTGTTATCTTACCCTGGTGTTGTAGCTATGCATGCTCCTTCCTCCAAGATTTTCCTGAAATCCTAGACGCTGTTCCGCCCCACCCCCCCGGCTCTGCCGACCTTGACCCTCCTTCTGGATAATAAGGCAATTACAAACATGATTAGATATGGCGACATAATAACAAAAAAACAAAATTTAACTAGTGAAAAAATTGTAACTTCTAACCGGTAAATGCTATTTGCCATCTACCCAAATCTTAAACAAAACTTTGGTTAATGGAAAAAAAAAACCAAAGAATAATTATCAGTAAGCAATGCGAGACATCGCCTCATATCAACTGTACCATAATATACTGTATGATGTGTTTCTGTAACTGTAAAGAAAAACAGGTTAAAGCAGTATTTTGATTTAAACATATCATCAATAATGAACCTTTAAACTTTGTGGAAACATTAACCTATGTCTACATGTTTAAGTAACCAACCTATGTGAGTCACTGTGACCCTTACTCTAAGGTTCTCATAATGTATTTAAAGAAATACGATGTCCAACACTTCTTAGAGAAAAGGGTGTTATATCTATGTCCATCTGCCCATTGTTGAGAGTTCCCTCATTGAAGATCTGAGAGATGGGAGCTCGATATGATTGTAACCATCAAACTTCCCCTTAGGTATAAACAAAACTGACCTTTGACAATAGTCTAAAATAGGGAAGACTTTTCTCGTGTCAGCACCTCCTAGAGTGCTGTGAAAACAGAGAGATGTAAGATGAAAATCAATATTTCTCAGGTCTTGGTACCCCTCTTTGATACTCTGGACCATTTCTGATTCTGAGTATGAGGAGTTTTGTGCTTCTTTTGTAGATCCTCTTCGGGGGATGTATTGGAGGGTATATCAGGTACCTCCAACCTGAGCCTCTTGCAGACATCTGGTATTTCTGATGGATCTTTGAGTGTGATAGATCTGCCTTCAAACTGGATATGTAGGCCAAATGGGAAAGTCCACCTATAAATTATCTGGTGTTTTCTCAGTAAAGAAGTCAATGGTCTCAGTGTACCTCTCCTCTGTAGTGTGCGCAAGCACAAATCTTGGTAAAATTGAATAACATATCCCTGGAATTTAAAGGTTGGGTGTTTCCTTGCTGCAGATAGTATTGCCTCTTTCTCAGGGAATCTAAACATCTTGATAATCACGTCCCTTGGTGGGGCGTCCTCTTTAGGTTTTGCTCGAAGTGATCTGTGGGCTCTCTCCATTTGGTGCTTCTCATCACCCGCTTCTCCCGTGATAGCTTGGAATAGTTGGTGTAAGTAGTTCTGTAATTCTGAAGAAGATACTGATTCTGGGATCCCTTTGATCCTCAAGTTGTTTCTCCGATTCCTATTTTCAATATCTTCCAATTTATCTTCTATTTCAGATATTACTTGTTGTTGGGAGTTAATTTGTTGATTCAATGCAGATATTTCTTCTGTGGTAGTATCTTCATTTTCCTCTAACGAGGCTACTCTGTTACCCAAATCTAGCATGTCAGACTTAATTTCGGCAAGATTATTGGTGATAGTAGTTTGGAAGCTGTCAAATTTGTCCCATAATTTTTCAAAATTTAAGTTGATATCTTGTTTTGAGACAAGTAATTTGAGATCTGCCTTAGTCACCGGCGTGGCATCCCCCTCTGCTGACCTAGAGTCTGAGTCTGATCCTCCATCTTCCTCTATAATAGATTGCTGTTGTCCTGCTATTTTATCTCCTTTAGATTTGAAAAAGAGGCTTGAGACCTGAGATTTACTTGTTGCTGGTGGTTTATTCTGTTTCCTGGCAGACATTTTACTGTAGATGAGAGTAATTTCCCTTAATAGCTTAGATCTCTTGTAAATTCAGTGGTGTGGGACAGAGTCAGTTTCAGAAAACTAACAGAAGTAATCTTTCCGCTATGAGTTTGTAGGGAATTTAGGAGAGTCCCCTCTTTAATATGATGAGTGAGGCACCATATATTCTTGACCCTCTATCAGGTTTTAATTATTAGCCTTGAGTGGAAGTGGCTCTTTTCTTTATGTTTATAATGTTAATGTTCCCTCAGAACCGGATCTTTATATCATGCAGCAACATTGTGTATTGTGTATTGCTCTTCACTACAGCATGGCGCTGAGCTAACATATTATATATCTGGAGTCCCAGAATAAGAAAATAAAGTTTTTCCCTCTGTTCATCTTGTATATGCAGGAGTTGTTACTTGCGTATGTTGTATCACCGTGTTTGTTTGATATTCAGTGCGGCACTTCTGTTCACTGAGCTGCCACTCTAGCATAAATCATATTTGTGCAAAGTTAGAAAAGTGTCCGCAATCTTTAGTGAGAGCTTACTACCACAGTTTATAGTACCTGAAGCCTGTTACTCTCCGATCCTCTCCTCGTCTCCCTTTTCAGCTCCTCATGTCAGAATAGGCTCTCAGGGCGCGTTCCGGTCACTGGTAGCAGTGTGGTGTAATGCCGCGTGGTTAATATGGCGGCCGTTACATATTAGTGCCGCGTCTGTTTGACAGTTTCTCCTTTGTCTCCGCCGTTCAAACTTATGTGCCGGGCTGTCCTGTGCCTCTGCTATAACCAAAGGTTCATTTGGCTAGGTCTGCAGCTTTCCGTTAACAGTTTAATCAGCTTTTTATGGCGATGTCTCACAGAGCTAAAGGATCAGACCTCCATCTCTGCACGGCTCCCTATTTTTTTATTTTTTTTTTAAATGTAATTGCAGAAATCTCAGGTTCCTCATTGAACTCCCATAATTTTACTTGTTTTGCAGCCTTTTTAGCACAAGCATCAACTAAGTTATTTTGTTCATTATGTTCATCACTTTTAGTGTGAGCTTTTTACTTTAATTATTGCATATGGCAATTTACATTTATTTAGCAAATATCAAATATACTTCAACAGATTTGTATGTACCAATGGTTTTTCATCATATGACTTAAAACCATTATATACATACAAAGGAAGCATTGTCAGTGTATTAACCACATATGCACTATTATTATAAATGTCAATAGCCATATCTGCTTAGTGTTCCAATGTACAACAAACATTAGCCAATTTAGCATATTGAGAATAATGTATATCACATAAATGCATATCTATTTTATCAGGTAAAATTATTGAAAAACCTGTATATGCTTTACCATCCTTATGATAAAAAGAACCATCACAGTAAACATCTGTACTTTGCACCAAAATATATAAACTTGAATTGAGAGGAAAAAGAGAACACAAAAAAGTGACTATTTATGTTGTTCACCTTCATATAGCAAACATGCTGGCAACAAAGTTGTTTCCTTTATTTTAATGTCTATTTTTCTTTTCATTAGCATCAGCACCACTTTTAAAATCTTGCAGATGAAATTATACTGTTTCCTAGTTTCACCAGTAAGTTCAAAGGAAAATGTGAACTTTGCAATAACACTTTTTGAAATCATGTTATTTAAAATGTTCTTATGTCCAGAATACTGACAACAACTGTTCCTCACACAGGAATACTTTTCTTCAGTTATTTTCAAAAGGTCGTGATGCATAGGTCACTGGTTTCAGTTTTCTAAACTTCTCTTTACATAGCACTGCAGATAAAGTCTTTCTTTTTTTTTTTTAAGTAGCAACTTCCAATAGAAACACTTTTCTGGGGTCTGTGGAAGCAACACCATCGTACTGATTACATCTTTTTTAAGTTCTCAAACGTTTTCTTTCTTTAGCAAGTCATACAAGGGTCCAGCCAAAACTTTAAACTTTGGAATAAAGTCTCTTTGGTATTGGAACAATCCCAAAATGATCTTAAAACAGTCTTTGACACAGGTATGTTTAGTCTTTTTATGACATCCACTTTTGTTGATCTGGAGTCTTTCTTTCAGATGATATTGTCACTCTTGTAAAGTTCACTGTTGTCTGTAAAAATTGGCATTTCTTTATATTCACTTTTAGTCCAGCATTTGCCAATAATTTCAACAATTCTGTAAACAATTTAAAATGTTCTTTTCCTGTTTCTGTAGTACATACCAAATCATCAACATATTGCAGAAGTGCTGATTGTCTTGACAATCTTGATAGAATAGCAGCCATCTTTTTATGGAAAATTGTTGTTGAATTGTTCAGGACCACAGGAAGACATAAACATAACTTGATCTTTTTTTTTTTTCCACTTGAATACAAACTTGTACTGTGACTTTGGGTGCAGAGATACAAACCAATAACTGTTTGCTATATCAAGGCTTAAATAAAACTTTGCATTTCGAGGGATAAAGGAAAAAAACAGTAGTCACCTCTCTGACATTTTGATGCCTAGGAAGATGTCACTGGATGTAATTTACCTTAATCAATTGTTAAATGCCCATTTCCATCAGGTTTCTATACAAACTAAATAGTAAAATTAGTAACAGATTTACATTTTCTCAATACTCCTTGTTCAAGTAAGATAATATATAATTTGCTGTACATATGGCTCACTTTCCTTAATAATATAATAATAATAATCTGGATATTGCTTTTATAGCTAAATGTACATTTCCTGTGAAACTCCTCCTCTTGCAATTTCTCAAATTATATTTATATTTAGCAAATGCATGTGCAAACTGCTGCAAAATATTTGTAACCTTAGCATTTGTATGTACAAGTAAACTTAACTTGTCATGTTTCTTTAGACTATAAACATAATGTGAAACAGAAATAACATAATGTTTATCATCTGTATTAAACTATATTTTACCATTAGCATAATAAAGTAAAACATTATATTTTGTGAGAAATTTATAACCCAAAATTGACATTTCATCAAATTCACTAAATATTCTTCTAATTCAAAATACCATTATCAATTAAATTCATATCATTTTTAGCTTTATAACATCTTTATATGAACCTTGAAAAACTTGCAACACAATTTGTTTTTCCCCCTACAAATAATGGATTAGATTGAGGTTTTGTGAGGTATAAATAATGAATATAGGTACACCAGTATTTATTAAAAATATATTCCATCATGAGCCCCCATTCACGACTCTTTACAAAGATAATACTTCAATTTGACCAATATTTTCTTGTTAGAAATGATTTTAGTACATTCTCTGTTATCTGGGAATGGCTTTCCAACTGCAGACATTCTCTGTTTTATTCCCTTGTTAGTTTCATTACACAACTCTGCTCTTTTTAGACATTCAATTATTTTGTTAAAAGTGTTACTTGAAAACACAGTCAAACCAACCAATTTTCTAATTTCTGGATTAATGCAGTTTAGTAACACACGATTATACATTTCATTGTTATGATCTGCCTCAGTATTTTCAGGCAAAGTTAGTTTATAAATTTCAAACAGTCTATCAGCAAAGCCTTGCACTGATTCATTCTTTCTCTGCTTGCAATTTCCATATGATAAATGAGCATCCATTTCATCAATTCCTAATGTTTTTAGTAACTCATGCACTAACTGTTGTTTAACTCTTGGTCTAAGAAAATCATGTGAAGGCATGCTTGCTTTTAATGCATCATCCATACTTGTTACAATTATATCAAATATATCATTTGTTTGCAATTCTTTGTGTATTCTTTCAAACTGTGATAACCTAATCATAACATCTAAGGGATCATCGCCTAATTTAAACTGTCCTAGATCTTTACTTAATGTAGCAATTTCTGTGCTAGACAAAGACTGGTTAATTTTAGTACATGAAATGATCTTTCCCTCTTCATCTAACTGTTCCTTAACTAGAATTGGTGCCATCTTTACATTCTCCACATTCTTTTTGTCACTCATATCTTCAACACACTTTGACTCTACAAAATTAACTGGTATTTTGCATGCAGCGATTAATGCATTTCTTTGACCCAGTTTTATTTGTAAATCATTAATAATTTCATGACATTTAGAATGATCCTCAGGTACACACACTTGCCCTGACTGTTTTAAACCTTGTATTGCTCCATAAGCATCAAGTAACATTTGTTGTAAAGACCCAATCTCTGCACTCAATTCTCTATTTGTCAACAAAGCTTCTCTAGTTTCCTGACTAAAAGAAACAGCTGAAGTATTTTCTAGAGTTAAAGATTCATTCCGACATTTCACCTCAGTTAACTGTCTTTGTAAATCCTGCAATTCTCCAGTTACTTTAGAATAATTTCCTGCTATTTTGTATGCACCAAACATTAATGCTTTCTTTCCCTCAGACTTGGAAAATATCTTATTGTCAATAGATTTATTAACATACTCTCGTACATTAGACCATGGATTAAAAACTCCTTCAATACAGTTTAAAATTGCATTCTGCTTTTTAACTGAAGCGATTTTTCCCAAAAACAGCTCAATAATCTTTTAACCTTGTGAATGTTACAAGCAACTACTCATCTAAAGGATGCTAGCTAATTCTTCAGCACAAGTAAACTATCTCTCTTTAAAAAAAACTAAAAATAAAGCTATCTGTTGTGAACACGAATCTTAACAATTCTCCTACCTGCTGCCGCCAAAATGTAAGAAATTACTCTTAACTAACCAAAGGATCTTATGTTAAAAGCTGTCCACGTCGCAAAATTAATATATACATATATCAATAATGGGCCCTGTGCAAACGAATTTCATATACCGTACTGTATATCTTTAATACCCTCCAGAAACAGACAACCATACTACCTTCAACTATTTAAACCATCACACATTTATTAAAGAACAGATAAATAACAAGATTACATGTTACTGTTTACAAGGTTAAACACATAAAAACAATTTAACAGAGAAATAATAAATAAATGAATATTACCCCATTTGTTTCTTGTGGGAGTCCCGGTTATAGCTTGTATCGTTGGTGTTTCCCTTTCAAAGATGAACTCTAGCTCCTTTCTCCTAACTTTTATACCCTTTAAGAATGCTGACCATATACTTTTGGCTCTATTCCAAATAAGGTGCTCTACACTATTGTAAGCTCTTGCTACCCACAACAATCTTCTCTACCCATATATGATCTTAACTCTTGGTATACGTAAACTGGCTACCTCAGCATTGCTCCATGCCTGAGGTTTAAAATAGTCCTAAGAACACACTAACCTTCTCTGTAACAATATGGACACCATTTATATACTCATTAAAATCTTACAGTGGTAAGTGTTTTGTTCCTGAGAATCTTCGAACTAAACTTTTGCACACTTACCACTATCCTAAAGCCGCAGGTTACCCAGGCAAGAACCAAATGATTTGGTCTGTCACTCGACAATTCTGGTGGCCAGGTCTTCGTTCTGATGTTGCTGCGTATGTTGCCTCCTGCTCAGTTTGTGCACAGAATAAGACTCCTTGACGTCTTCCTGTGGGTCTTCTTCAACCTATTGCTAATGGTGAGTGTCCTTGGACACATCTTTCCATGGACTTCATTGTTGAGCTCCCTGTTTCCAATGGCAATACTGTTATCCTTATGGTGGTTGACCGTTTTTCTAAATTGTCACATTGCATTCTCTTGATGAAGCTGCCTACCGCTCAGGAGCTTGCTTCAATTTTTGCCCCGGAGGTCTTCTGTTTACATGGGTTACCCAAGGAGATAGTGTTGGACCGGGGTAGCCAGTTTGTCTCCAGATTTTGACGTTCCTTTTGTGCTCAAATGGGGATCCAGCTTTCCTTCTCCTCGGCATATCACCCTCAATCCAATGGGGCTGCGGAACGGTCTAATCAAGCTCTGGAACAGTTCCTCCGTTGCTATATCTCAGATCACCACAATAATTGGTCTGAACTGTTACCTTGGGCAGAGTTTGCTCGTAATAGTGCTATTAATGCTTCCTCCAAGATATCCCCGTTCATGGCGAATTATGGGTTTCAACCATCCTTGTTGCCCGATTCATTCATGTCTCAGGGTATTCCGGCTTTGGAGGAGCATCTCCGGCAACTCCGTTCCACGTGGGTGCAGATTCAGGATTGCCTTCATCGTTCTATGCAGCGCCAAAAGTTCCAGGCTGATCGTAGGCGTCTGCCCGCACCTTCCTACCAGGTTGGTGAGTGAGTTTGGCTGTCCTCCCGCAACTTGAACCTTTGTGTGCCTTCCAATAAATTGGCTCCCCGTTATGTTGGTCCTTTTCGAATACTCCGACGGGTTAATCCTGTGGCCTACGCTCTTGAACTTCCTTCTGCTATGCGCATCTCCAATGTTTTTCATGTCTTCCTCTTGAAACCATTGGTTTGTAATCGGTTTACCACTGTGTTGCCTCGTCCCCATCCTATCTTTGTTGACAACCATGAGGAGTATGAGGTCAGCAGCATTATTGACTCTCATATGTCCAGGGGCCGTATACAGTATTTGGTTCACTGGAGAGGCTACGAACCGGAGGAGCGTTCTTGGGTTCCCTCCTCTGATGTTCATGCTCCCGCCCTCCTCCGTGCCTTCCATGCCCGTTTCCCCAATAAGCCTTTTGTCCTCCCGCGGGGGTGGGGTCATTGAGGGGAGGGTACTGTCAGGGTTTTTTCCCTGTTGTGTTTGCCATGTGCTGCTGGCAGCCATTTTACTCACCTCTCTTCCTGACTATGGTGTATTGTGGGGGATGCTGCACAATTCCTGCACTTCCTCTTATGGCCATACTGGTGTGCATCATCCATGTGAGACAGGATGCAGTCTTAGAATTGTGATGTCATCACTTATTATTTAAAAGGCCTCTGTTCAGTATGCTTTGTCTTTGCGTTGTCTCAGACCTGTTTGTGAGAGTTCCTGTGTATTACCTGGCTGCCTGACGTCCTTCCTTGTTCATGATCTCTGGCTTGTTCCTGACTCTGCTGTTTTCCTTGTTCCTGATTCCGGCTCGTCTGACTATTCGCTTTGGCTACTGACTCGGCTCGTCTGACTACCAGCTCTGGTTTTGATTCCTGGCTTGTTATTTGACTTGTGGACTTTTTATTATTTTTTGCTATTTATAAAGGTGTGATTATTTTTGCACTTCTCATCTCAGTCTGATTGCTGGCACCCTGACAATCGGTATTGGCGGAGGATCTAAACCTAGAATTTTGCAGATAGCAGGGATTTCTTCCGTATCCCTAATAGAAATCGTTTTCCCATCCTTAATGATATGTAAAGCGAAAGGGAATCCCCAGCGATATTGTATTTGGTGTTTTCTAAACATGGCTGTTAGTGGTCTCAATAGGTTTCTCCTCTGAAAGGTTTTCAGACTCAGGTCTTGGTAGAATTGAACCACTGTCCCTTGGAACTTGAAGGTTGGGTTATGTCGTGCTGCGGATAAGATTTTTTCCTTCTCTTGGAATATCAGCATCTTTACAATAACATCCCGTGGCGGGGCTTCTTCTCTTGGTCTACCCCTGAGAGCTCTATGGGCTCTTTCAATATTGTAAGTGGAATATTCTTTGTCACCAGTAATGGCTTTGAAGAGCTGTTGTAAATAGGTTTGCAGATCTTTATTCAGGATTGATTCTGGGATGCCCTTCATTCTGATATTATTGTGTTTGCCTCTGTTTTCGAGGTCTTCGATTTTATCCTGTAAATCGGTAAGAAGCTGTTGTTGAGAAGTGACAGTGAGAGATACTGAGGAGAGATCTTCAGCTATTGCATCTTTATGTTCTTTCAATACTTCAATCCTGCCCCCTAACTCAGCAATGTACGACTTTATATCCATGCATGGAATCAATCTTTTCCCACAAGTTATTATTATTATTATTATACTTTATTTATTAAGCGCCAACATATTCCGCAGCGCTGTTCATGGATACAATTAATTTAAATAAAACAATACAAGACTTGTAAGATACAGGACAAAATTTACAAACACATACAGGAGGGATTGAGGGCCCTATTCCTGTGGGAATTTACAATCTAGAATGGTAGGAGGTTGAGAAACAGGAGGCGAGGACTGCAAGATTGAGAAGGATGTTAATACAGAGTTAGATGAGGGAAATATTAGGTAAGTGAAATTAATTTATTATTTAGTTGGGTGGTAGGCTTCCCTGAACAGAAAAGTCTTCAGGGAGCATTTAAAGGAAGAAAGATTAGGGCAAAGCCTGACAGCACGAGGGAGAGTGTTCCAGAGGGTAGGTGCTGCACGACAGAAGTCCTGCAGTCTAGCATGAGAGGAGGTGATAGTTGCGGATGCAAGGAGCAGGTCATTGTTGGATCTTAGTGGATGGGCTGGAGTATACTTGTGTATTAGAGAGGATAGGTAGAGGGGAGTGGCGTTGGTGAGAGTTTTGTATGTAAGAGTGAGAATTTTGAATTTTATTCTGTTGTGAATGGAGAGCCAATGAAGGGACTCACAGAGAGGTACAGCAGATACAGATCGACGGGAAAGGTGGATCAGCCTGGCAGAGGCATTTAGGATGGATTTAAGGGGGGAGAGGCGGGAAAGAGGAAGGCCAGCGAGTAGGTTGTTGCAGTAGTCAAGTCGGGAGATAACAAGGGAGTGGATTATTTGCTTTGTGGTGTCAGCGCTCAGAAAAGGGCGAATTTTGGAAATATTGCGTAGATGATTGCGGCAGGATGTAGAAAGTGATTGGATACGGGGGATGAAGGATAGGTTTGAGTCAAGTGTGACTCCGAGGCAGCAGACTTGGGGCGAGGGGGAAATGGTGATGCCGTCAACAGGGATAGAGAAGTCAGAAGTCGGTGTAGAGCTTGAGGGGGGGATAAGAAGGAGCTCGGTCTTGGACATGTTAATCTTTAGGTGGTGAGAGGCCATCCAGGAAGAAATACCAGATAAGCAATTGCTGACATGAGAGAGGACAGAGGGAGAGAGAGCAGGGGTGGAGAGGTAGATCTGGGTGTCATCAGCATAGAGGTGATATTTGAAACCATAACTGTTGATAAGTTTACCCAGCGAAGAAGCATAGATGGAGAAGAGTAGAGGATCCAGAACAGATCCTTGAGGTACTCCAACAGACAGAGGCATAGGAGAGGAGGAGTCGCCGGCAAATGACACAGAAAAAGACCTGTGAGAAAGATAGGAGTGAATCCAGGAAAGAGCAGTGTCACAGAGGCCAAAAGAGCTAAGGGTCTGTAGGAGGAGGGGGTGGTCAACTGTGTCGAAGGCAGCTGAGAGGTCAAGTAAGAAGAGTATAGAGTAGTGGCCAATATTTTTAGCAGAGAGAAGATGGTTTGTGACCTTGGTAAGGGCAGTCTCAGTTGAGTGTTTTGGGCGGAATCCGGATTGCAGTGGGTCAATCAAGGAGTTGGCTGACAGGAAGTGGGTTAGGCAATTGTAAACTAGTTTTTCAAGGAGTTTTGATGTTAGTGGAAGCAGTTTTATGGGGCGGTAGCTTTCAGGAGAATTAGGGTTGAGGGAGGGTTTTTTGAGTATGGGAGTGACTTTTGCGTGTTTGAAAGAAGATGGGAATGAGCCGGTAGAGAGAGATAGGTTTAAGATGTGGGTAAAAGCGGGAGTGAGGGTGGAAGATAGGGAGGGAATTAGATGGGAAGGGATAGGGTCGAATGGGCAGGTAGTGAGGCGTGAGGAAGATAGTAAGGAAGAAACTTCATTCTCAGTGGTTGGATGGACATTACAGAGGGTGGCAGAGGGAGTAATTGGGCCTGTTGTTGGAATATTGCAGGTTGGTGTTGGGATGTTGCTTTGTATAGTGTTCAAAAGTGTTCAAAATTTGAAAAAAAATCTTGTTTTGAGACTAGTGAGCATAGGTCCACTCTTGTAACAGACACTTGATCTTCATTCACATTACTGGAATCTATATCTTGTTCAGGTTCATTCTCCCCTTCCAAGGTAGTCTGGCTTGCAGGTTTATTGGTTTTAGGAGGTCTAAAGTATTTATTACCGGAGGTTTGTTGGTTTTGTCAGATTTAGTTGGTCTTTAAGATGCCATCCTTGGATATATTCATTAAGAAGCGAATTGCTCGATCAATAGCAGCTCACTAGTGATATATATAACAGCACAAGATTGTGCAAACCCCTTACTATGCAGAGTGTTGCGTAATTTATAGGTGATATAATCCATAGGCCTTCTATCACCAATGGCTATGCAGATAAGCCAGAGTCCTCTCTTTATTTAGGAAGACAGGTGCAAACCCCTTACTATGCAGAGTGTTGCGTAATTTATAGGTGATATAATCCATAGGCCTTCTATCACCAATGGCTATGCAGATAAGCCAGAATCCTCTCTTTATTTAGGAAGACAGGTGCATGGGAACTCCCATAGGAGATGAATATCCAGGCTCTGAATTTATTTTAAAGTTGTATGCTGCGTTACATGTATTGGGCATTTAGCCTGTCATCGTGGTGAGGCCTGGTCATCTAAATTGTTGGAGTTCCAAAAAAAATATATTTCCCTTTAAAACCCAAACCCTCCGGGTTATTATTACGGTAAATAAAGCCTCCTGTTAGAGAGGAGCAAGATCGACCCACCCCCAGCAGCTTTCACTGTGGCCGGTAGGAGTTTGCGGCCTACATCCGTATTGGATCGAAGCAGGTCCGTGGGAACTGCCTAAAGTCACTCACCGGGCAGAGTTGTAGTCGCCTCCTCCATAGTCCCTGAGGTCCGCTTAGAAGACAGGATATATGCGGGTGCCGGTAAGCACGATATCGCTCTGTGGAGATCAAAGGGTTTCTGTGGGGCATGTGTAGGCCTCATAAGACTCTTTGACGTCTTCCTGTGGGTCTTCTTCAACCTATTGCTAATGGTGAGTGTCCTTGGACACATCTATCCATGGACTTCATTGTTGAGCTGCCTGTTTCCAATGGCAATACTGTTATCCTTATGGTGGTTGACCGTTTTTCTAAATTGTCACATTGCATTCCCTTGATGAAGCTGCCTACCGCTCAGGAGCTTGCTTCAATTTTTGCCCCGGAGGTCTTCTGTTTACATGGGTTACCCAAGGAGATAGTGTTGGACCGGGGTAGCCAGTTTGTCTCCAGATTTTGACGTTCCTTTTGTGCTCAAATGGGGATCCAGCTTTCCTTCTCCTCGGCATATCACCCTCAATCCAATGGGGCTGCGGAACGGTCTAATCAAGCTCTGGAACAGTTCCTCCGTTGCTATATCTCAGATCACCACAATAATTGGTCTGAACTGTTACCTTGGGCAGAGTTTGCTCGTAATAGTGCTATTAATGCTTCCTCCAAGATATCCCCGTTCATGGCGAATTATGGGTTTCAACCATCCTTGTTGCCCGATTCATTCATGTCTCAGGGTATTCCGGCTTTGGAGGAGCATCTCCGGCAACTCCGTTCCACGTGGGTGCAGATTCAGGATTGCCTTCATCGTTCTATGCAGCGCCAAAAGTTCCAGGCTGATCGTAGGCGTCTGCCCGCACCTTCCTACCAGGTTGGTGAGTGAGTTTGGCTGTCCTCCCGCAACTTGAACCTTTGTGTGCCTTCCAATAAATTGGCTCCCCGTTATGTTGGTCCTTTTCGAATACTCCGACGGGTTAATCCTGTGGCCTACGCTCTTGAACTTCCTTCTGCTATGCGCATCTCCAATGTTTTTCATGTCTTCCTCTTGAAACCATTGGTTTGTAATCGGTTTACCACTGTGTTGCCTCGTCCCCATCCTATCTTTGTTGACAACCATGAGGAGTATGAGGTCAGCAGCATTATTGACTCTCATATGTCCAGGGGCCGTATACAGTATTTGGTTCACTGGAGAGGCTACGAACCGGAGGAGCGTTCTTGGGTTCCCTCCTCTGATGTTCATGCTCCCGCCCTCCTCCGTGCCTTCCATGCCCGTTTCCCCAATAAGCCTTTTGTCCTCCCGCGGGGGTGGGGTCATTGAGGGGAGGGTACTGTCAGGGTTTTTTCCCTGTTGTGTTTGCCATGTGCTGCTGGCAGCCATTTTACTCACCTCTCTTCCTGACTATGGTGTATTGTGGGGGATGCTGCACAATTCCTGCACTTCCTCTTATGGCCATACTGGTGTGCATCATCCATGTGAGACAGGATGCAGTCTTAGAATTGTGATGTCATCACTTATTATTTAAAAGGCCTCTGTTCAGTATGCTTTGCCTTTGCGTTGTCTCAGACCTGTTTGTGAGAGTTCCTGTGTATTACCTGGCTGCCTGATGTCCTTCCTTGTTCATGATCTCTGGCTTGTTCCTGACTCTGCTGTTTTCCTTGTTCCTGATTCCGGCTCGTCTGACTATTCGCTTTGGCTACTGACTCGGCTCGTCTGACTACCAGCTCTGGTTTTGATTCCTGGCTTGTTATTTGACTTGTGGACTTTTTATTATTTTTTGCTATTTATAAAGGTGTGATTATTTTTGCACTTCTCATCTCAGTCTGATTGCTGGCACCCTGACAATCGGTATTGGCGGAGGATCTAAACCTAGAATTTTGCAGATAGCAGGGATTTCTTCCGTATCCCTAATAGAAATCGTTTTCCCATCCTTAATGATATGTAAAGCGAAAGGGAATCCCCAGCGATATTGTATTTGGTGTTTTCTAAACATGGCTGTTAGTGGTCTCAATAGGTTTCTCCTCTGAAAGGTTTTCAGACTCAGGTCTTGGTAGAATTGAACCACTGTCCCTTGGAACTTGAAGGTTGGGTTATGTCGTGCTGCGGATAAGATTTTTTCCTTCTCTTGGAATATCAGCATCTTTACAATAACATCCCGTGGCGGGGCTTCTTCTCTTGGTCTACCCCTGAGAGCTCTATGGGCTCTTTCAATATTGTAAGTGGAATATTCTTTGTCACCAGTAATGGCTTTGAAGAGCTGTTGTAAATAGGTTTGCAGATCTTTATTCAGGATTGATTCTGGGATGCCCTTCATTCTGATATTATTGTGTTTGCCTCTGTTTTCGAGGTCTTCGATTTTATCCTGTAAATCGGTAAGAAGCTGTTGTTGAGAAGTGACAGTGAGAGATACTGAGGAGAGATCTTCAGCTATTGCATCTTTATGTTCTTTCAATACTTCAATCCTGCCCCCTAACTCAGCAATGTCCGACTTTATATCCATGCATGGAATCAATCTTTTCCCACAAGTTATTATTATTATTATTATACTTTATTTATTAAGCGCCAACATATTCCGCAGCGCTGTTCATGGATACAATTAATTTAAATAAAACAATACAAGACTTGTAAGATACAGGACAAAATTTACAAACACATACAGGAGGGATTGAGGGCCCTATTCCTGTGGGAATTTACAATCTAGAATGGTAGGAGGTTGAGAAACAGGAGGCGAGGACTGCAAGATTGAGAAGGATGTTAATACAGAGTTAGATGAGGGAAATATTAGGTAAGTGAAATTAATTTATTATTTAGTTGGGTGGTAGGCTTCCCTGAACAGAAAAGTCTTCAGGGAGCATTTAAAGGAAGAAAGATTAGGGCAAAGCCTGACAGCACGAGGGAGAGTATTCCAGAGGGTAGGTGCTGCACGACAGAAGTCCTGCAGTCTAGCATGAGAGGAGGTGATAGTTGCGGATGCAAGGAGCAGGTCATTGTTGGATCTTAGTGGATGGGCTGGAGTATACTTGTGTATTAGAGAGGATAGGTAGAGGGGAGTGGCGTTGGTGAGAGTTTTGTATGTAAGAGTGAGAATTTTGAATTTTATTCTGTTGTGAATGGAGAGCCAATGAAGGGACTCACAGAGAGGTACAGCAGATACAGATCGACGGGAAAGGTGGATCAGCCTGGCAGAGGCATTTAGGATGGATTTAAGGGGGGAGAGGCGGGAAAGAGGAAGGCCAGCGAGTAGGTTGTTGCAGTAGTCAAGTCGGGAGATAACAAGGGAGTGGATTATTTGCTTTGTGGTGTCAGCGCTCAGAAAAGGGCAAATTTTGGAAATATTGCGTAGATGATTGCGGCAGGATGTAGAAAGTGATTGGATACGGGGGATGAAGGATAGGTTTGAGTCAAGTGTGACTCCGAGGCAGCGGACTTGGGGCGAGGGGGAAATGGTGATGCCGTCAACAGGGATAGAGAAGTCAGAAGTCGGTGTAGAGCTTGAGGGGGGATAAGAAGGAGCTCGGTCTTGGACATGTTAATCTTTAGGTGGTGAGAGGCCATCCAGGAAGAAATACCAGATAAGCAATTGCTGACATGAGAGAGGACAGAGGGAGAGAGAGCAGGGGTGGAGAGGTAGATCTGGGTGTCATCAGCATAGAGGTGATATTTGAAACCATAACTGTTGATAAGTTTACCCAGCGAAGAAGCATAGATGGAGAAGAGTAGAGGATCCAGAACAGATCCTTGAGGTACTCCAACAGACAGAGGCATAGGAGAGGAGGAGTCGCCGGCAAATGACACAGAAAAAGACCTGTGAGAAAGATAGGAGTGAATCCAGGAAAGAGCAGTATCACAGAGGCCAAAAGAGCTAAGGGTCTGTAGGAGGAGGGGGTGGTCAACTGTGTCGAAGGCAGCTGAGAGGTCAAGTAAGAAGAGTATAGAGTAGTGGCCAATATTTTTAGCAGAGAGAAGATGGTTTGTGACCTTGGTAAGGGCAGTCTCAGTTGAGTGTTTTGGGCGGAATCCGGATTGCAGTGGGTCAATCAAGGAGTTGGCTGACAGGAAGTGGGTTAGGCAATTGTAAACTAGTTTTTCAAGGAGTTTTGATGTTAGTGGAAGCAGTTTTATGGGGCGGTAGCTTTCAGGAGAATTAGGGTTGAGGGAGGGTTTTTTGAGTATGGGAGTGACTTTTGCGTGTTTGAAAGAAGATGGGAATGAGCCGGTAGAGAGAGATAGGTTTAAGATGTGGGTAAAAGCAGGAGTGAGGGTGGAAGATAGGGAGGGAATTAGATGGGAAGGGATAGGGTCGAATGGGCAGGTAGTGAGGCGTGAGGAAGATAGTAAGGAAGAAACTTCATTCTCAGTGGTTGGATGGACATTACAGAGGGTGGCAGAGGGAGTAATTGGGCCTGTTGTTGGAATATTGCAGGTTGGTGTTGGGATGTTGCTTCGTATAGTGTTCAAAAGTGTTCAAAATTTGAAAAAAAATCTTGTTTTGAGACTAGTGAGCATAGGTCCACTCTTGTAACAGACACTTGATCTTCATTCACATTACTGGAATCTATATCTTGTTCAGGTTCATTCTCCCCTTCCAAGGTAGTCTGGCTTGCAGGTTTATTGGTTTTAGGAGGTCTAAAGTATTTATTACCGGAGGTTTGTTGGTTTTGTCAGATTTAGTTGGTCTTTAAGACGCCATCCTTGGATATATTCATTAAGAAGCGAATTGCTCGATCAATAGCAGCTCACTAGTGATATATATAACAGCACAAGATTGTGCAAACCCCTTACTATGCAGAGTGTTGCGTAATTTATAGGTGATATAATCCATAGGCCTTCTATCACCAATGGCTATGCAGATAAGCCAGAGTCCTCTCTTTATTTAGGAAGACAGGTGCAAACCCCTTACTATGCAGAGTGTTGCGTAATTTATAGGTGATATAATCCATAGGCCTTCTATCACCAATGGCTATGCAGATAAGCCAGAGTCCTCTCTTTATTTAGGAAGACAGGTGCATGGGAACTCCCATAGGAGATGAATATCCAGGCTCTGAATTTATTTTAAAGTTGTATGCTGCGTTACATGTATTGGGCCTTTAGCCTGTCATCGTGGTGAGGCCTGGTCATCTAAATTGTTGGAGTTCCAAAAAAAATATATTTCCCTTTAAAACCCAAACCCTCCGGGTTATTATTACGGTAAATAAAGCCTCCTGTTAGAGAGGAGCAAGATCGACCCACCCCCAGCAGCTTTCACTGTGGCCGGTAGGAGTTTGCGGCCTACATCCGTATTGGATCGAAGCAGGTCCGTGGGAACTGCCTAAAGTCACTCACCGGGCAGAGTTGTAGTCGCCTCCTCCATAGTCCCTGAGGTCCGCTTAGAAGACAGGATATATGCGGGTGCCGGTAAGCACGATATCGCTCTGTGGAGATCAAAGGGTTTCTGTGGGGCATGTGTAGGCCTCATAAGACTCTTTGACGTCTTCCTGTGGGTCTTCTTCAACCTATTGCTAATGGTGAGTGTCCTTGGACACATCTATCCATGGACTTCATTGTTGAGCTCCCTGTTTCCAATGGCAATACTGTTATCCTTATGGTGGTTGACCGTTTTTCTAAATTGTCACATTGCATTCCCTTGATGAAGCTGCCTACCGCTCAGGAGCTTGCTTCAATTTTTGCCCCGGAGGTCTTCTGTTTACATGGGTTACCCAAGGAGATAGTGTTGGACCGGGGTAGCCAGTTTGTCTCCAGATTTTGACGTTCCTTTTGTGCTCAAATGGGGATCCAGCTTTCCTTCTCCTCGGCATATCACCCTCAATCCAATGGGGCTGCGGAACGGTCTAATCAAGCTCTGGAACAGTTCCTCCGTTGCTATATCTCAGATCACCACAATAATTGGTCTGAACTGTTACCTTGGGCAGAGTTTGCTCGTAATAGTGCTATTAATGCTTCCTCCAAGATATCCCCGTTCATGGCGAATTATGGGTTTCAACCATCCTTGTTGCCCGATTCATTCATGTCTCAGGGTATTCCGGCTTTGGAGGAGCATCTCCGGCAACTCCGTTCCACGTGGGTGCAGATTCAGGATTGCCTTCATCGTTCTATGCAGCGCCAAAAGTTCCAGGCTGATCGTAGGCGTCTGCCCGCACCTTCCTACCAGGTTGGTGAGTGAGTTTGGCTGTCCTCCCGCAACTTGAACCTTTGTGTGCCTTCCAATAAATTGGCTCCCCGTTATGTTGGTCCTTTTCGAATACTCCGACGGGTTAATCCTGTGGCCTACGCTCTTGAACTTCCTTCTGCTATGCGCATCTCCAATGTTTTTCATGTCTTCCTCTTGAAACCATTGGTTTGTAATCGGTTTACCACTGTGTTGCCTCGTCCCCATCCTATCTTTGTTGACAACCATGAGGAGTATGAGGTCAGCAGCATTATTGACTCTCATATGTCCAGGGGCCGTATACAGTATTTGGTTCACTGGAGAGGCTACGAACCGGAGGAGCGTTCTTGGGTTCCCTCCTCTGATGTTCATGCTCCCGCCCTCCTCCGTGCCTTCCATGCCCGTTTCCCCAATAAGCCTTTTGTCCTCCCGCAGGGGTGGGGTCATTGAGGGGAGGGTACTGTCAGGGTTTTTTCCCTGTTGTGTTTGCCATGTGCTGCTGGCAGCCATTTTACTCACCTCTCTTCCTGACTATGGTGTATTGTGGGGGATGCTGCACAATTCCTGCACTTCCTCTTATGGCCATACTGGTGTGCATCATCCATGTGAGACAGGATGCAGTCTTAGAATTGTGATATCATCACTTATTATTTAAAAGGCCTCTGTTCAGTATGCTTTGCCTTTGCGTTGTCTCAGACCTGTTTGTGAGAGTTCCTGTGTATTACCTGGCTGCCTGACGTCCTTCCTTGTTCATGATCTCTGGCTTGTTCCTGACTCTGCTGTTTTCCTTGTTCCTGATTCCGGCTCGTCTGACTATTCGCTTTGGCTACTGACTCGGCTCGTCTGACTACCAGCTCTGGTTTTGATTCCTGGCTTGTTATTTGACTTGTGGACTTTTTATTATTTTTTGCTATTTATAAAGGTGTGATTATTTTTGCACTTCTCATCTCAGTCTGATTGCTGGCACCCTGACAATCGGTATTGGCGGAGGATCTAAACCTAGAATTTTGCAGATAGCAGGGATTTCTTCCGTATCCCTAATAGAAATCGTTTTCCCATCCTTAATGATATGTAAAGCGAAAGGGAATCCCCAGCGATATTGTATTTGGTGTTTTCTCAACATGGCTGTTAGTGGTCTCAATAGGTTTCTCCTCTGAAAGGTTTTCAGACTCAGGTCTTGGTAGAATTGAACCACTGTCCTTTGGAACTTGAAGGTTGGGTTATGTCGTGCTGCGGATAAGATTTTTTCCTTCTCTTGGAATATCAGCATCTTTACAATAACATCCCGTGGCGGGGCTTCTTCTCTTGGTCTACCCCTGAGAGCTCTATGGGCTCTTTCAATATTGTAAGTGGAATATTCTTTGTCACCAGTAATGGCTTTGAAGAGCTGTTGTAAATAGGTTTGCAGATCTTTATTCAGGATTGATTCTGGGATGCCCTTCATTCTGATATTATTGTGTTTGCCTCTGTTTTCGAGGTCTTCGATTTTATCCTGTAAATCGGTAAGAAGCTGTTGTTGAGAAGTGACAGTGAGAGATACTGAGGAGAGATCTTCAGCTATTGCATCTTTATGTTCTTTCAATACTTCAATCCTGCCCCCTAACTCAGCAATGTCCAACTTTATATCCATGCATGGAATCAATCTTTTCCCACAAGTTATTATTATTATTATTATACTTTATTTATTAAGCGCCAACATATTCCGCAGCGCTGTTCATGGATACAATTAATTTAAATAAAACAATACAAGACTTGTAAGATACAGGACAAAATTTACAAACACATACAGGAGGGATTGAGGGCCCTATTCCTGTGGGAATTTACAATCTAGAATGGTAGGAGGTTGAGAAACAGGAGGCGAGGACTGCAAGATTGAGAAGGATGTTAATACAGAGTTAGATGAGGGAAATATTAGGTAAGTGAAATTAATTTATTATTTAGTTGGGTGGTAGGCTTCCCTGAACAGAAAAGTCTTCAGGGAGCATTTAAAGGAAGAAAGATTAGGGCAAAGCCTGACAGCACGAGGGAGAGTGTTCCAGAGGGTAGGTGCTGCACGACAGAAGTCCTGCAGTCTAGCATGAGAGGAGGTGATAGTTGCGGATGCAAGGAGCAGGTCATTGTTGGATCTTAGTGGATGGGCTGGAGTATACTTGTGTATTAGAGAGGATAGGTAGAGGGGAGTGGCGTTGGTGAGAGTTTTGTATGTAAGAGTGAGAATTTTGAATTTTATTCTGTTGTGAATGGAGAGCCAATGAAGGGACTCACAGAGAGGTACAGCAGATACAGATCGACGGGAAAGGTGGATCAGCCTGGCAGAGGCATTTAGGATGGATTTAAGGGGGGAGAGGCGGGAAAGAGGAAGGCCAGCGAGTAGGTTGTTGCAGTAGTCAAGTCGGGAGATAACAAGGGAGTGGATTATTTGCTTTGTGGTGTCAGCGCTCAGAAAAGGGCGAATTTTGGAAATATTGCGTAGATGATTGCAGCAGGATGTAGAAAGTGATTGGATACGGGGGATGAAGGATAGGTTTGAGTCAAGTGTGACTCCGAGGCAGCGGACTTGGGGCGATGGGGAAATGGTGATGCCGTCAACAGGGATAGAGAAGTCAGAAGTCGGTGTAGAGCTTGAGGGGGGGATAAGAAGGAGCTCGGTCTTGGACATGTTAATCTTTAGGTGGTGAGAGGCCATCCAGGAAGAAATACCAGATAAGCAATTGCTGACATGAGAGAGGACAGAGGGAGAGAGAGCAGGGGTGGAGAGGTAGATCTGGGTGTCATCAGCATAGAGGTGATATTTGAAACCATAACTGTTGATAAGTTTACCCAGCGAAGAAGCATAGATGGAGAAGAGTAGAGGATCCAGAACAGATCCTTGAGGTACTCCAACAGACAGAGGCATAGGAGAGGAGGAGTCGCCGGCAAATGACACAGAAAAAGACCTGTGAGAAAGATAGGAGTGAATCCAGGAAAGAGCAGTGTCACAGAGGCCAAAAGAGCTAAGGGTCTGTAGGAGGAGGGGGTGGTCAACTGTGTCGAAGGCAGCTGAGAGGTCAAGTAAGAAGAGTATAGAGTAGTGGCCAATATTTTTAGCGGAGAGAAGATGGTTTGTGACCTTGGTAAGGGCAGTCTCAGTTGAGTGTTTTGGGCGGAATCCGGATTGCAGTGGGTCAATCAAGGAGTTGGCTGACAGGAAGTGGGTTAGGCAATTGTAAACTAGTTTTTCAAGGAGTTTTGATGTTAGTGGAAGCAGTTTTATGGGGCGGTAGCTTTCAGGAGAATTAGGGTTGAGGGAGGGTTTTTTGAGTATGGGAGTGACTTTTGCGTGTTTGAAAGAAGATGGGAATGAGCCGGTAGAGAGAGATAGGTTTAAGATGTGGGTAAAAGCAGGAGTGAGGGTGGAAGATAGGGAGGGAATTAGATGGGAAGGGATAGGGTCGAATGGGCAGGTAGTGAGGCGTGAGGAAGATAGTAAGGAAGAAACTTCATTCTCAGTGGTTGGATGGACGTTACAGAGGGTGGCAGAGGGAGTAATTGGGCCTGTTGTTGGAATATTGCAGGTTGGTGTTGGGATGTTGCTTCGTATAGTGTTCAAAAGTGTTCAAAATTTGAAAAAAAATCTTGTTTTGAGACTAGTGAGCATAGGTCCACTCTTGTAACAGACACTTGATCTTCATTCACATTACTGGAATCTATATCTTGTTCAGGTTCATTCTCCCCTTCCAAGGTAGTCTGGCTTGCAGGTTTATTGGTTTTAGGAGGTCTAAAGTAAGTATTTATTACCGGAGGTTTGTTGGGTTTGTCAGATTTAGTTGGTCTTTAAGACGCCATCCTTGGATATATTCATTAAGAAGCGAATTGCTCGATCAATAGCAGCTCACTAGTGATATATATAACAGCACAAGATTGTGCAAACCCCTTACTATGCAGAGTGTTGCGTAATTTATAGGTGATATAATCCATAGGCCTTCTATCACCAATGGCTATGCAGATAAGCCAGAGTCCTCTCTTTATTTAGGAAGACAGGTGCAAACCCCTTACTATGCAGAGTGTTGCGTAATTTATAGGTGATATAATCCATAGGCCTTCTATCACCAATGGCTATGCAGATAAGCCAGAGTCCTCTCTTTATTTAGGAAGACAGGTGCATGGGAACTCCCATAGGAGATGAATATCCAGGCTCTGAATTTATTTTAAAGTTGTATGCTGCGTTACATGTATTGGGCCTTTAGCCTGTCATCGTGGTGAGGCCTGGTCATCTAAATTGTTGGAGTTCCAAAAAAAATATATTTCCCTTTAAAACCCAAACCCTCCGGGTTATTATTACGGTAAATAAAGCCTCCTGTTAGAGAGGAGCAAGATCGACCCACCCCCAGCAGCTTTCACTGTGGCCGGTAGGAGTTTGCGGCCTACATCCGTATTGGATCGAAGCAGGTCCGTGGGAACTGCCTAAAGTCACTCACCGGGCAGAGTTGTAGTCGCCTCCTCCATAGTCCCTGAGGTCCGCTTAGAAGACAGGATATATGCGGCTGCCGGTAAGCACGATATCGCTCTGTGGAGATCAAAGGGTTTCTGTGGGGCATGTGTAGGCCTCAGGCGGCGTGGTGGTAAACTAAAGTCTCTTGTTACATACTGCCATTTTAGTAATGCAGTCAAAATGATCTTGTTGGTAGAAGTGAGCCTTTTAGTCGGTGCAGATCTACCGTTTTGGCTAGGTATCCCCCGGAGCTCAGAGATTAAACAGCCATCTTTGAGCGTGGTTAGGCACCGCCCCAGACCATGAGATTTTAAAGGGACAGTCAACACCAGAATTTTTGTTGCTTTAAAAGATAGATAATCCCTTAATTACACATTCCCCAGTTTTGCATAACCAATAGAGTTATAATTATACACGTTTTACCTCTGTAATTACCTTGTATATAAGCCTCTGCAGACTGCCCCCTTATTTCAGTTATTTTGACAGACTTGCATTTTAGCCAATCAGTGCTCACTCCTCTGTAAATTCACGTGCATGAGCTAAATGTTATCTATATGAAACACATGAACTAATGCCCTCAAGTGGTAAAAAACTGTCAAACTGCATTTCGATTATAGGCGGCCTTCATGGTCTAAAAAATTAGCATATGAACCTCCTAGGTTTAGCTTTCAACTAAGAATACCAAGAGAACAAAGCAAAATTGATGATAAAAATAAAATGGAAAGTTGTTTAAAATGCCCTATTTGAATCATGAAAGGTTTTTTGGACTTGACTGTCCCTTTAACCTCTTTACTGCCTGAGGCATGCAGAAATACTACATTTTTGCCACTGTTTGCAAAGCATGACCCATACTTCTACAGCCCTTGAATGTTAGCTGTCGCAAAGGGGTTAATATAAAATCTTTTGTTTTGTGTAGTGAGAAAGCTTTGCAATAAACCTTAATTATTTATTTTTCCCCTTGTCATGTAATTTAGTTCTGGAAAAAAAATGTGGATTTTAAAATCCTTAGAAAGCTAAATGCACCCTGCTTACGTCTCAAAGCTAACCCTGCTACATATCAATCTTGATTGGCTTCAGCAACTTACAACAGCAAAACAATTACTTTTATACTTACATAGGAGTCAATTAAAATCTTGTCAACTATGTTTTATTTTGCTGTTTCTCTCCTCTTGCCTTTTTTTTTACTTTAGAACATTAGAACAATACAAAACATATAACCATTCTCGTATTGGAAACATATTTGATCAGATATTGGAATGTTAGTTGCTTGGACAGCATCAACTTAAAATCCACCAAACCACAAGTTAATGACTTAATATTAACAAGAATAAAAGAGAAATGGAATTCAACATCCAACTGTAATTGCTATACACCCACTGAGTGAATGATAAGGGTATCAACCACCAATCTGTGCATGCTCTGACCCAAAAAAACAAGCTGGTTATTCCCATGCTGGCAATGTTTTTTTTTGATTACCACTATACCCTACCAAATAAGAAAAACATATACAAAACATGTCATCACAATTAATTAATGTAAGAGCACAAAAAACATATCTAAAAGATATTGACAGAGAAAGAAGAATTTAAGGACAATAGAGAATGCTGGACCAGAAGAATGAGGATCAGTAGGTGAGAGTGGCTGGGGAGTCTTGAGAGCAGTTGTACTTTTTTGGGTACCGATTGAGTTTTTGGCATTTAACAGCCATTATCGGTTGTTATTGGTGCTATCGTTAGAAACAGAACTCAGATATTGGGGCCAATTTATCAAACTCCGTATGGAGCTCGATGCCCCTGTTTCCGCACGAGCCTTCAGGCTCGCCGGAAACAGAAGTTATGAAGCAGTGGCCTAAAGACCATTGCTCCATTACTTGTCCACCTGCTCTGAGGCTGCAGACAGAAATCAACCTGATTGAATACGATCAGATTGATTGACACCCCCTGCTAGCGGCCAGGGGCAGCATTGCACCAGCAGTTCACATTTATCGATGAGCAGCAGACATGATATACTACATTGTATAATGTCTGCTCGCACCATGATAAATCTACCCCATTGAGAGAGATATCAAGCACTGTTGTGTAAGATTGTATTACAATTCTAGTTAGGCTAGGAGCACTAGTGGCATGAAACAAACACCAGGTGAAGCAAAATGATTTATTAAGGTGCAGCATTAAAGGTATTGGCTGAACTGACCAATCAGAGTCCAGAATACAAAATAAATAGAAGGCTTGTAATGGCAAATAAGGATATCCACAGATCACATGGTAACTGCACAAACAATTAAACAGTTTATTAGGCAAAGTCCCAGTCAGAATAAGGTACACTAGTAAAGGTTTAACTGAACCGACCAATCAAAGTCCAGGATAGAAACAAATAAGTAAAGGAAGCAGTGCTGGAACATAAGGATGTCCACAGGTCTACTGGTAACTGCAAAATGAATTAAAGCAAAACTATTTTTAAGACAAAGTTCAACACAGTACAAGTAATAAGGGTTTGGCTGAATTGGACAAGTAAAAATCCAGGATGCAAATCAAATAGTAAAAAGTAACTGCACAAAAACAGTTTATAAGACAAAGGGGCCTATCTATCAAGCTCCGTATGGAGCTTGAAGCCCCGTGTTTCTGTCGAGCCTTCCGACTCACCAGAAAAAAAAAGTTATGAAGCAGCAGTCTAAAGACAGCTGCTCCATAGCCTGTCCACCTGCTCTGAGGAGGCGGACAGAGATCACTGCAATTCAACCCGATCGAATACGATCGGGTTGATTGACACCCCCTGCTAGCGGCCGGTTGGCTTCGAATCTGCAGGGGGCAGCATTGCACCAGCAGTTCACAAGAGCTGCTGGTGCAATGCTGAATGCAAAGAGCGTATTGCTCTGCGCATTCAGCAAGGTGTGTCGGACATGATCCGCAATGTCGGATCAGGTCCGACAGACCTTTGTTAAATAGGGGCCAAAGTCCAGGTTACATCTATGAAGGTTTCAAGTAATCCAGAATCCATAGAAGCAAGGTAGGAGTTCAGGATATCAACAGAGGTAAATCCAAACAACAGCAAGGAAAACACATGGCAGGTGTGTTTAAATAATAATATATAATGTACTCTAGCAGCTATCATGTGCAAGGCAGAGAGGAAGTGCTCCAGAGGCTATGATACATTCTGGCAGTAATTTAGATAGTAAGGGAACACCAGAGAAGGGAATTGCCACAGAATGTGATCTACCCCATCATGACCGTTGCTAGTCTTCTACAGACGCAAGCCTAGATTGTCTCCTCCAAAGAAGGCAAGTGGTAGGTGGAGTTCGGCTAATGGAAAACAATTGCAGCCAACAAGATGTTAATTTATTTTAAAAATGTTTAGACTTGACTGATTTTCTATTTTATAGCAAGACAACACAAGTGTATTTTAATTATAATGAGTTTAGTGTCCTCTTAAAAGATATATTATCAACAAATATTTATTAAATACCATACATATTCATTACCTAAACATTTTAATGTGCGAGTATTGTTTTGGAAATAAAACACAAGAAAAAAAAATAATCCCAATCCAAATCCCTTAGTGCTGAATTTTATTGTAAATCAACGTAAAATATGGGATGGAAAACAGAACTTTAAAATTATATGAATAATTTACAAGATCTCAATCTTCTTCTCATTGCTGAATTCACATCTTTATTTTTTAAGCTATAAATTAATGGATTCAATACAGGAACAGCAACTGTGTTAAAGAACGATAGAAGCTTTTTAGAGTTTAAGCTGTCCTTGGAAACAGGTCTTAGGTACTGACAGAAGAGAGTCACATAAAGAAGGATGACAACTGTGAGGTGTGAGGAACATGTGTAAAAGGCTTTACGTCTACCCAAACTTGAGTTGATTCTCCATATGGTAGCAATAATAAAAATGTAAGAGACAACAGTGAGAAGAGAAGGTATCAAGCCTGCTAGAAATATTCCTCCAGTAAGTATATAAAGTTCCAAAACAGAAGTATCACTACAAGTGAGTTTCATAAGAGGCACAATGTCACAGAAGTAGTGGTTGATCTCATTAGATCTATAGCAAGAGAAATTTGATATCAAACATAAATAAGGTAAAGATTCTAAAAATCCCATCACCCAACAGAAAATAACCAACAGAATACAGTCTCTGCGGTTCATGACCACTGGATAACGCAATGGGTTACAAATGGCCACATAGCGATCATAACTCATAGCTGTTAGTATTGTCAACTCATCTCCTGCCAAGGCTATAAAAAAATACATTTGTGTCATACAACCAAGAAAAGAAATGATATGATCTCCTGTTATAGAGACAAGAAGGATCTTATGTAGAGTGATAGTGGTGAAGGACATATCCATTATGGACAAATTAGAAAGAAAGAAATACATTGGAGTTTGCAGCTGGAGATCCAGGTAGATAAGTACAATGATGGTCATGTTACCTCCAAGGGTGATTAGATATGTAAGCAGGATCAGAAAGAAAATTGGCGCCTGGAGGGCAGGATGATCGGAAATCCCTTTTAGAATGAAATATGTTATGGTATAATTTGAATGGTCCATATCTTGAATGGTCTGTAGTTGATAAATAAAAAAACACAAAGCATTATAATTGTGTTATAAAAAACTTTTTTATAACTGGTATGTGGTAAATATAAATGTCTTTAATCACTAGAATGTAACACATTGGGGCCGATTTATTAAAGTGCGAGCGGACATACGATTTAGCGTATCATGTCCGCCACACATCGTAACTTCTGTTTCCAGCGAGCCTGATGGCTTGCGCAGAAACAGGGGCATCAAGCTCCATTCAGAGCTTGATAATTCGGCCCCATTGCTTCAGCAGGTAGATGAAATTACTCGAACAATAAAATTTCTATGTACACTATGTCATGCACAAAGTCACCTACATTACATTAGCTTTATGTCTTTTTGTGTGTGATTTGAACCTGTGATCTTTTTTATTTGTTTTATATTTTATTAATTTTCATAACAGAAAATAAAAAGAAAAAAAGAGATCCAATTCTGTTATATGACACATTATGCATCACTAATACAGTCCAGCTCTAATGATCATATTTATCTGATAGTATTATTTAGCACAGTATTGAAATAAAAAAACATACCCCTAAATGAGACTAGGGGTCTGATTTATCAAGGGCCATATGGCCCCTGATGCTTCAGGCTTGCCGGAAACAGCTGTTAAGAAGCAACAGTCTTAAGACCACTGCTCCTTAACTTGTCTGCTGCCTCTGAGGCGGGGGACAGCAATCAACCCGATCAGATACAATCGGGTTGATTGACACCACCTGCTAGTCGTCAATTAGTTGAGAATCTTCAGGGGGGTATATTGCACACGCAGTTCACCAGAACTGCTTGTGCAATATTAAATGCCAACAGCATATGCTGTCGGCATTCAGCGATGTCGGGCGGACATGATTCTTTACAGCAAATCATGTCTGCCTGCCATTTGGTAAATTGCCCACTCTAATTGCTCTTTGTATTTGTATCCCTTTAAAAAAAAAAAAATATTTTAAAATAAATTATTGAACAATTTAGATTGAATTTTTATATCAAATTGTTCTATTATTATTTGATAATTTAACTTATTTAATAACTATTTTCATTTAGGCTCATTTTTTAAAAACTAAATTAAAATATTAACTTGATTGTGATTTAGATCCATGAAGTTAAAAATATGAAAAAGATACTCAATCTTCTGTGCTATTTTCACCCTTTGGGCTCCATGTAAAATAAGGCGAGTGGCCATGCTTCTCAAATTGAGAAGTTGCCTGCTTGACTTTGTGGCATACAGACATCGTATCATTACATCCTCCAGTGAATGTGTAAAGCTGGAACCTTCTCTCATGTGACCAATTTCTTAAGAGAAGGGCCTTTCAATCACCCCAAATGAACAAGTACAGGATGATTACTCTCCATAACCTCAGAGGTGGCAAAGAGTTTAAGAAGCAGCAGGTCTAATTACCACTGCTTCTTTCATTGCAGGGAGCAAGGGCTCCGGAGCAGCTTACGCTGCTTGGTACATGGAGCCCATTGCAATATAATTTTGCTGCTTTCTATTTTATAATGACATTACATAGAGAGGTACATCTCAGGCACATCAGAAATATGTTAACAAATGAGCTGCCTATGCAAAGCATATCAATAGAGGTTTGTTTGTCCATTAATCATGCAAAAAAACTCATTCTTAATTTATATTTTCTTACACTCAATTCCCCTAATTCCCTGTATAAAATGTAAAAAAAAAAAAAATATTGGCATAAACAAAAAATTTCTAAGCTGTCTTATATGAATACATTCATTTATAGGAGCCATGTAACTAAACAATTTTTTACTTTGTGTATTAAGACCATACTGTTAGTCTGTTAGTTTCCCTGTTTGTTTGGTCCAGAGCAAAACTATTCATATTCCTGTGAAAACAAGTTATTTTACACTTTTTGCTTTGATTTTCACCAAAAAAATTAGGTATGTGACAATTCAGTTTAAAATATTTATATATATATATATATATATATATATATATATATATTACATCAAACTGATGCTTAAAAAAAAGGTGGGAATTTTTGGACATAAATAACTTGTTAAGCTTTTCAAAAGAGTAAAATGTAGCAGAAAGCTACTGAAACATTTTTATTAAGAACTGTACAGTAGTCTTTGCTGTAACTATCTCTCTTAGTAACATACAAGGAAACTATCCACCTCTATCATACTTAGTGACATACAAAGAAACCAACCACCTCTATCGCTCTTAATGACATACAAAGAAACCAACCACCTCTATCACTCTTAATCACATACAAAGAAACCAACCACCTCTATAACTCTTAGTGACATACAAAGAACCCAGCCACCTATATCACTCTTAGTGACATACAAAGAAACCATCCACCTATATCACTCTTAGTGACATACAAAGAACCCAGCCACCTATATCACTCTTAGTAACATACAAAGAAACCATCCACCTCTATCACTCTTAGTGACATACAAAGAAACCAACCACCTCTTTCACTCTTAGTGACATACAAAGAAACTAACCACCTCTATCACGCTTAATAACATACAAAGAAAACAACTACCTCTATCCCTCTTAGTCACATACAAAAAAAAACACAACTACATTTTTTTTAAAAGTAATGCGTTTCAGAGTTTGTTGTGGGTAATGGTAAATAAGCTAAATTTATTTAGGCCTAGATTTGGAGTTTGGCGGTAGCCGTGAAAACCAGCGTTAGAGGCTCCTAACGCTGGTTTTAGGCTAACTCCGGTATTTGGAGTCACTCAAAATAAGGTCTAACGCTCACTTTTCAGCCGCGACTTTTCCATACCGCAGATCCCCTTACATAAATTGCGTATCCTATCTTTTCAATGGGATCTTTCTAACTCTGGTATTTAGAGTCGTGTCTGAAGTGAGCGTAACGACAAAACTCCAGCCGCAGGAAAAAAGTCAGTAGTTAAGAGCTTTCTGGGCTAACGCCGGTTTATAAAGCTCTTAACTACTGTGCTCTAAAGTACACTAACACCCATAAACTACCTATGTACCCCTAAACCGAGGTCCCCCCACATCGCCGCCACTCGATTACATTTTTTTAACCCCTAATCTGCCGACCGCCACCTACGTTATACTTATGTACCCCTAATCTGCTGCCCCTAACACCGCCGACCCCTGTATTATATTTATTAACCCCTAACCTGCCCCCCACAACGTCGCCTCCACCTACCTACACTTATTAACCACTAATCTGCCGACCGCAAAGCGCCGCCACCTACGTTATCCTTATGTACCCCTAATCTGCTGCCCCTAACACCGCCGACCCCTATATTATATTTATTAACCCCTAATCTGCCCCCCACAATGTCGCCTCCACCTGCCTAAACTTATTAACCCCTAATCTGCCGACCGGACCTGAGCGCTACTATAATAAAGTTATTATCCCCTAATCCGCCTCACTAACCCTATAATAAATAGTATTAACCCCTAATCTGCCCTCCCTAACATCGCCGACACCTAACTTCAAACATTAACCCCTAATCTGCCGACTGGAGCTCACCGCTATTCTAATAAATGTATTAACCCCTAAAGCTAAGTCTAACCCTAACACTAACACCCCCCTAAGTTAAATATAATTTAAATCTAACTAAATTAATTAACTCTTATTAAATAAATTATTCCTATTTAAAGCTAAATACTTACCTGTAAAATAAATCCTAATATAGCTACAATATAAATTATAATTATATTATAGCTATTTTAGGATTTATATTTATTTTACAGGTAACTTTGCATTTATTTTAACCAGGTACAATAGCTATTAAATAGTTAAGAACTATTTAATAGCTAAAATAGTTAAAATAATTACAAAATTACCTGTAAAATAAATCCTAACCTAAGTTACAATTAAACCTAACACTACACTATCAATAAATTAATTAAATAAACTACCTACAATTACCTACAATTAACCTAACACTACACTGGAACAGCCAATAGAATGCGAGCTCAATCTGATTGGCTGATTGGATCAGCCAATCGGATTGAACTTGATTCTGATTGGCTGATTCCATCAGCCAATCAGAATATTCCTACCTTAATTCCGATTGGCTGATAGAATCCTATCAGCCAATCGGAATTCGAGGGACGCCATCTTGGATGACGTCCCTTAAAGGAACCGTCATTCGGCTAGTAGGCGTCTGGAGAAGAGGATGTTCCGCGTCGGATGGAAGATGATGGCTCCCGAAGAAAGAAGATTAAAGATACCATTGATAGAAGACTTCATCCGGATCATGGACCTCTTCAGCTCCCGCTTGGATGAAGACTTCATCCGGATAATGGACCTCTTCAGCTCCCACTTGGATGAAGACTTCAGCCGGATCATGGACCTCTTCAGCCCCCCGCTTGGGCTTGGATCAGGACATCGGAGGAGATCTTCAGGACGGATCGGTGAACCTGGTATGGTGAAGATAAGGTAGGAAGATCTTCAGGGGCTTAGTGTTAGGTTTATTTAAGGGGGGTTTGGGTTAGATTAGGGGTATGTGGGTGGTGGGTTGTAATGTTGGGGGGGGTATTGTATTTTTTTTTTACAGGCAAAAGAGCTGAATTCTTTGGGGCATGCCCCGCAAAGGGCCCTGTTCAGGGCTGGTAAGGTAAAAGAGCTTTGAACTTTAGTAATTTAGAATAGGGTAGGGCATTTTTTTATTTTGGGGGGCTTTGTTATTTTATTAGGGGGCTTAGAGTAGGTGTAATTAGTTTAAAATTGTTGTAATATTTTTCTTATGTTTGTAAATATTTTTTTATTTTTTGTAACTTAGTTCTTTTTTATTTTTTGTACTTTAGCTAGTTTATTTAATTGTATTTATTTGTAGGAATTGTATTTAATTAATTTATTGATAGTGTAGTGTTAGGTTAATTGTAGGTAATTGTAGGTAGTTTATTTAATTAATTTATTGATAGTGTAGTGTTAGGTTAATTGTAGGTAATTGTAGGTAGTTTATTTAATTAATTTATTGATAGTGTAGTGTTAGGTTTAATTGTAACTTAGGTTAGGATTTATTTTACAGGTAATTTTGTAATTATTTTAACTATTTTAGCTATTAAATAGTTCTTAACTATTTAATAGCTATTGTACCTGGTTAAAATAAATACAAAGTTACCTGTAAAATAAATATAAATCCTAAAATAGCTATAATATAATTATAATTTATATTGTAGCTATATTAGGATTTATTTTACAGGTAAGTATTTAGCTTTAAATAGAAATAGTTTATTTAATAAGAGTTAATTAATTTCGTTAGATTTAAATTATATTTAACTTAGGGGGTGTTAGTGTTAGGGTTAGACTTAGCTTTAGGGGTTAATACATTTATTAGAATAGCGGTGAGCTCCAGTCGGCAGATTAGGGGTTAATGTTTGAAGTTAGGTGTCGGCGATGTTAGGGAGGGCAGATTAGGGGTTAATACTATTTATTATAGGGTTAGTGAGTCGGATTAGGGGTTAATAACTTTATTATAGTAGCGCACAGGTCCGGTCGGCAGATTAGGGGTTAATAAGTGTAGTTAGGTGGAGGCGACGTTGTGGGGGGCAGATTAGGGGTTAATAAATATTATATAGGGGTCGGCGATGTTAGGGCAGCAGATTAGGGGTACATAGGGATAATGTAAGTAGCGGCGGTTTAAGGAGCGGCAGATTAGGGGTTAATAATAATATTCAGGGGTCAGCGATAGCGGAGGTGGCAGATTAGGGGTTAATAAGTGTAAGGTTAGGGGTGTTTAGACTCGGGGTACATGTTAGATTGTTAGGTGCAGACGTAGGAAGTGTTTCCGCATAGCAAACAATGGGGCTGCGTTAGGAGCTGAACGCTGCTTTTTTGCAGGTGTTAGGTTTTTTTTCAGCTCAAACAGCCCCATTGTTTCCTATGGGAGAATCGTGCACGAGCACGTTTTTGAGGCCGGCCGCGTCCGTAAGCAACTCTGGTATCGAGAGTTGCATTTGCGGTAAAAATGCTCTACGCTCCTTTTTTGGAGCCTAACGCAGCATTTGTTTGAACTCTCGATACCAGAGTTAAATTTATGGTGCGGCCAGAAAAAAACCCGCGGAGCGTTAACAGCCCTTTTACCGCCAAACTCCAAATCTAGCCGTAAGTGTTTTGCGGTTAGGTTAGCACACATGAAATCTTAGTTAACTTAAGACACGTTATTGAAATAGTAGATATCAAATATTTTTTAAAAAATTATTACAAATTATTACAAATTATTAAACATACTGTAAAATACTCTAATTAACTTATAGGGCTCTATTTATTAAGCAGCGGATGCTGCTTCTGAGCCCCATCGTTTCAGGTCCGTCTGAAACGGAAGTTAAGAAACTGCTCCTTAACTTGTCCAACACCTTTTAAGTGTTGGACTGTCGTCCTCCCGATCTGATCGGGATGATTGACAGCCCCTGCTAGTGGGCGATTTTCTGCCAGTGAGCAGGGGCGGCATTGCATAAGCATTTCACCAGAAATGCTTGGTCATTGTTAAATGCTGACACACACACAGAAACATGTACTCACTAACAGTACATAGTGAGATGTTATAGTAAGAAATATAAATTTCCTAATTAAAGAAGAATATATACAAAGCACTGGACAAATGTATTCCAGAGTCTTCAGAACCTCCTCTACACTCTCAAGCTCAAGACACCTCTATAAAACTACCACCACTACCGCAGCATGCAGAATGGCATCAGATCTTGCATAAAAGACCTTATCGGCAATCAATATGGGAGAATCGTGCACGAGCACGTTTTTGAGGCTGGCCGCTTGCGTAAGCAACTCTGGTATCGAGAGTTGAAGCTGCGTTAAATATGCTCTACGCTCCTTTTTTGGAGCCTAACGCAGCTTTTATGTGGACTCTCAATACCAGAGTTATTTTTATGGTGCGGCCAGAAAAAAGCCGGCGTTAGCTACGTGGGTCTTTACCGACAAAACTCCAAATCTAGGCCTATGTCTTTCCAAATAAATAAAGCTCTGAAAAACAGCATTTAATATGGATTGATCATTAGAAAGTAAACTATATATAGTTACAATTTTAGGGGTAGATCTAATGGAGGTTAATATAAAAAATATCTAGCAACAACAGATTTCTCATTAGCAACCAATCCAAATTTGCACTTCTATATGAAACTCACAAAATAATTACTGCTCTTAACAATATGACCAGCTCCTAGAGTTTTTATCAATCTGCTACAATATTGTTACAGATATTTTATAAACTGTTGCTAATCCAATTACCACCAAGTAATTAAACCTTACTATGACCACCTTCTATTGAAATTAACCTAATTGCAACCTGTTTCGAAATATACAATCCATACAGATCAATGTGGGTTTATAAAAGGGAGATTGTCAACAGTTAATACCAGGAAAAAAAAATTAGATGATTTCCATATACTCTTCTATACCATTAAAACATTTTTTTAATGGTATAGATGCAAAGATAATAACTCTTGATGCTGAAAAAGCATTTTACACAGTAATATGGGATCACTTGTATACTACTATACAAAAATTCCATATTCAAGAAAATTTCTTGAACTTTGTTAAAGCACTGTATAGTTACCCGCAATCTGCAGTGATAGTGAATGGTTCTTTAACTGATTGGTTCACTTCAGAAAGAAGGCCAAGGTAGGGCTGTCCTCTATCCCCATTATTGTTTAATATGAACTTAGAATCTGTAGCAACTAAAATCAGATGGTATAGTAGTCGGAAAGAAGGAAATTAAAATGCTTTTATATACATATGATATTTTGCTTAGGAAAAAGAATTAAAATTATCAATATACTGTATTAACACAGGAAGCATTTTTTTTTAATTCCTCCTCAGGGTATAAATTTAAAGGGACAAAAAACAAGTTGGGGTAGAGACAAAATATAATAATATGTACTATAATTACTTTACCTGCAAATTTATACTGCAGTGCCTCGTCATTAACACTTTCTTTTAAGTGTCTGAATTATAGAGCTCTAAATCCCCCCCACAATTCCTTTTATGGCTGCATATATATCCACCATTGATATATTAGAATGCAATACTTTAAAAGCCATTATCTGCTGGAGCATGCCTAGAAATAAATAAGCTGCTGTGAACTCAGTTAAAATACAATGCCTGTGTTTCTGATGTTAAACACTGATAAGATGTGTGTGTGTGTGTGGGGGGGGGGGGGGATCGGTCTACTCCAGAAAGCACAGCTAATTAAGTAATTTTGCTTATTTTTTAAAATTGTTTTAAAATACTTACCAGCAATTTTTAAACAATTTTTTTATGCAAACTATTTTTACTTAATTAGCCCTTTTAGAAGAATCACAGATCTCAACATGTTTTATGGCGCTTTAACAAACTGAGGTCACAAAATGCTTTGATTAAATAAAATTAAGGATTATTTTTACGATTGTTTTAGATTCAATAAGATATCTTAGAATTAGAATCTCCTGTGATCTCGCTCTATGGTATAAATCAAATTATAGAGATATGATTAATAACATACAAAATAAGTTATTAAGATGGGCTATCTATTAACCCTTTCAGTTAAGATTTATTTTATTTAAAGCACGCATACAACCTACACTAACCTTCCTTTCTCCACTGCTATTCCCTAAAACCCCATAGCATGTAAGCCTATGAGCCCAGCTTTTTGTAGTTCCCCTTCATAAGAGCCGACTACAACAGTGCAACTCTCGGCAGGACCCTCTACCCATTTGATCCCCCTAATCGTTTTTTATATACCACTTATGTTCATAGCACTGCAGAACCTGTTGGCGCTCTACAAATACCTGATAATAATAAAATAATAAAAAATCATAAAAGGGTAATTCTTCTTGATGCAAAATATTCCTTTGTTGATTAAAAAGAAAGATTTAATCGTATTAAACAAGATGATAACAAAATTGTTATGGGGAAATGCTAAGCCAAAATTTGCTATGATTAAACTTAAGTTATCTAAATATAATGGGGGAATAGCACTACCTAATTAGGAATATTACAATTTAGTTTGCCGTGCAAATTTTTTTATTGATTGGATAACTTCTAATAATTGTTGTTCAGAAGTTGAAAGCAATGAAATCTTGTTATCTCCATATTCTCCATTAGCTTACATTCATATGCCCTGTAATAAAATGGATAATTAAATAAAAGATACACAAAAATAGTAATTGATCCAATGAATATAGATTATACAAATTTTCCTTGGATAACTAAAACTAGGAATCCTTATTTTGAAGAAAGGATGTTATAATCTATTTTTTTGTTGGAAAAGATAAGGCTTACATTTTATTAAACAATTAATTCATTTTCAGGGGCAAAATATTAAATCTAAGGCAAGAATTTGAATGTGATATACATTATTTGTTTCACTTATTTACTAATTAGAGGTTTTTGTAATAAACTAGTTAACTACTATAGATGGAAATGAATGGAGCGAATAGCTTTTTTGTTAATCAGCATACAAACGTATATGTGTTTACTTGGCTCAATAATTAATAAAATGTTACCAAAGATGGCAGATAAATTGAATTTGGTGTTAGAATCCCCTATATCCCCTACAGGCTTAGTTCAGAGTTTCAGAAGTATAGAGAAAACTACTTCATCTGCATCCTGGAGAAAATCTCATTTAGATTTCATGTTTTCTTTAATTCCGATTTTGCTAAATACATTTTTATTATTGTTTAAAAAGATAGATAACCCCTTTATTACCCATTCTCCAGTTTTGCAGAACCAACACGGCTGTATTAATACTTTTTTTTTTTTTACCTCTGTGATTACCTTGTATCTAAGCCTCTGCAGACTGCCCCCTTATTTCAGTTCTTTTAACAAACTTACATTTTAGCAAATCAGTGCCCTCTCATAAGTAAGTCCACGGGCGGGAGCACAATATTATATATTTAGCATGCATGAACTAAGTAACTAAATTGTCAAATGCATTAAAATAAGAAGCAGCCTTCAAGGGCTTAAAATTAGCATATGAGCCTACCTAGGTTTAGCTTTCAACTAAGAATACCAAAAGAACAAAGCAAATGGGATGATAAAAGTGAACTGGAAAGTTATTTAAAATTGCATGCCCTACAGCTAAATCGATTCATAAATTTTTCCACAAGATTTAGATTCCCATATTACTTAGTCAATGATTCTAAATTTAAGAATCACTTGATCAGTAAATTTAAGGAATATCTGCGTTTTAACTCTGAGTTTGCCAACCGTCCGGAAATCTTCTGGGGGGCTGCTAAGACAGTCCTCAGAGGGGAAATAACGGCATATGCCGCTATGATATCCAAAAAACTGAAAAAAAGAGAGAAAGAGATCACAAATTCCGTGACCAATGCTTATAATCGTTACTTGCTGCAAAATACACCTTTCCACTGGGCTAAATATATAAAAGCTAAGAGCGAAAGAGATGCTGTGGCACTATTAGTGGAAACACAGAGAGAATTTAAATTTCAGGCCAAGCTCTATCGATTCGGCAACAAATCTGGCAAACTATTAGCCAAGCTAGCCAAAGGTGAAAATAAGCCTCCTATGATTGAAAAAGTTTTTCATCGTGGGAAGCTACTGGTGAAAACAGAAGACATCCTAGAGGCTTTCGCAGAGTATTACAGAGATTTGTACTCTGCAAGGGCAGTAGACAAACCTCAGTCTGAGCAATTCTGGGGCCAGGTTAATTGTCCCTCAATCACAGCAGAAATAAACTCTATCTTGAACAGTCCGATTTCTAATGAGGAAGTTAGCAAAACGATTTTTGAATCAGCAACGAACAAAGCAGCAGGTCCCGATGGCCTTCCCAATGAGGTATATAAGATCTTAACCTCAGAGATAGTTCCGTATTTATGTAAAACATATAATTAATTTTTCATAGACGGTAATACTATACCTGCTGGCTTTTCAGCCTCTTTTACAACCTTGATTCTGAAGGGAGGCAAGGACCCCACTCATAAGGAATCATATCGACCGATAGCCCTCTTGAATTCGGACTATAAGATACTAGCCTCAATCTTGGCACGTAGGCTTCAAGGTGGCCTTCCACATATTATTCACAAGGATCAAGCAGGGTTCATCCACGGCCGTAATTCAGCCTCCAAAATTAGAGAAGTTCTCCTGATGACATAATTTTTTCAAAATAGAAAGAAAGGGACAGAGGGCAAAAAGGATCTTGCAATAGTCGCCATTGATGCGGCTAAGGCATTTGATTCAGTTTATTTTAGCCACTTGTTCACCTCCTTAGTTAAATTTGGATTTAGGGACAATTTTGTTAGTTTTATCCATAACTTATATAAGCGTCCATCCACCAAACTAATAGTAAATAACTCACTATCCTCAGATATTACAATTCAAAGGGGAACACGTCAGGGGTGTCCCTTGTCCCCTCTTCTTTTCGATATTGCCATAGAGTCTCTTGCAATAAAGATCCGACAGAGTATTGAGGGCATTAATCTGGGTGAACATGTAATGAAGGCTGCACTCTATGCAGATGATGTACTTCTTTACATTTCAAATACAAAGTCGAATATACCCAAATTACTTAGTATTATCCAACAATTCGGCTCCTTCTCTGGGTATATGATCAATACCTCTAAATCAGAACTATTTTGGTTAAATAAAAACAGCGATTCAATCCAAGACAGTCCGTTTAAAGAGGTCTCAGAATCATTTAAATATCTGGGCATTATTATACCAACAAGTCTCACTGATTTGTATAAAGTAAATATAACGCCCATTCTAACAATGATTTGTGAGAGATTGAAATCTTGGCAAAGTTTACCCATTTCACTGTCTGGGAGAATAGCCTTATACAAAATGATTCTTCTCCCAAAACTTTTGTATATATTACAAAACATCCCACTAATATTATATGGAAAAGATATCAGATTGCTTAATAGGGCGGTTGGGAAATTCCTCTGGCAGGGGAAAAAGGCGAGAATCTCGCTAACAAAATTAACTTTGGCAAAGGAACATGGAGGTTTAGCTTTGCCAGATATCAGGCAATACAACATGGCATTCCTAGCACGAACAGTGATGGACTGGATTCTTTCTAAAGACTATGTTACAAACATTTCATTAGAAGCAAATATCTGTCGCCCATATCTTCTTACTGCATTGTTGCATTGTACACCCAAACTGTTACCTCCCGAAATTAAACAGCTCAAAAGTATTTCGAATCCGATAAAAGCCTGGTGGAAAATAGGATCTGCCCTAAGATTGGATTGCGGCATGTCTCAGTACCTACCAATAAAAGGAAACCCTAGATTTCAGCCTGGCCTCGATGGGGCCATATTTGATAGATGGTCCCATCTAGGACTGGTAAAAGTTAAGCAAATTTTTGAAAACGATTCAAACATTATAAAAACATTTGAACACTTGAAAAACGAATTTAACTTAACACATAAGGAATTCTTTGCATATCTGCAACTAAGACACTATGGATCAAAGATTGTTAGAAGCACAGATTGGTCATGGACTCTAGGAAAATTGGAGAAGTGGTTGACTTTGATGAAGGCTGGACGTATGTCAATCACCCCTTGCTATCTACTTCTTAACGCCAACAAAGGAATTCCTTTGTTGGAACACATAGCAATGACATGGTCCAGCTTAATCCCCTCAGAAACGGTAGATTCAAATACTGTACAGAGATCAATAGGAAGGGTTTCCCAGGCTACTCTCTCTGCTACCTGGAGGGAAGCACACCTTCAAATTTTACACAGAACATATTTCACCCCAGCTCTAGGTTGCAAAATACATCATTCGGAATTTAGGGCCTGCCCAAAGTGTTCCCTTGTTGCAGCAGATTTGGTCCATATGCTATGGAATTGTCCAAAAATACGCCAATTTTGGCATAGACTTGAATATTGGCTTAATAAAAATCTGGTGGCTGCTCACAATTTTAGCTGCCAGATATTTGATCCTTAAGTGTTGGAAGAGCTCCAAGGTTCCATCAATTCTTGAGGTAAAAAATTGTTTGAAGAAACAATGTATGATTGAGCAAAGAGATACCAATATTGATAATGAAGGAGACATAAAAAAATTATTTTTGAAATGGTCAGCCTTTATCAAAGGCTACCCAACTAACGAAATAGAAATGATAATTTTCCCATTTAGGAACTCAGAACTGGTACTGCTCAATCTGTGGTAGAGAGTGGGGGTGAGAGCAGGGGGGATATGCATTAACATACAAGATATACATTTTTCCTTCCCCTCCCCCATCCCCTTTTTTTTTTTTTTTTTTGTCTGGGGGTAGGGATAAGGGGAGAAGAAGGAGGAAGATAGATTATGGAAGAGAAAAAGGAAAAAGGAGGTGTAATATAAATCACATGTATTAGCAAACACAATCAAGGCAACCTGGCAATAGGAGTTACTGTAATGTAGTATGTCAAGTTATTTTCTTTTTTCTATGATGTAATAGAATTAAGTGATCCGCATCAAGAATGTTATAGCCACGTCTTAGACTTATTGTTTTCCTTTTATTTTTTTCTTTGATTATTTTGCCTTGACTATGTATTATATATTGTACTAAACCTCAATAAAAATGAAGTTAAAAAAAAAAAAATTGCATGCCCTATCTGAATCATGAAAGTTTCATTTTGACTAGACCGTCCCTCTAAAGTTAAATGAAATTATATTTTGATTAATAAAAAAGGTGAAAATTACTCTAAATTCATTAATATTGTAATTATAACTGTTTGGAAATTCATTTTCAAAACATAGAGATCAGCTGCTGATTGGTGATTGCCTATAAATGTCTTTGTCACTGGCTTCCTAATTTGTAATTCTAATACATAGAGAATTAATCATTTTGATAATAGAAGTAAATCAGAAAGTTGTTTAAAATGATATGCTTTATCTAAATTATGATAGAAAAAAAGTTGCATTTCCTATCCCTTTAATTAGAGACATACTTACATATTCGGTGAGTGCCCTTTGCACCAGCTTTCAAACACCACACTTTTTCAGAGAGTCAACAATGGCTTGTATGACACAAATAAAGTCTTCACTGATGTAATGCACACCACAAACAGCAGGCATGGAACCTCTATTCACACATAGTATATGTGTATATGCTTATGATCAAATGATACCTTAAATAGACATATTGTTGCTTATGGAAGTATATTGCAAATTTTTTCTATTTAAAACTAAAAAATGTACCCATGCATATTAATGTTGTCCTTTCTATCCCTTTTTTGACACAGAAATACTAGTGTAATTCCAGTAACATAGTAAAAGTGATGATACGTCATGCTATGCACAAATATATGTACAAGTCTTATCTAGTTTGTATCTGATTTTCTCAGTGTCTTAGGAACCTAAAAAAAAACAAAGAAAAAAAGAATGTAAATATAAACTCTATCTTTCAGCAGAACTTACCTATTGTTAGATACATTTATTCTGCTCCTTTTATGTGATTAGAGTCAAGTTTTTTATTTTATTGTGGTAATAATAGGACCCAAGGGTTTAATAATCTTTCTGTATGTCTCAGGAGATGTAGCTAAAGGTTGTGATGGCTATGAAATTATATTTGTGTTCATAAAAGCTTTCCCTAGAGGTAAGCAATAATCAAACATTGTATTAACTGTATAGGCTCTGAACATTGATTCAACATTTACTACACATATATAGAACTTAAATTCAAGGTTTGCCTGTCTATTCTATAAGCATTACCCAAAAATACATAGAAAAGGGACCCCAAAAAGACATATAATATCTGGAATTGACACCCTAACAGAAAACATATCTGGCTGGGTAGAAAATATACTAAAACCTCTGGTAAAATACACAGCCAGTTTCATTCAAGACTCCACAGACCTACTAAATAAAGTGGCTAATATAGGTGTACTTCCAGAAGATACCATATTGGCAACAATGGATGTTGAAGCACTATAAACCAACATCTCTCACCGAGATAGGCTAGCAGCATACCAGGAATTTTTACATCAACCCGCAGAGTGTGTCACACAACTAATATAATTCATACTCATGCATAACTACTTTACATTTAGGGAGGATATTTACTTACAAAAGATAGGGACAGCAATGGGAATAAGAATGGCTCCCCAGTATGCTAGCCTATTCATGGCAAACCTCAAAAATATTTTTTTATCTACCTGTAGTATAAGACCCCAGGCATACTTCCACTACATTGATGACATTCGAATAATATGGACAGCAGGTGAGCTACAATTCATTTCCACAAAATATTTACGAATACTACCCCACAAATAAATTCTCCCTAAACCACGCTACCACACACATCAATTGACACTACCCTTTACATTAAGGACAATATCATACATACTTCCATCTATCAAAAACCCACAGACTGGGGGCGGAGCCAACAACCAGGGCAGACAGACATGCATTTTTTGAGCTCCTAGGCCTAAACTGGAAAAAAGTATTTGTTTTTTAGCAAAGTCTGCACTAATTTCATATATAGACAACTACTGACTAGTTTGTCATTGTAAGATACCCTGCGTAAGGCGAAATATGTGACTAACTTAAGGATTAACTATTCTTGAATGAGGAAAACTCTGCACTGCAGGCCGTGAGATAACTGGGTCCACCCTTCCTGATGCCGACTCTCATCTATGCTGGACGACACCTGGGGCTCTCTACGATATGGAGGGAGGTCGTGGTCAATTATATACCCTATTGCAGGACCTGGATCGGCAGATAGCAAGTTGCTTTGCTGATCTATCAGCCACGTTAATATTGGCATTGAGGGGTTCAACCAATAACGCGCTACTTAGTGAGGAGCCCGGAGTTGCGCAGATAGCACTAAGGAGTGCCAACCTGGGAAGCATCACCAACCCCCTCTTCTGAGTATTTATTATGAGGATTGGGATGTTGTTTCATTTGAATGTAGTGACCCGCTCCACATTGATGGCTTGGTGATTGCTGTGACCGTCCCTGCACTTTCGGAATTGTTCCTGCAGAATGGGGAATTGAGATAGTCCCCCGACCCCAAATCGTCCCTCGTTACTAGAGAGGTGAATTGTTTGCCTCTAGCTTTTGACCGGGAAGAGTTGACTGGGTGTTACGACAGAAGTGTGGGGCCTGCACTGCTATTACCTTCGCTCAGTAAGTTCCGATTTCACGACTTGGATCTGTCTGACACTTTCTTATCTCTGGGCCATACTCTTGAGTCGCAGAGAACTGAGATACTGATTTACATGGCGCTAGCTGGACAGTTGGTGAGCCCTTTTGACCCAGGGGGTTGGTTCGGCCTCTGCTCTCCCTGATTGCCTGTGTGGCGCTTATAAGAGACACCTAGCACAGGAGTATCTAGATGGTTTCTCATATGCTAGATTAATCTGTAATAAACTAGACAACCAGAATTGACCTAAATAAGTCTGGGTTACAGCAATTTGCAGCCCCGTGCTGAATGCTATGTTACATGCTATTTCATAATGTTTGTTTATGCACACTGTAACTGCAGGGCTGAAAAATCTGCGATACTGCAGTTCTTTACCCTTCACTTACATTGTTATATTTTAGCTGTTATGTTTTTTCTCCATATGAATCTCTGTTTTATTTTTGATTTGACACCCCCTAACCTATTTATCTCTCAAGCTCTTCACTTAGGATTCCCTAACCTTATAGATGCAAATCTTGTGTGTATTTTCGATTCATTCTGATTTAGAAAGCCCACTATAGACACACCAACTGTATATCAGGATACTGCAATATATGTGTCTACTATACGTTTTTCTTTAGAAAGGCTCAGTGTGTTAATCTAAGCCTGTTCTGCTGGTTGCGGCCGAACCAGTGGATTTGGCAGTATTTACAGAAACTTATGCGATATTGGAATGATGTCCTATTACTGCATATTATTTGACACGATGGAAACTTTCTAGTTATATCATTGTGATGGGAAAGCTACGTACTATTAATATTTGCAGGAAACTGTAATACATGTATACTTCCACTTGCAAAATGTTATTTTTTATATGCATCATGTTCTTTAGATTTGTATCTTAAGCGTCCTTCCCTCGAAGAGAGAGTGATTAATTTATTATATTACCATGTTAGTGGCGGTAATCTAGGGTGTATAGCTACTCAAATCTCCACAACTAGCTCTTTTTAAAAAGTATGGAGTCCTGAGCCTACTAACACCCTCATAATGTATCTGACTACCTAATATAGCCTTAATTAAAATCTGTACTATGTATATTTTTATGTAGTATCTAAATACTATATATCACCTTTCCCCCCCCCCACACTTTTTAGCTACTGTTCACCCTTATCTTCGGTGGACAAACAAGCAGTGTTTACCCGCTATCGATATTGTAATGATATAAGTTGCTCCTATTATTCTGTTTACAAAGAAACTGAGGACAGTTTATTAAAGTATCCAATACTTCCCGACTTGCCCTCTAATCTTATGCATTTCGTAGGAGCAACTTGTTATGACTCCCTATAATTTGTAAATCCTCAGATAATAAATACATTTATTTTATAATCAGCTTATCACTCTATAAGATGTATAAGTTTTTCTGGGTATTCAAATTATATAAATTTGTTATGCGTTCATATAGGAATCAAAAGGAAAAAAGAGGTAATACTGGATTATGTGTATTTTACTTTGTATTAGCATACAATATCCTTTATTTTCACTATGTTTTATGTGTTTTTGGAGAGATACATATAGGATGTCTGAATTAAGATTTCTCTACTCTCTTATATGAAGAGGTTTCATTGTAGATAAACAATGTCTTGTATGCAAAACTTACCAAAATGATACAAAATGTATATTTTGTTTATGTTTTTTCTTTCTCGTATTGCCTCAATAAAAAAGTTTGATTAAAAAAAAAAAAAAAGGCAAAGTAGTAAGTGCCCCTTGCAGCTGCTAACGGACAGCCCGCTTTGGATGACAGGAGAACTGTGGGGAGTAGCGGTCAAGGAGGAATTGGAGACTCCGCTTTTCCACCCCAATCTGCCCACACTTTCATCCGCATAAGGGATGAGGTGGAGATTTTCCCCGGGAGGACGCCACGTGGGAGCGTGGACCGAACACATAGTACAGCCTGAAAGTACAACAAACAGTGATGTGCAGGCACTACTGTGGTTCGGGCAGGCTCTGAAAAGTGCAGCGGTCACCCACTTGGAGCTGAGTGGTGTGACGGAGATCTTACGGAGGCCTTGAGCACAGTCTGAGGAGCAGAGCTGTGAGCGCGGTGGCGCCATCTTTACCTGCAGCGGCTGCATTGCCTCACACAGACCGAACCTGCAGCAACAAGAACCGGTGGAGCTGGTAAGACACAGAGCAGCCACGCTGCTTCGCACATCACATACCCCCAGTGCTTGTGGTCCTGCTTGTGGTCCTGCCGTTGATCCTTGTAACACTGCCTACATTTACACCTCACTTAAGCCCCTAATATCAATCCAGAGGTGGGGGTGTTGTCTATACATCTGGGCCTGCTGGAGTGGAGGCTGTAAGGGACCTGGGGTGAGAGACATTTCCTTTCCTTTACAGAAGAGGGGAGGGAGATACGCAATACAAAGAAGCTAAGCAGCGCAGAACTCCTGTTGGGTCACATAATACGACATTTTGCCTGCTTGGTCTAATTGCTCTCACACAATATACCTGGACTGATTGACCCGCAAGCAAGTGACTGCAAATAGAATTTGGCTACCATTTTTGGCGGTATAGTCCCTTGGAATGCTGTTGCAGAAGTCTCTTGTTCTTTTCCTATTTTTTTGCTAACTGTGTACACGTGTAAAAGATGTCTATACATTATTGCGACTCCTGGTTTTGAAATCTTAGGGGGCTTGTTGTATATACTCTGAGAATATTGGTACAAATATTTATTTTTCTCTTCATTTATTGCAAACTGTGTGCATATGTAAAAGCTTTCTATACATCTTTGCCATTCATGGTTTTGAAAACTTGGGGGGTATATTGTGTACATTCTGTGAAAACTGACATAAATCAGATCATAGCCATAATATTGTAAATACAGTGACGGTACCAGGGTCTGAGAGCTGCTATAATATCTAACCTGAGGGCTCAGGGATCGTAGACATTAAACTAATTGTAGTTCCCACACTAGACCCCTGTGGCCTTTATATTGGAGAGGGCCTACAGACAACAAAATAACATTTGCAGTGCAATCCTTTCCCATACTCAGCACCCCCTCTCAGATGTATATGTAACACATACACTTCTTCTTTATATGGATAGATTCCTAGAGCCCTCAAAAATGTCTAGTAGAGGCAAGACAGGTGACAAAAAACAAAAAAATTCTGCAGAAAGCACCTCTGCCCTTACACCTAAAAAGGTTGACACCCTGCCTGAGCTCACTGAATCACAGACCATAGTACAGCAACTTACATCACTCTTTATGCCTAAAATGGACAGTATTCAAAAAGGTGTGGATACCTTGGCAGGGGAGGTCAAGCAGATAACGGCTCGCTTCAATGAAGTTGAAGAGAGAGTCTCAGAGCTAGAAGACTTCAATGTTTCACACACAAAGAAAGTCGAAGATCTGACACACCAGAACCAAATCTTATATCAGCGCTTGGAAGACCTAGAAAATAGGTCCAGGTGAAATAATGTTCGCCTTCTGGGTCTCTCAGAAAATATTAAACCATCTGACATAATACACTTCATTGAGCATGACTTAGCATCCCTACTAGGTATTGCGACAGGCATTATGAGGGGTAGTGTCGAAAGGGAGCATAGAGTAGGTCCAGAGAGGCAAAATCCTAGAGAGGGCCAACCCCCCAGACAAATAATGATAAAATTCTTACACTTTCAGGTGAAGGTGCAGGTGCTGCGAGCATACCGTAGACTCCCCTCCTTGATGTATGAGAATTCCAAACTCCTGTTCTTTCAGGATTACTCCGCTGAGTTGATGAGAAAAAGGAGGGAGTTATCTGCGATATGCTCGTCTTTAAACAAGGAGGGCAGGAAAGTTTACCTCCTATACCCAGCGAGACTAAAATTGCTAACGGATAATGGCCCCAGGTTCTTTGATTCGCCCGAGGAGGCACAGGCCTTTCTGGGGGAGAGTCAGAGGCAGCCTGGTAACTCTCGTAGAGGAGCAATGCAGGTAGACCCTGATTGAGAAATGATCTAAGTAGTTAGAAGGTAAAGACCATGATTACAGTTTTCATGGGTTATCTCACAATTGTAATATGTTTCATTACCACTATTGGGTGTATTGCCCTGGGTGATATTCAGACACATGCTGGGGTGGTGCGATCCATAAGGACTTTACCCTTTGACGCTGTGCTGGTGTCACTATCATGGCAATGCTCTGCAATGGGAGATCTGTGGGAAAAATTGATTTTGACGATTAATGTGCCTGTATTATTTGAGCAACTGCTCTCATGTAAGTTACTGTTATTAGCGCATATTAATATGAAAACTAGATCAAATACATGGAACGCGCTTAGCATTTGTTGTAAAGTGATGTTGAACGATTTGTTGATAACATTTGTATATACTCTAATGCAACTGTTACACTTACTCTTGGTACTAGGTCTCATGCTGATGTGGCAGGTAGTTTATCATGGATGCACGGGCCAGACCCCGGGCCGCCGCATGAACCATGATATGAAATATAGTCCTTTAATCTCGCTCCCGCATCTGCAGGAGACAGTGGGTGTTCTCGCTGCATGGAGAATGGGGCGGCCCGGGTACCTCGCTGAAAGCTGTACCAACCACTGTTCACCAAGACTGACAATCTGTTCTATTTTTTTTTTTTGTCTTGTTCATATGCTGCTATTTCTAACAACTCTGTTTGCTGCGGGAAATGGTGGGCCACGGTCCCTGGAGACTGTGTTTTTTTCAATTTGAACTTTTTTTTTTCTCTGAAAAAAACTTTGTCCCTGATTCAGTGGAAACCTGCGAGGTCTCAAGCCTATGCCAAAGACCATTGGACAATTGATGCGCTGCATCAACATCCTTTAAAAATCTTTTTTTTTCTCTTTCAACATATGGATGGAATTAATACACCAATGGTTGGACGCGTGCAGACGACCCTCCCCATTGATGGGACAGATGCTGGTTTCAAAGGGGAATTTTTTTTTTTTCTCTTCTCTCCTCGGCCTGCTCCCCTCTCGCCCCCTTATTTTGCAGACCCAGACCCGAAAGCACATGGTTCGGAAAGGAAGCATAGATGGTAGCTAAGTTTATTTCCTGGAATGTGGGTGGAATCCACTTGCCCATTAAGAGAAAAACTATACTCACGCATTTACGTAAGATACACACTGATGTGGCCCTTTTGCAGGAGACACACCTGACTGACTCTGAACACAAGGAGTTAAAAACAGATTGGGTGGGTAGCATTGCATTTGTTTCACACACTAGCTCTAGTAGAGGACTGATTGTCCTTTTTGGGAAAACATCTGGCGTGGACATTCTTAGAACTCACAAGGACCCACAGGGTAGCTACCTCATAGTCCAAATTAAAATGGGCATGCAGCTCTACACTTTGTGTAATTTGTATGCCCCCAACCAAAAAAGTGCATGCTTCTGGGCCCAACTCACTAGGGTACTAACACCATACCTAGATACAAAGATTATACTGGGGGGGGACTTCAACCTTGCACCTGATCAAGTGTGTGATAGGATGCGAGCCCCGGGACTCCCTTCAGAAGATAATCGGCCTAAATACATGGGGCGATTTGAGAAGAAAATTTTCTCTAACCTAGAAAAAGAGTTGGGGCTGTGCGACATATGGCGACTGCGCCATCCAGAGAGCAGAGCTTACTCTTGTATCTCCAAGGCCAAGGCGTCCTTGTCAAGGATAGACCTTTTTATGATCTCTGAATCGGTTTTCTCGTTGGTTCAACAAGCCAAGATACACAATATCCTAGTATCTGACCACGCACTGGTTGAGCTTACACTCCACCTCCACAGATGCCCTGCCAATAGAAACACTTTGAGATTTCCAAGCTATCTAATTAACTCAGTGCCTTTCAAACAGTTCCTGATACACTCCTGGAATGATTTCTACACTGACAACTTGGCTCACGTTGGTAACCCCCCAGCAAAAGTGGTGTTAGCAGGTAATATTATTTCATACCTGGCTGACCTTTGGCGTAAAACCTAGCTTCGCTATGTCACACTGGAAAAAAGCCTGTTGATGGCTTATAGTAGTTACTGCACCACTAAAACTAGAGAGCTGTATGACGAGTATGTCACCGCTAAAGAAAATTTGGATGCATTTATGTCCCAACAGGCAGCGGCAGGGTTGATCAAAACAGCATCCAAATTTTATAGATTTGGGAATCGATCTGGGAAGCTATTGGCATCTTTAACCAAAGCTCGCACAGCAAAAAAGGATGTTGCCTCCTTGAAATACAGAGGGAAGGTGCATACTACACCCATGGATATTGCCAGAGGGTTTGCAGAGTATTATGCTGAGCTGTATACAAAGCAACCGGGGTGCTTAGCCAGGATCAGATAGACCAACTGAACTCCCCCATCACGGCGGAAGAAGTTGATAGAGCAATACAAAACATGGCTCTGGGTAAGGCACCAGGTCCAGACGGCTTACCTGTGGAATTTTATCGGTTACTGCAACCCAATATAGCCGCAACACTTCTGGAGATGTTTAATGGATACATCCCTAAGCCAGGGAAAGACCACTGTCTACCTGAATCATACCGACCCATCTCGCTACTGAACGCTGACTATAAGATATTTATGGCAGTGTTAGCGGCCCGACTAAAGATCCTATTACCATCCCTTCTGCACCCAGATCAAAACGGTTTTGTGTACCAGCGATCATCGGTGGTTAACTTGCGAAGGGTTATGCAGGTCATTGACTTTTGCTGGAGGAGAGGTGAGGGTCAGTATCGGGATGATGTGTCGGAGGCCTTCCTGCTGTCCCTGGATGCAGAGAAGGCCTTCGATAGAGTTGAGTGGGAGCATCTGGACAATACCTTAATGCGTTTCAAAGTGGTAGGAAAGTTTGCGCAAACTATCCGGAACATATATTCGAGACCAGTGGCCAGAGTTGTGGCAAATGGTATGTTCTCTTCAGACATTGTCTTGCAGTGAGGCACGAGACAAGGGTGCAAATTGTCCCCTCTGCTTTTCGACTTGGCATTGGAGCCTTTGGCCATTAAACTTCGGCAGAGCTTCCCGGGGGTCAAAGTACACGGAAAGCCGCAACAGTTGGCCTTATATGCTGACGACATGCTGCTATTTGTTGAGGATCCTGCTGAGCATGTCCCTAATATCCTTAGGATCATTCAAAACTTTGGTAGCTTTTCCGGCTATAAGATCAATACAGGAAAGTCAGAAATATTGTGGCTGAATAAGCACTCGGCTAGCAAAGGGACCTATCCTTTTACTGAAGTTGGGAACGGACTAACCTATTTAGGCATCCAACTGCATAGAAATCCTCACAACTTATACGACTCGAATCTTTCAAACCAATGTGCCAACTTGTGTAAACAGTTACAGCAGTGGAGTTCACTACACTTATCAATCATGGGACGAATCAGCCTCGTCAAAATGGTCACGTTGCCGAGGCTACTTTACCCCATGTTTATGCTGCCCTTCCTATTGAATAAGAGGGATCTGAACTCCTTGAACATGGCGGTCAAAAAATTTGTGTGGAAAGGGGGTAAGCCTCGCATAGCGGCTGCACACTTGCAGCCATCGTACAACTCTGGGGGCTTGGGTCTCCCAAATTTTAGAATGTATAACTGGGCAGCCTTGATCAGGCTGGTCCTTGACTGGCAATTGGGTACCTCCCACTTCTGTGATATTGATTTCGAAAACGCAGCACTGAAACCTATAGATCTAACGTACTTACCACATTTAAAGGTAACCGAAACACCCCCACACATTAAATCCTCTATCGTCTATAAGGGACCATTGGCAGCCTGGCGCATGGCTCATACATACTTGGGGCCACGGTCCCCTTCTGCTAAACTATTGCCCATAGTGGGCAACCTCGATTTCCCAGCAGGCACAGACACATTACCCTTTCGCCATTGGAGGGATAAGGGAATAAAGACAATTGGAGACTTATTGGACCCCTTGACACACACGGTTAAGACCTTTACGGATCTGAGTACGAGATATGATATCCCCAACACGCAATTTTACGCTTATCTCCAAATATGCCATTATATTGATGATCTTAAACAAAAAGATCCAAATTTCTGGAGCACCCCGGTGTTTGCTATATCGCAAACTTCATTCAAGTTGGGGAATTTCTCGATGTCTAGTATATATAAGACATTAATGCATAAGTCAATGACTGACTGTCAAAAACTCACTTTGGATAAGTGGATGGCAAGAGGAGTGAATGATATCACCAACATAGACATCCAGAAAAGTCTGGAGCTAACTAAAAAAGCAACACTGAGCATACCCTTGCGTGAGTCGCAGGTGAGAATGTTGCATTTTGATTACATTACCCCTAATAGGATCTCCAAATGGAATCCACACTTGCCAAACAGGTGTGGCAAGTGTGGAGCCGCGGCTCCAGATGTCCCACACTATTTCTATTACTGTCCCCTGGTGAGACAGTTTTGGGCCAGACTGCAACACTGGCTTAAATGCATAATGGATGCTTCAGTCACTCTACAGCTAGACCAGATATGCTTTTTTAGATTGCGCGACACTCCTCACAAATACCACACAATGCTGACATTGACGATGCTGATTGCCAGAAACTGCATACTATGCTTATGGACAGATAGAAAATCACCTACTGTAGGGCAATTTAAGCGCAAACTATTTAAGCATCTGTTCATTGAACAGTATGACGTCAGATTGGACACTGCCCATAGACTAAGACCCTTTTTGACAAAGTGGGGACCTTTTTTGAAAAAGAAGACTCCCACAATACAAAGACAAATACTTGGCCCATTTTCCCAAACGGAAATTCTTTTAGAGGCATCCCTGAGAGGCGAATGGACTGCACTATATGATAAAGATGCATCAGTAGTGGATGACAGACAGGGTGAGATCCTAATTTCACAAATCCTATAGACCGGAAAATTAAGAACCAAGCTAGATGCCATGGATGGAAGGGGGGAGGGGAGAGAGGAGAAAGGGGAGAGAGACCCCTTGGATTTTTTTTTTTTTTTATCCCCCAATCTAGGGGAGCCCCGCCAGACCCCAAGGTACGTTTGGAATCACCCACGGGTGAGGTTAAATATTGATGTAATATGTTAAGTTATAAATGTATAAAAAAAAGTTAAAGGGGAAGGGAACGGCAGAATTCTGATAACTATCAAACTCTAAACTCTGAACAGGTGTATGATGTAAATGACTCGAAGCAATACTGTCAAGCTAAACGCATGTTGAGGATGTCAACATTTGTATGATGCAATTGATATGTTATTTGTATATCTATAGACGAATTGTAACTGTTTCCATTCTCCTTTTCTCTTCAATAAAAAGAATTGGAGTAGCGGTCAAGGAGGAATTGGAGACTCCGCTTTTCCACCCCAATCTGCCCACACTTTCATCCGCATAAGGGACGAGGTGGAGATTTTCCCCGGGAGCACGCCACGTGCGAGCGCGGACCGAACACATAGTACAGCCTGAAAGTACAACAAACAGTGAAGTGCAGGCTGTGGTTCGGGCAGGCTCTGAAAAGTGCGGCGTTCACCCACTTGGAGCTGAGTGGTGTGACGGAGATCTTACGGAGGCCTTGAGCACAGTCTGAGGAGCGGAGCTGTGAGCGTGGTGGCGCCATCTTTACCTGCAGCGGCTGCATTGCCTCACACAGACCGAATCTGCAGCAACAAGAACCGGTGGAGCTGGTAAGACACAGAGCAGCCACGCTGCTTCGCACATCACATACCCCCAGTGCTTGTGGTCCTGCTTGTGGTCCTGCCATTGCTCCTTGGAAAACTGCCTACATTTACACCTCACTTAAGCCCCTAATATCAATCCGGAGGTGGGGGTGTTGTCTATACATCTGGGCCTGCTGGAGTGGAGGCTGTAAGGGACCTGGGGTGAGAGACATTTCCTTTCCTTTACAGAAGAGGGGAGGGAGATACGCAATACAAAGGAGCTAAGCAGCGCAGAACTCCTGTTGGGTCACATAATACGACATTTTGCCTGCTTGGTCTAATTGCTCTCACACAATATACCTGGACTGATTGACCCGCAAGCAAGTGACTGCAAATAGAATTTGGCTACCATTTTTGGCGGTATTGTCCCTTGGAATGCTGTTGCAGAAGTCTCTTGTTATTATCCTATTTTTTTGCTAACTGTGTACACGTGTAAAAGATGTCTATACATTATTGCGACTCCTGGTTTTGAAATCTTAGGGGGCTTGTTGTATATACTCTGAGAATATTGGTACAAATATTTATTTTTCTCTTCATTTATTGCTAACTGTGTGCATATGTAAAAGCTTTCTATACATCTTTGCCATTCATGGTTTTGAAAACTTGGGGGGTTTATTGTGTACATTCTGTGAAAACTGACATAAATCAGATCATAGCCATAATATTGTAAATACAGTGACGGTACCAGGGTCTGAGAGCTGCTATAATATCTAACCTGAGGGCTCAGGGATCGTAGACATTAAACTAATTGTAGTTCCCACACTAGACCCCTGTGGCCTTTATATTGGAGAGGGCCTACAGACAACAAAATAACATTTGCAGTGCAATCCCTTCCCATACTCAGTGCCCCCTCTCAGATGTATATGTAACACATACACTTCTTCTTTATATGGATAGATTCCTAGAGCCCTCAAAAATGTCTAGTAGAGGCAAGACAGGTGACAAAAACAAAAAAATTCTGCAGAAAGCACCTCTGCCCTTACACCTAAAAAGGTTGACACCCTGCCTGAGCTCACTGAATCACAGACCATAGTACAGCAACTTACATCACTCTTTATGCCTAAAATGGACAGTATTCAAAAAGGTGTGGATACCTTGGAAGGGGAGGTCAAGCAGATAACGGCTCGCTTCAATGAAGTTGAAGAGAGAGTCTCAGAGCTAGAAGACTTCAATGTTTCACACACAAAGAAAGTCGAAGATCTGACACACCAGAACCAAATCTTATATCAGCGCTTGGAAGACCTAGAAAATAGGTCCAGGTGAAATAATGTTCGCCTTCTGGGTCTCTCAGAAAATATTAAACCATCTGACATAATACACTTCATTGAGCATGACTTAGCATCCCTACTAGGTATTGCGACAGGCATTATGAGGGGTAGCGTCGAAAGGGCGCATAGAATAGGTCCAGAGAGGCAAAATCCTAGAGATGGCCAACCCCCCAGACAAATAATGATAAAATTCTTACACTTTCAGGTGAAGGTGCAGGTGCTGCGAGCATACCGTAGACTCCCCTCCTTGATGTATGAGAATTCCAAACTCCTGCTCTTTCAGGATTACTCCGCTGAGTTGATGAGAAAAAGGAGGGAGTTATCTGCGATATGCTCGTCTTTAAACAAGGAGGGCAGGAAAGTTTACCTCCTATACCCAACGAGACTAAAATTGCTAACGGATAATGGCCCCAGGTTCTTTGATTCGCCCGCGGAGGCACAGGCCTTTCTGGGGGAGAGTCAGAGGCAGCCTGGTAACTCTCGTAGAGGAGCAATGCAGGTAGACCCTGATTGAGAAATGATCTAAGTAGTTAGAAGGTAAAGACCATGATTACAGTTTTCATGGGTTATCTCACAATTGTAATATGTTTCATTACCACTATTGGGTGTATTGCCCTGGGTGATATTCAGACACATGCTGGGGTGATGCGATCCATAAGGACTTTACCCTTTGACGCTGTGCTGGTGTCACTATCACGGCAATGCTCTGCAATGGGAGATCTGTGGGAAAAAGGGATTTTGACGATTAATGTGCCTGTATTATTTGAGCAACTGCTCTCATGTAAGTTACTGTTATTAGCGCATATTAATATGAAAACTAGATCAAATACATGGAACGCGCTTAGCATTTGTTGTAAAGTGATGTTGAACGATTTGTTGATAAAATTTGTATATACTCTAATGCAACTGTTACACTTACTAGGTCTCATGCTGATGTGGCAGGTAGTTTATCACGGATGCACGGGCCAGACCCCGGGCCGCCGCATGAACCATGATATGAAATATAGTCCTTTAATCTCGCTCCCGCATCTGCAGGAGACAGTGGGTGTTCTCTCTGCATGGAGAATGGGGCGGCCCGAGTACCTCGCTGAAAGCTGTACCAACCACTGTTCACCAAGACTGACAATCTGTTCTATTTTTTTTTTTTTTTTGTCTTGTTCATATGCTGCTATTTCTAACAACTCTGTTTGCTGCGGGAAATGGTGGGCCACGGTCCCTGGAGGCTGTGTTTTTTTCAATTTGAACTTTTTTTTTTCTCTCAAAAAACTTTGCCCCTGATTCAGTGGAAACCTCAAGCCTATGCTAAAGACCATTGGACAATTGATGCGCTGCATCAACATCCTTTAAAAATCTTTTTTTTTCTCTTTCAACATATGGATGGAATTAATACACCAATGGTTGGACGCGTGCAGACGACCCTCCCCATTGATGGGACAGATGCTGGTTTCAAAGGGGATTTTTTTTTTCCTGCTCCCCTCTCACCCCCTTATTTTGCAGACCCAGACCCGAAAGCACATGGTTCGGAAAGGAAGCATAGATGGTAGCTAAGTTTATTTCCTGGAATGTGGGTGGAATCCACTTGCCCATTAAGAGAAAAACTATACTCACGCATTTACGTAAGATACACACTGATGTGGCCCTTTTGCAGGAGACACACCTGACTGACTCTGAACACAAGAAGTTAAAAACAGATTGGGTGGGTAGCATTGCATTTGTTTCAAACACTAGCTCTAGTAGAGGACTGATTGTCCTTTTTGGGAAAACATCTGGCGTGGACATTCTTAGAACTCACAAGGACCCACAGGGTCGCTACCTCATAGTCCAAATTAAAATGGGCATGCAGCTCTACACTTTGTGTAATTTGTATGCCCTCAACCAAAAAAGTGCATGCTTCTGGACCCAACTCACTAGGGTACTAACACCATACCTAGATACAAAGATTATACTGGGGGGGGACTTGAACCTTGCACCTGATCAAGTGTGTGATAGGATGCGAGCCCCGGGACTCCCTTCAGAAGATAATCGGCCTAAATACTTGGGGCAATTTGAGAAGAAAATTTTCTCTAACCTAGAAAAAGAGTTGGGGCTGTGCGACATATGGCGACTGCGCCATCCAGAGAGCAGAGATTACTCTTGTATCTCCAAGGCCAAGGCGTCCTTGTCAAGGATAGACCTTTTTATGATCTCTGAATCGGTTATCTCGTTGGTTCAACAAGCCAAGATACACAATATCCTAGTATCTGACCACGCACCGGTTGAGCTTACACTCCACCTCCACAGATGCCCTGCAAATAGAAACACTTTGAGATTTCCAAGCTATCTAATTAACTCGGTGCCTTTCAAACAGTTCCTGATACACTCCTGGAATGATTTCTACACTGACAACTTGGCTCACGTTGGTAACCCCCCAGCAAAAGTGGTGTTAGCAGGTAACATTATTTCATACCTGGCTGACCTTCGGCGTAAAACCTAGCTTCGCTATGTCACACTGGAAAAAAGCCTGGTGATGGCTTATAGTAGTTACTGCACCACTAAAACTAGAGAGCTGTATGATGAGTATGTCACCGCTAAAGAAAATTTGGATGCATTTATGTCCCAACAGGCAGCGGCAGGGTTGATCAAAACAGCATCCAAATTTTATAGATTTGGGAATCGATCTGGAAAGCTATTGGCATCTTTAACCAAAGCTCGCACAGCAAAAAAGGATGTTGCCTCCTTGAAATACAGAGGGAAGGTGCATACTACACCCATGGATATTGCCAGAGGGTTTGCAGAGTATTATGCTGAGCTGTATACAAAGCAACCGGGGTGCTTAGCCAGGATCAGATAGACCAACTGAACTCCCCCATCACGGCGGAAGAAGTTGATAGAGCAATACAAAACATGGCTCTGGGTAAGGCACCAGGTCCGGACGGCTTACCTGTGGAATTTTATCGGTTACTGCAACCCAATATAGCCGCAACACTTCTGGAGATGTTTAATGGATACATCCCTAAGCCAGGAAAAGACCACTCTCTACCTGAATCATACCGACCCATCTCGCTACTGAACGCTGACTATAAGATATTTATGGCAGTGTTAGCGGCCCGACTAAAGATCCTATTACCATCCCTTCTGCACCCAGATCAAAACGATTTTGTGTACCAGCGATCATCGGTGGTTAACTTGCGAAGGGTTATGCAGGTCATTGACTTTTGCTGGAGGAGAGGTGAGGGTCGGTATCGGGATGATGTGTCGGAGGCCTTCCTGCTGTCCCTGGACGCAGAGAAGGCCTTCGATAGAGTTGAGTGGGAGCATCTGGACAATACCTTAATGCGTTTCAATGTGGTAGGAAAGTTATATTCGAGACCAGTGGCCAGAGTTCTGGCAAATGGTATGTTCTCTTCAGACATTGTCTTGCAGTGAGGCACGAGACAAGGGTGCCAATTGTCCCCTCTGCTTTTCGACTTGGCATTGGAGCCTTTGGCCATTAAACTTCGGCAGAGCTTCCCGGGGGTCAAAGTACACGGCAAGCCGCAACAGTTGGCCTTATATGCTGACGACATGCTGCTATTTGTTGAGGATCCTGCTGAGCATGTCCCTAATATCCTTAGGATCATTCAAAACTTTGGTAGCTTTTCCGGCTATAAGATCAATACAGGAAAGTCGGAAATATTGTGGCTGAATAAGCACTCGGCTAGCAAAGGGACCTATCCTTTTACTGAAGTTGGGAACGGACTAACCTATTTAGGCATCCAACTGCATAGAAATCCTCACAACTTATACGACTCAAATATTTCAAACCACTGTGCCAACTTGTGTAAACAGTTACAGCAGTGGAGTTCACTACACTTATCAATCATGGGACGAATCAGCCTCGTCAAAATGGTCACGTTGCCGAGGCTACTTTACCCCATGTTTATGCTGCCGTTCCTATTGAATAAGAGGGATCTGAACTCCTTGAACACGGCGGTCAAAAAATTTGTGTGGAAAGGGGGTAAGCCTCGCATAGCGGCTGCACACTTGCAGCAATCGTAGAACTCTGGGGGCTTGGGTCTCCCAAATTTTAGAATGTTTAACTGGGCAGCCTTGATCAGGCTGGTCCTTGACTGGCAATTGGGTACCTCCCACTTCTGTGATATTGATTTAGAAAACGCCGCACTGAAACCTATAGATCTAATATACTTACCACATTTAAAGGTAACCGAAACACCCCCACACATTAAATCCTCTATCGTCTATAAGGGACGATTGGCAGCCTGGCGCATGGCTCATACATACTTGGGGCCACGGTCCCCTTCTGCTAAACTATTGCCCATAGTGGGCAACCTCGATTTCCCAGCAGGCACAGACACATTACCCTTTCGCCATTGGAGGGATAAGGGAATAAAGACAATTGGAGACTTATTGGACCCCTTGACACACACGGTTAAGACCTTTATGGATCTGAGTACGAGATATGATATCCCCAACACGCAATTTTACGCTTATCTCCAAATATGCCATTATATTGATGATCTTAAACAAAAAGATCCAAATTTCTGGAGCACCCCGGTGTTTGCTATATCGCAAACTTCATTCAAGTTGGGGAATTTCTCGATGTCTAGTATATATAAGACATTAATGCATAAGTCAATGACTGACTGTCAAAAACTCACTTTGGATAAGTGGATGGCAAGAGGAGTGAATGATATCACCAACATAGACATCCAGAAAAGTCTGGAGCTAACTAAAAAAGCAACACTGAGCATACCCTTGCGTGAGTCGCAGGTGAGAATGTTGCATTTTGATTACATTACCCCTAATAGGATCTCCAAATGGAATCCACACTTGCCAAACAGGTGTGGCAAGTGTGGAGCCGCGGCTCCAGATGTCCCACACTATTTCTATTACTGTCCCCTGGTGAGACAGTTTTGGGCCAGACTGCAACACTGGCTTAAATGCATAATGGACGCTTCAGTCACTCTACAGCTAGACCAGATATGCTTTTTTAGATGGCGCAACACTCCTCACAAATACCACACAATGCTGACATTGACGATGCTGATTGCCAGAAACTGCATACTATGCTTATGGACAGATAGAAAATCACCTACTGTAGGGCAATTTAAGCGCAAACTATTTAAGCATCTGTTCATTGAACAGTATGACGTCAGATTGGACACTGCCCATAGACTAAGACCCTTTTTGACAAAGTGGGGACCTTTTTTGAAAAAGCAGACTCCCACAATACAAAGACAAATACTTGGCCCGTTTTCCCAAACGGAAATTCTTTTAGAGGCATCCCTGAGAGGCGAATGGACTGCACTATATGATAAAGATGCATCAGTAGTGGACGACAGACAGGGTGAGATCCTAATTTCACAAATCCTATAGACCGGAAAATTAAGAACCAAGCTAGATGCCATGGATGGAAGGGGGGAGGGGAGAGAGGAGAAAGGGGAGAGAGACCCCTTGGATTTTTTTTTTTTTTTTTTATCCCCCAATCTTGGGGAGCCCCGCCAGACCCCAAGGTACGTTTGGAATCACCCACGGATGAGGTTAAATATTGATGTAATATGTTAAGTTATAAATGTATAAAAAAAAGTTAAAGGGGAAGGGAACGGCAGAATTCTGATAACTATCAAACTCTAAACTCTGAACAGGTGTATAATGTAAATGACTCGAAGCAATACTGTCAAGCTAAACGCATGTTGAGGATGTCAACATTTGTATGATGCAATTGATATGTTATTTGTATATCTATAGACGAATTGTAACTGTTTCCATTCTCCTTTTCTCTTCAATAAAAAGAATTTAAAAAACAAACAAACAAAAAAAACACAGACTGACCCTGATATCTAAAATATGACAGCTTCCATCAAAATACACCAAACATTCCATTTACAGCCAAGTCATAAGATAAACCACATCTGCTCAAACAAACTGACATAGACTCATCTTAAATCACTTAGAAAGCAGGTTCACAGAGCCATCAAAATACCTAGGTACAAATTCTCGAAATACAGGCCAGCATTGAAGAATACCAAGGTACCTCTTATCATATCCTTCAACCCCTATTATATATTTTAAGAAAAATTTGCCAGAGATTTTAAATCAAATTCTCCACAAGGACAAAGAGCTAAAATAAATATTCTTAGACCTCCCCTCCTCTTATACAGGCAACCCACAAACCTTAAAAAATGTTTATCAAAAGCCAACTATCACCCCCCCCCAAAAAAAAATGGCACTTTTCTTGCAACCAAAGTGATGCAAAACCAGCCCTCACAACAGAGACAATCCAACTACCCAGCAAAGAACAGAAATATGAAACCCAGGGCTGATTTACTCCTCAAGGGCGACATTATGGGGGTGTAGCACAATCGTTTGCACGAGTAGCGCAAATGCGGTCATGCAGTCAAGCTTTAGCGCACTGTGGTGACAGCATGAAGAAGCATCGGATGGAAGAGAATGAAGGATCAGTTGGAAGAAAAGAAGAGGACCGCCCCAGAGGACCGAAGCCTTGGACCTGCAGCTGCCCCCCTAAGGTGCTGAATTCAAGTTGGTGAATACAAACTTTGGGGTTTAGCGTCAAAGTTTTATGGGGTCCTCTTTTTTTAGGAATGTTTTTTTTATTTTGCAAAAGAGCTAAATCACATGCAATTTTCAGGGCATTTTTTAAGATAGGTCTTTTTTAGGATAGGCTTTTTGTTTAGTAATTTTTAAAGATCCAAAAGAGCTAAACTTCAGGGCACTGCCCAACAAATGTCCTTTTCAGGGCAATTTTTACAGTAGGTTTTAGTTTTAGTATTTTTTTTTAGTGGGGGGGCTTTTTTTCAAAGGGGACTTTAGTTTTGGGATAATGCTTTTACTGGTGTTTTTTTATTTTTGGTAATTTTTTGTTTGTAATGTTAGTGTTTTTATTTTTTGTAACTTAGTTGGTCTTAGGTTAGGGGTCTTGGGAGTTAAATAGTGTAGGGGTAGTTTGCAATTGGGTTGTAGCAGTTAAGGGTTTAATAGGTTAGGGGTAGATTGCCATGGAGTTTGTGGCAGTTAGGGGTTTAATATGTAAGGGGGTAGTTTGAGATGGAGGTGTGGTGGTGTAGGAGTTAATAGTGTATTGGGGTAATTTGTTATGGGGAATGGGGTAGTTTAGGGGTTAATAGTGTAGTGGGGTAGTTTGCGATGGGGGATTTGGCAGTAGAGGGGTTAATAGTGTAGCAGGGTACTTTGAAATGTGTGATGTGGTGGTTAGCTTTCATTTTTCAGTGTGCGTACTCCATTGAATTCTATGGGGAGAATATATCCAACTCTGCATGCATCGGGTTTCGCTCGCGCAAAACCTTTTTATTTTCAACTTGTAATACGCATGTTACCCGACGTGCAAAAAGCTAACTTCTAGTGAAGTTAACGTGCAAAAGGGTAAACTAAATAACGCTCCACTCGTAATCTAGCCCCAAATTCAGTGTACCTCATAACATTTAACAAACGCAAAAATGGGGCACAACTCAGGAAAAGAATGAATCTCCACCGTTTCACAATTACCAACAAAATAACTGACACACAGTTCATCAGCTCAAATCACAACTCCCAGGATTTGAAAGTACCACTACTGAAAAGGAACTTCAGATCCCAAAGGGAAAGAAAGATTTGGGAATACAAATTCATAAGCCTGTTTGATTATTTCAATTCAGGGTGGAACCCGACTCATGGCTTAATTAATTTATCAGACCATTTTATAAATGATACACAGTATAAAACATACAAAGAAAGACTCTATGACCTAAATATGTTTAGTTTAGAGGAGAGAAGGGAAAGAAGTGACATGATAGAACCGCCAAGGAAGAGAGATTACAGAAACTAAAAAGGGGTGTGTTCAATCTCTCTTCCTACAATTTATCAAATTATGAGATTAGAGTGTTAGGAAAAGGGTTGTCATACAGTCCACCTTATCCGGCTAAACCTTTTGATTTATATGTAGATCTAAACAGATATGTTCGGAAACTATCCCTTCAGAAGTATTTTGCTGACAAAAAGCTAAAAAAAAATACCGTCCCAAATTTGAAAGATAAAATGGAAGACAGGATAAGTAACAATATCATATATAGTGATCCTATAGAATTAACTGAACATTTATTTCAGGATTATATTCATACTGATTTCAGAGTAATATCAATTTTTTCACCAAACCTAACTTATAGCACACACTTAGGGGCCTATTTATTTAATGCCTGTCCGACATCAGCAGATCATGTCCGACAGACATCGCTGAATGCAGAGAGCAATACGCTCTCCACATTCAGCATTGCACCAGCAGCTCTTGTGAACTGCTGGAGCAATGCCGCCACCTGCAAGTTCGCGGCCAATCGGCCGCTAGCAGGGGGTGTCAATCAACCTGATCGTATTCGATCGAGTTGATTTCACGCAAGTTCTGTCCGCCTCCTCAGAGCAGACGAACAGGTTATGGAGCAGCGCTCTTTAGACCGCTGCTTCATAACTGGTGTTTCTGGCGAGTCTGAAGGCTCGCCAGAAACACGGCCCTTCAAGCTCCATACGGAGCTTGATAAATTGGCCCCTTAGAATGTTTTAAAGAAATGGTGCTAGAAGATTTAGAAAAATTACCTACAAATATCAATAGTAAACAAGATCTAAATAGAGATGAAAGCCCTAAAAAGATTAAAAAACAATCCCAAAAAAACCCCAAATAAGGCATTTTGTTACCACTTGCCAAAAATACATAAAGATGTAAAAAATCCACCAGGGAGGCAAATCATAGCAGGGATTGGGAGTCTCATTGATAATGCCTCAGCATATGTAGATTTTTTTCTTCAAACATACGTTATAGCATTGAAATCATATATTAGAGACTCCGCAGATCTCTTAGATTAATTGAACAATCTATCTTTGCCTAGAAATTGCCTTTGGATCACATGTGATGTGTGAATGTTTTGGAAAAAGATATATATCTACCACAATTACAAAAACAATTTATAGTACAGTTTATAGCTTTTTTCCTGGAGCAGAAATATTTTGTATTCCAGGACAGGTTCTATTTACAAACAAGAGGTACAGCCATGGGTACCAGGTTTGCCCCAAGTTTTGTGAATTTATACATGAGTAAATTTGAACAAAAATATGTGTATGAATATGGGGCAGGCCTTGTATATTATGGACACTACATAGCTGATCTCTTGTTTGTATGGAATGGTGATATATCTTCATCTCAAACATTCGTACAATACCTCAATACGGATGAAAAGTCTTATCTTTCCCCAGTAATATCGATAACAAATGAATAGTATTTTTAAACTTGTGTCTTTCCTTTTCTAAAGATTGTAAAATTATAGCCACCAATTATTTTAAAACTGTAGACTGCAATAGTTATCTAAACTTTGATAGCAAACACTATTGGCCATGGAAGAAAAATGTACCATATGGGCAATTTAAAAGACTGAGAAGAAACTGCAGTCAGATGATGAGATGAAAAACAAAGTTCAATCTTAAAAGAATGATTTCTGGAGAAGGGTTATCCTGTAACTTTAGTTTCAGCAGGATATGAGTGGCAGGGTTTTTTCCCCTGCTTTGTTTGCCATGTGCTGCTTACAGCCCTTTTACTCACCTCTCTTGCTGAATCTGGTGCAGAGTGTGTGATTCTGCTAATTTCCTGCACGCCCTCTTATGGCCAGACTGCTGTACATCATCCGTGTGAGACATGTTGCAGTCTCAGAATTGTGATGTCATCACTTATTACTTAAAGGGCCTCTGTTCAGTATGCTTTGCCCTTGCGTTGTTTTAGACCTGTTTTTGAGTTCCGGTGTATTACCTGGCTGTCTGACGTCCCTCCTGGTTCCTGATCTCTGGCTTGTTCCTGACTCTGCTGTTCTCCTTGTTCCTGATTCCGGCTCGTCTGACTACTCGCTTTGGCTCCTGACTTGGCTCGTCTGACTATTCGCTTTGGCTCCTGACTCGGCTCATCTGACTACCAGTTTTGGCTTTGACTCCTGGCTAGTTGTTTGGCTTGTGGACTTTTTATTATTTTTTGTTATTAATAAAGGTGTGACTATTTTTGCACTTCTCGTCTCAGTCTGATTCCTGGCACCCTGACATTACGCAAGGGCCATGAATCCTGATGGTGCTAATAATCCACCTTTACCTTCCATCATTTCCAGGATGGATGAACAGGATCCCCGCTTGGGTCAATTTGCACTAGCCCTGCAAACCCTGCTGACTCGCACTGCACATTTGGACCAGAGTGTCCCACAAGTTATGGCTGCTCCTGTTTCTGCTACTGCACCTAGTCCTACAAGGAGCATGTCCAGTTCTGCACCTCTACCTCAGCAATATGGAGGTGATCCTATTCAGTGCAGAGGAATTTTGAACCAGGTGGGCATTTACTTTGAGATGTTACCTCAGGCATTTGCCTCTGACAGAGCTAAAATTGGATTTCTCATCTCGTTACTCTCTGACACAGCTCTTGCCTGGGCTAATAATACCTGTGATTTCAAATTACCCTGAATTTGTGGCCCCTTTCGAAGGGTATTTGATGTTCCGGCTCGCTCCTCCTCTGCTGCTAAATGACTCATGTCCATTCAGCAAGGTACGAGATCTGTTGCTCAGTATGCCATTGAGTTCCGTATGCTTGCCGCAGAGGTAGGTTAGAACAATGAAGTCCTTGTTGCCGCCTTCTTTCATGGGCTCTCTGATGCGATTAAAGATGAAGTTGCTGCCAGAGATTTCGAGGCATTGGTGTTTTTTTATCCTAATTGACATCAGACTCAGAGAGAGGCCCTCTTACAAGGAACGCTTGTGGAAGCCTCCTGTTCTGTTATCTCCTACGTGTTCGTTCCCACCCATGCCTCCCTCTCCTCCCATGCCTCCTGGTCCCGAGTCACCAGGTACTGCTGAACCGATGCAGTTGGGATTCACGCGTCTCTCTGAGGTGGAGAGGGCCTTTAGGAGGAGGGAGGGGCTCTGCATATATTGTGGGTTACAGGGCCACCTTTTAAAGTCTTGTCCTACACAGCCGGGTAACGCACGCACCTAAGGTCCTGTCAGGGGCAGACCTTGGGTGGTTTATCCTCGCCCCCGGAACTGCTAAAGGAGAAAACTTTGGTCATGGTTGTCCTTTCCTGGATGGACTCCTCCATAGTCACCCAGGCTCTTGTTGACTCAGGTGCTGCGGGCTATTTCATTGACAGTGCTTTTGTATCAAAGCACTCAATTCCTGTATTGCCTCGGTCCGTTCCACCTGCTATTGAGGCTATTGATGTCAGGCCCCTTCAGCCCGCACTCGTTACTCACGAAACCTCTCCGTTATCCATGGCTGTTGGGGCTCTCCATTTGAAACCCTCCAGTTCCAGGTGATAAACTCTCCACATTTTCCAGTTGTTCTGGGTTATCTCTGGCTCCAAAAGCACAATCCCAGTCTCGACTGGCGCAGGTCTGAAATTTTGTCATGGTCTCCGCAATGTATTTAAACTTGTCTTCTGAAACCAGTCAAAGTTTTGTGCACTTCTTCGGTATCTTAATTGCCAGAGGAGTACAGAGAGTTCGTAGAAGTTTTTGACAAGGTGTGTGCCAGTACGTTGCCCCCTCACCAGTCTTACGATTGTGCCATAGACCTGCAACCCGGAGCCATTCCTCCTCAGTGCCGGGTTTACCCTCTGTCTCTTGCGGAGAACTGTGCTATGGAGGAGTATGTTGCCGATGCTCTGTCACGGGGGATCATCCGCAAATCCTGCTCTCCTGCAGGGGCTGGCTTCTTCTTTGTGAAGAAAAAGGGTGGCGAATTAAGACCATGCATTGATTATAGGAGTCTTAATCGTCTTACCATTAAGAATGCTTACCCTATTCCACTCATTACAAAACTCTTTGACCGCCTCAAGGGAGCTACGGTCTTTTCTAAACTTGATTTGAGAGGAGCGTACAATCTCGTTAGGATCAAGGAGGGCCACGCATGGAAAACAGCATTTAACACCAGGAGCGGGCATTATGCATATCTTGTTTGGCCTAAGTAATGCTCCTGCTGTTTTTCAGGAATTTATTAATGATGTCCTATGAGATATGTTGCAACAGTGTGTTGTGGTGTACTTAGACAGCATCCTCATACACTCATCCACACTTGAGGCTCATCGTTCTGATGTCACACAAGTACTTCAGAGACTACGTGAGAATGGCCTGTTTTGTAAACTCGAGAAATGTGAGTTCCATCAGACTCAAGTAACCTTCCTAGGTTATGTTATCTCTGTTGCAGGGTTCTCCATGGATCGTGACAAGTTGTCTGCAGTTCTGCAGTGGCCTCGCCCAGTTGGTCTTTGGTCTATTCAACATTTTTTGGGCTTCACCAATTAGTATAGAAAGTTTAGGTTTTCCATGGTCAAACCTATCACAGACATGACCCGTAAAGAGAATGATCAACTCCATTGGTCACCTACTGCCATTAAGGCCTTTGATAGTCTTAAGACTGCCTTTGCTGCTGCTCCAGTTCTGGCTCATCTAAACCTTATCCTGCCTTTCATCTTGAGGTCAATGCATCTGAGATTGAAGTAGGTGCCCTCTTGTCTCAACGTCCTACGCCTAATGGTTCCTTGCATCCATGCGGTTTCTTCTCTAAGAAATTGTCTCCAGAGGAGTGCAATTATGAAATTGGCAACAGGGAATTACTGGCCATAAGTTTGTCACTCAAGGAATGGAGCATCTTCTCGAGGGTACTAGCATACCAGTGCTCATTGTTACTGACCACAAGAATTTAACTTATCTATCCGAAGCCAAACGTTTGTCACCCCGACAGGCCAGATGGGCGCTATTTTTGTCTCGGTAGTAAGAATGTTAGGGCTGATACCCTCTCTCAACATTTTTCACCTCTGTCCAAGGAGGAGTCTGTACCTACTTCAGTTATACCTCCTGACCATATTTTGGCTACCATATGTACTAATTTGACTTCTCCCTTGGAAGAGGAGATCCTGGCTGCACAAACCAATGCACCTCCTGAGAAACCTAGTGGTAATTTGTTCCTGAGAATCTTTGAACTAAACTTTTGCACACATACCACTACCCTAAAGTTGCAGGTCACCCAGGAAAGAACCAAATGATTTGGTCTGTCACTCGACAAATCTGGTGTCCAGGTCTTCGTTCTGAAGTTGATGCGTATGTTGCCTCCTGCTCAGTTTGTGCACAGAATAAGACTCCTCGACGTCTTCCTGTGGGTCTTCTTCAACCTATTGCTAATGGTGAGTGTCCTTGGACACATCTCTCCATGGACTTCATTGTCAAGCTCCCTGTTTCCAATGGCAATACTGTTATCCTTATGGTGGTTGACCGTTTTTCTAAAATGTCACATTGCATTCCCTTGAAGAAGCTGCCTACCGCTCAGGAGCTTGCTTCAATTTTTGCACGGGAGGTCTTCTGTTTACATGGATTACCCAAAGTGATAGTCTCGGCCCGGAGTAGCCAGTTTGTCTTCAGATTTTGGCGTTCCTTTTGTGCTCAAATGGGGATCCAGCTTTCCTTCTCCTCTGCATATCACCCTCAATCCAATGGGTCTGTGGAATGGTCTAATCAAGCTCTGAAACAGTTCCTCCGTTGCTATGTCTCAGATCACCACAATAATTGGTCTGAACTGTTACCTTGGGCAGAGTTCGCTATTAATACTTCCTCCCAGTTATCCCCGTTCATGGCGAATTATGGGTTTTAACCATCCTTGTTGCCCGAATCATTCATGTCTCAGGGTATTCCGGCTTTGGAGGAGCATCTCCAGTAACTCCGTTCCACGTGGGTGCAGATTCAGGATTGCCTTCATCATTCTATGCAGCGCCAAAAGTTCCAGGCTGATCGAAGGTGTTTGCCCTTCAATGGAGGGGCTATGGTCCGGAGGAGCATTCATGGGTTCCCTCCTCTGATGTTCATGCTCCCCCCCTCCTCCTTGCCTTCCATGCCCGTTTCCCCAATAAGCCTTTTGTCCTTCCGCGGGGGTGGGGTCGTTGAAGGGAGGGTACTGTCAGGGTTTTTTCCCTGCTTTGTTTGCCATGTGCTGCTGGCAGCCATTTTACTCACCTCTCTTGCTGAATCTGGTGCAGAGTTTGTGATGCTGCTCATTTACTGCACACCCTCTTATGGCCAGACTGGTGTACATCATCTGTGTGAGACAGGTTGCAGTCTCAGAATTGTGATGTCATCACTTATTATTCAAAGGGCCTCTGTTCAGTATGCTTTGCCCTTGTTTTGTCTCAGACCTGTTTGTGGGTTCCTGTGTATTACCTGGCTGTCTGACATCCCTCCTGGTTCCTGATCTCTGGCTTGTTCCTGACTCTGCTGTTCTCCTTGTTCCTGATTCTGGCTCGTCTGACTACTCGCTTTGGCTCCTGACTCGGCTCGTTTAACTATTCATTTTGGCTCCGGACTCGGCTCGTCTGACTACCAGCTCTGGCTTTGACTCCTGGCTTGTTGTTTGACTTGTGGACTTTTTATTATTTTTTGTTATTAATAAAGGTGTGATTATTTTTGCACTTCTCGTCTCAGTCTGATTCCTGGCACCCTGATAATGAGAGAGCCAAATTATAGAATAGGGATGAATATTTTAAAAATAAAAACAATAAAAATAACAAGACAAATAAGAACACTGACCATAATAGTGACAAATGTAGACATACCTCTTTTATTACCCAGTTTAACAATAGTTCCAAGAGTATTGTGAGGATTTTAAATAGACATTGCTGTGTGCTATTAAAAGATCCTATCCTAGGTAACTTAGGGCTCGCTTCCATTGAGCCGTAATTCCGTTAAATATTCTGTTGGAAGCAATTTTGTTTATCGACTGTTTCCAATGGAGCGTTATACCTCAATATTGGCAGCCAGATTCCAGGGGGGGGAGAGAGAGGGGGGGGTAGAGAGAGAGGGGGGAGAGAGAGACAGGGGGGAGAGAGAGAGGGGGAGAGAGAGAGGGGGGGGGGAGAGAGAGAGATAGGGGAGAGAGAGAGAGGGGGGAGAGAGAGAGAGGGGGAGAGAGAGGGTGGGGAGGTAGAGGGGGAGAGAGGGGGGAGAGAGGGGGGAGAGACGGGGGAGATAGAGAGATGGGGGAGAGAGAGGGGGGAGAGAGAGAGAGGGGAGAGAGAGCAAAAGAGAGGGGAGAGAGAGAGCAAAAGAGAGGGGGGAGAGAGAGCAATAGAGAGGGGGAGAGAGAGCAAAAGAGAGGGTGGAGAGAGAGAGCAAAAGAGAGGGGAGAGAGAGAGAGCAAAAGAGATGGGGTGGGAGAGAGGGGGGAGAGAGTGCAAAAGAGAAGGGGGAGAGAGCGCAAAAGAGAGGGGGGAGAGTGAGCGCAAAAGAGAGGGGGGGAGAGAGAGCGCAAAAGAGAGGGGGGGAGAGAGAGCATAAAAGAGAGGGGGAGAGAGAGCACAAAAGAGAGGGGGGAGAGAGAGCACGCAAAAGAGAGGGGGAGAGAGAGAGCGCAAAAGAGAGGGGGAGAGAGAGCGCAAAAGAGAGGGGGAGTGAGAGAAAGCAAAAGAAGGAGGAGAGAGAGAGCGCAAAAGAGAGGGGGGAGAGAGCTCAAAAGAGAGGGGGAGAGAGCGCAAAAGAGAGGGAGAGGGCTCAAAAGAGAGGGGGAGGGAGAGAGCACAAGGGGTGGGACCGCTGTACTGCAAAAAATGTCCCGTGTGACTAGTATCAGTTATATGCTCTGTTGCAAGACAGGCTGGAAAGGCAGGGCTATTCAAGCAGGACTGTCCCTGCAATGACCAAACTACCAGGGGCACTTCATTTTTTGGCTTCTGGATCCTTTCAGGTGACAGGGGGCATTGTAACTTGGGTGCATAAGTCCACTTTTTCTAAGCATGTTTCACAGGTTCTTGATGGACTTTATGATAATTGCAGATTTTTTTTCCCCCACATCACCCATAGTAATGTCACGAACTGTTCGCCGGAGAACAGTTCCCAGCGATCTTAGCTTGTTCGCGTTCGTCGTGGCGGGCGAACATATGCGATGTTCGATCCGCCCCCTGTTAGTCATCATAGATGAAACTTTGACCCTGTGTCTCACAGTCTGATGACACATTTCAGCCAATCAGCAGCAGACACTTCCTCCCAGACCCTCCCAGCTACTGGGCAGCAGCCATTTTAGAGTCATAACGATCCTGCTGTCTTAGTGAGAGGAGGTTTAGTACTGCTGCTGTTGATATTATAGGGAAATAGATAGCTAGGCTAGTGTATTTAGTGTCCACTACAGTCCTGAAGGACTCATCTAGTTTCTGCTGTAAGGACAGCACCCCAAAAAACCCTTTTTAGGGCTAGAACTTCAGCCCAAAAAGCCCTTTTTAGGGCTATAACTTCAGTAGTTTTTTTTTTGGGTAATTTTATTTGCATTTGCCTGCCTGTCAGCCTGTGGCTCACAGCATATACTGTGATTAATTCTTCTGTGCCACCACTTATATCTGCTTAATATTAGTGTAAATTTAAAAAAAAAAAATGTTACCTCATTTTGCTAGTGTAATCTAATTTTATTTTCCATCAGGCCTATGTGTCAGGAACACAGCATATATTGTGCCTAATTGCTCTGTTTTCCACCACTTATATCTGGTGTAACATTAGTGTAAATTAAAAAAAAAAAAAAACTTTTACATCATTTTGCTAGTGTAATCTAATTTAATTTTCCATCAGGCCTGTGTGTCAGGCCCACAGCATATACTGTGATTAATAGCTCTGTTTTCCACCACTTATATCTGGTGTAACATCAGTGTAAATTTTGTTTTTAAAAACTTTTACATCAGTCTGCTATTGTTATTTAATTTTAGTTGCCAGGCCAGCGTGCCACTAGTTCCAGCCTGTGTGTCAGGCTCCCAGCATATACTGTGCCTACTTCCATCCTGAGTGCCACCACTCCTATCTGGTGTAACATTAGTTTACATTTTTTTAAAAAAAAACTTTTACATCAGTCTGCTAGTGTTATTTAATCGCAGTTGCCTGCCTGCCAGCGTGTGTGCCAGGCCCACTTTCCAACTAGTGCCACCAATCATATTTGTTATAACAGTAGTGTAAATATTTTAAATAAAAACTTTTTTGACTGTGAAACATCAGTGTTTTAGTGTAATCTAATTGTAGTTGCCTGCCTGCCAGCGTGTGTGTCAGGCCCACTTGCCAAGTTAGTGGCACCACTCATATTTGTTGTAACAGTACTTTAAATATTTAAAATAAAAACTTTTTTGACTGTGAAACATCAGTCTGCTAATGCAATTCAATTGCAGTTGCCTGCCTGCCAGCGTGTGTGCCAGGCCCACTTGCCAACTAGTGCCACCACTCATATTTGTTATAACAGTAGTGTAAATATTTAATAAAAAACTTTTTGGACTGTGAAACATCAGTCTGCTATTGTAATCTAATTGAAGTTGCCTGCCTGCCTGCCACTGCCAGCGTGTGTGCCAGGCCCACTTGCCAAGTTACTGGCACCACTCATATTTGTTGTAACAGTAGTGTAAATATTTGCAAAAAAAACTTTTTTGACTGTGAAACATCAGTCAGCTATTGCAATCTAATTGCAGTTGCCTGCCTGCCAGTGTGTTTGCCAGGCCCACTTGCCAACTAGTGCCACCACTCATATTTGTTATAACAGTAGTGTAAATTTTTTTTTTAAACTTTTTGGACTGTGAAACATCAGTCAGCTAGTGTAATCTAATTGCAGTTGCCTGCCTGCCAGCGTGTGTGCCAGGCCCACTTGCCAAGTTAGTGGCACCACTCATATTTGTTGTAACAGTACTTTAAATATTTAAAATAAAAACTTTTTTGACTGTGAAACATCAGTATGCTAGTGCAATTGAATTACAGTTGCCTGCCTGCCAGCGTGTGTGCCAGGCCCACTTGCCAACTAGTGCCACCAATCATATTTGTTATAACAGTATTGTAAATATTTAAAAAAATAAATGTTTTGACTGTGAAATATCAGTCAGCTAGTGTAATCTAATTGCAGTTGCCTGCCTGCCAGCGTGTGTGCCAGGCCCACTTGCCAACTAGTGCCACCAATCATATTTGTTATAACAGTAGTGTAAATATTTTAAAACAAAAACTTTTTTGACTGTGAAACATCAGTCTGCTAGTGTAATCTAATTGCAGTTGCCTGCCAGCGTGTGTGCCAGGCCCACTTGCTAAGTGCCACCACTCATATCTGTTGTAACAGTAGTGTAAATTTAAAAAAAAAAAACTTTTTTGACTGTGAAACATCAGAGGGTGTTAGTTCACGTATTTCATATAGATAACACTGTGCTCGTGCACAAGAAGTTATCTGGGAGCAGGCACTGATTGGCTAGACTGCAAGTCTGTCAAAAGAACTGAAAAAGGGGCAGTTTGCAGAGGCTTAGATACAAGATAATCACAGAGGTTAAAAGTATATTATTATAAATGTGTTAGTTATGCAAAACTGGGAAATGGGTAATAAAGGGATTATCTATCTTTTAAAACAATAAAAATTCTGGTGTAGACTGTCCGTTTAAACGGGGAGTTTGGTCTGTCACTGTGAAGCGGGCGTAACCCTTACACTACCTGATCGATACAACATCATACCTGATGTTTTAAAGCACGTTATTCCAAACAATTTAGGAATGTTAGGTAATTTATGCCCTTTATGGATTAAAACCAGACTCTGTATCAACTATGTAATTTTACGTGGGAGTTTTGCCATGGATCCCCCTCCGGCATGCCACAGTCCAGGTGTTAGTACCCTTGAAACAAGTTTTCCATCAGTATTGTGGCCAGAAAGAGTCCCTGTGGGTTTTAAAATTCGCCTGCCCATTGAAGTCAATGGCGGTTCGCCCGGTTCGCCGGTTCGCGACATCACTAATCACCCAGAGGTTGATAAGAGGGACTTTTTTCTTTTAGGTGGCATACACAATGTCCTTGGGGCCATTGACTGCACTATGACCCCCTGTGCACAGGGAGATAATATTTAGGAATCGGAAACACTTCCACTCCTTAAATGTGCAGATTACATGCAATGTAAACATGCGTATATTAAATGTTGTGGCAGGGTTCCCAGGAAGTAGCCATGATGCCTACATCCTCAGGAATTCTTGTGTGTGGAGATTGTTTAAGAAAAATCAAATGCCTGAAGGACATCTTCTCGGTAAGTGTTTATGTATATATTATGATGCCTTCATGTGTCCAATATTTTGACATTTTATTATTTCATTGCTTTATAATCCTTTATGTATGTGTCTAAGGGGGTGTAATTGTTTAAATAAATAAAATGTTAATAATTTCAAAAGATCTATATAAATAGATTATATGAGTACATATTTAAGTATATAAATACTGCATGCTCTGATTCATGAGTTTAATTTTGAATAGACTATCCCTTTAAGAAATATGTCAGATGCTCATTTCAAAGAGACAAATCCAGATATAATTTAATCCTTAAAATTAACATACATTATCAATACATACAATCCCCTGAACACTTGGGTTACCTGATATAAAATAATATAGAAAAATAAGTCAAAGGAAATAAGTTGTTTATCATGAAGATACATTTTATTATTACAGATTTACCCTCATTCAAATGACATTTTCAATGTGAAAATTATTGAACATATTTATTCAATACAAAATGATGACACATTAAAGTATAATGTGGCATAATACTAATATTTATAGAATATGTGTAATATCATGTATGCTAAAGCAGAGAATACATTTCCAATATTTAGACTTAACCAAAATACATAAGTGCTAAATATTACATACTTCAAGAGATTTTAAGTATTGTCTTTAACATGGGGTTATTGAAACAATTTTAAAGTGCATAGTGCATTGGTCCCAGGGAGAGTCTGTGTCTGTTCATATGATATCAATTAAATGTATTAATCACATCAATATCATGGCAATCACATATATGTTGTGCATACATCAGTGCTTAAATATCATAGAGATGCATTTCTCTAATAAGTCTAAATATTTAATAATATTCTTGACAAAAAGGAGTGCATTAGTCATGATAGGTATAGGTTTCAGATATTACATTCCACACATGACTATAAGCAGGAAGGATTATTTACTTTTCAACTCTTCTACAACTGGATATCCCTTATTAGCTTCATCTGAAGAAGAAAACAACATATGCTTGTGGAATATTAATCATAACATTTTCACATGCCACGTTGACTAATGTTAGATAGCATACACTGTATTGATTTCAGACACGTATCCTCAGGTATTCTTAAATGGCATAATATTCTCGATAAAAGTACACATACATTTATTAACAATGTACACCTGCATATTAATTGACATCATGTGAAATAAAAATGAATAAAGCTGTTAATGTTTTGAAAATAAACAGCTATTAAAACAATTTGGAAATATATTTCCTAATTTGGATTAGAAAAATATATGCATATTTATGAGATGGAAATCGCACTTAAAAAAGTGTTTCATACAAAAAATAGATATTATATATCTGAAAAATATTTAAAAATAAAAATATAGCTTAATGCTTGCGGCAGGATTTAGGCTTTGGAGGAGAGGTACTTGGGGTGGAAGTGGGCCGTCTTGAGTGACGCACACCAACTAACTGGGAAGCTGGAACCTGTGATTCTGGGTCCTGCAGGGAGATGATGAAGGATGCAAGGGAGGAGGGAAGTTTGTGGCCTATCTGCAAGCCTCTCCACTGCCTCTACCAGGTGGACAAGTGAGGCATTATAAATGTCCATCTGGCTCTGTAGCCTCCGGAAGTCATGCTGATGCTGGAGCCTTGTCAGCCTGAGCTCCCTATGAATTAGTCACAGTAGAGCATCCTGCTGAGACTGTGCAGGAATATTTAAATCTATGGGGGGTACTTGGGGCTCAATCAGTGTCTCGGGCATATATTCCTGCTTCTCTGTGGGGTTGTCATCACTCAGTCTTGGGGACTGTGAGGGTTGCTCAATATTCAATTGAGGACAGACATTGATGGGTAGCGGTGGTGATTTTGGTGGCAGTGGTGGTGGCGACATTTGTTGTGCCATGGGAGGGTGCTGTATTTGTTGTTGCCATGGCATGTAATACAGATGCTGCGGTGGAGTCTGCATCCTATACTGAAGATTTTGTGGCTGGATTCTATTACATCCCCCCCCTCCTCACTGAATACAGGAACGTCACTGGCCTCCGTTCTTGTGGAGGACTCATACTCATATTCCGATTCTAAAACATAAATTATTATGATTAATTAATCTGATGAAACATATTACATTTTAAAATAAAACATATAGATATAGATACATTATATATATATATATATATATATATATATATATATATATAGATGTATCTATAGATGTATATATATATATATATATATATGTAGATATATCTATCTATCTATCTATGTATCTATCTATCTATCTATCTATCTATCTATCTATCTATATATATATATATATATTATTTATATAAAAAATTAAACATGTTTAACCAGAGGTGTATATTTAGAGATTGTCCCTCCAAGCGATTCTTTGTATTACACATAGTCCATATATATGATATAGATAGAAAGATTAAAATCTATACCCTTGTTTGTTTGAGCAGATAGCATCTCCAGAAATCATGATTAATGTATCCACTACAACTATGTTAAGATGCACTTAAAGGGGCAGTAAAGTCAAAATTAAACTTTCATGATTCAGTCAGAGCATGCAATTTAAATCATATTTCTAATTTACTCCTATTATCAATTTTTCTTTGTTTTCTCGCTATCTTTATTTTAAAATCATGAATGTAAATATTAGCAGCCAGCACATTTTAGGTTCAGCACCAGTGACGTGCAGTAATAGGAGGCAGGGGAGACAGTGCCTCCCCTGTCCAATAAGAAAAAAGGATTTGAATTATGGTAAAAAAAATAAAAATTGTGTTTTTTTAATTTTAATTTTTTTTAACACGCCCCCCCCCCTTAGATACAATCCCCCCCACCCCGCCGGCGCCACCAGATGCATTCCCATCCCAACCAATCCCAATAAGTAACCCATCCCAAAAATTCATCATCAATGTTACGCAATTAGGAGGCAGTGAGCCGTTCCGCTGCCCTCCTTGATTGTGCAACATGGATGCTGATACTGTGTTCTTAGCTCACTATGAGCTAGCGCCACTGTTACGGTTACCCTTAGTCTCGCTGAGAGATGGACCGCTTAGTAGCCTGGATCCCTATTGCTAAAGAGGGGAGAAGCTGCTTTCCATAGTATTCTATATGAGTCTCGCAAATATAGAATAATCTCCCTTAGCTGCAGTACAGCTAGGATACCCTTCTGCCCACAAAAACGAGTCAACGCTGCGATTGAGGGTCAAACAAGAACTCAGGACTGGGATGCCCAGCCTGCTTTTTATTAAGGTTACATGCACACAGGGCACTCCCAGGGGGGGGGGGGGAAAGCACAAAATCCCCCATCACACAGTTAGATAGAGAGCAATGCCCTTTGACAGGCCACAATAGGATTACAGTACTTAAGATAACAAGTTTACAAGTTCATCTTATCAATTAGCAGTCTGGCTCCAGAGGTGATTAGACAATAGTTTCTAAAAGCTGAAAAAAACGTTAACTCTTTATGAAATGATGCTTGTTACGGTTTTCTTGGAGCCCTTCTTAGGCGCTGGCTTGCTGGTTCAGGCATTGCTGCTGGGAAATAAGCTCTTCACAACAAAATAACTAATGCTTCTGTAACAGTGCTCCCTTTCTGTGGAACACTCTGGCAGACACGGTCTGACCCCTTTTCGGGGCAGACTAAGGCTGTCCAGACCGCTGGTTATGCGGGGCTGAGGTCGGTTTGTCTGGACAACCCGTCGGCGTTGCCATTCTGTTTCCCAGGTCTGTAAGTAATGGTGAAATTGAAGGGTTGCAACGATAAGCTCCAACGTAATAGCCTGCCGTTATCTCCAGAGACCCGGTTCAGCCACACCAACGGGTTATGGTCGGTGACCAGGGTGAACTCCTGACCATATAAATAGGGAGTCAATTTCTTTAATGCCCACACCAAAGCCAAACACTCCTTTTCGACCGCTGCATAGCTGACTTCACGGGGCAGGAGCTTCCGGCTGATGTAGGCAACTGGATGCTCCCCTCCATCTTCGCCTACTTGGCTGAGGACGGCTCCCAGCCCGAACATGGAAGCATCTGTATGGACGATAAAACGTTTGTTAAGGGCTGGGGCCGCCAAGACAGGAGCGTTAATTAGAGCATTTTTGAGAGCCTGGAAAGCCGTTTCACAGTGGGGAGACCACAGGACCTGTCGAGGTAAGTTCTTCTTGGTCAAGTCAGTCAGGGGTTTGGCAAGTGTGCTGTAGTCTGGTACGAACCGTCTATAGTACCCTGCCGTGCCCAGGAAGGCTAGGACCTGAGTCTTAGTGATGGGGGTGGGCCAATTGGCAACAGCTTCTATTTTGGCCGGCTCTGGTCGCTGCTTTCCACACCCCACCCGGTGACCCAGGTACTGTACCTCGGCCATCCCAAAGTGGCATTTTTCTGGCTTCAGAGTCAGGCCAGCAGCCCGGATCTGATCCAGAACCATTCCTACATGAGCTAAGTGGTCCTCCCAGGACTCACTGTGGATCGCTATGTCGTCCAGGTAGGCGCAAGCAAAACTCTGGAAGCCATCCAGGAGCCTATCCACCAAGCGCTGGAATGTAGCTGGGGCATTCTTCATCCCAAACGGCATTACCCTAAACTGATATAAGCCGAATGGGGTGACGAATGCCGACTTGGGGATAGCCTCCGGGGCCAGGGGAATCTGCCAGTAACCTTTGCAGAGGTCAATAGTGGTCAGGTAATTTCCCCTGGCTATACGATCGAGTAGCTCGTCTACCCTGGGCATAGGGTAAGCGTCAGTCACGGTTTTTTCATTGAGCCTCCGATAGTCTACGCAGAACCGGGTGGTCCCATCTTTCTTGGGCACCAAGACAACTGGGGAGGCCCAGGGACTATCGGAGGGCTCAATTACCCTGAGCTGGAGCATCTCATCGATCTCCTTCTTCATTCCTGTCCTAACTGCTTCGGGGATTCGGTACGGAGCCTGGCGCAAGGGAGCTTGTCCCGGAGTATCTACCTGGTGGGTGGTTAAAGTAGTGTACCCTGGCTTCGGGGAGAAGGTGAGGTGTTTGGACTGGAGGAGTTGGCTGAGCTGCTCCCTTTCAGTGGGGCTAAGTCGGTCTCCTATCTGAACCTGAGCCACTATACCTGTGGGGAGACTCTTTTCTAAGAGGTCTGGAATGGGTAGACTGTCGGGGTCTTCCTGAGGGGAACAACATACGGCCGTCACGTTCTCTGGTCGCTCAAAATATTCCTTGAGCATGTTTACATGGAATGTCTTTCTAAGATTGTTGTCATGGCAGCTAGCTATCACATAAGTGGTGTCTCCCCTTTTCTCTACGATCTGGTAGGGACCCTGCCAGGACGCCTGCAATTTGTCTGTCTTCACCGGCTTAAGTACTAACACCTTTTGTCCTATGGTGAAGATTCTCTTTCGGGCCCCCCGATCGTACCATACTTTCTGTCTTCTCTGGGCCAACTGGAGATTAGCCCGCACGGATTTGGCTAATTGCTCCATTCGGTCCCTGAGTTCCAGCACGTATGGCACAATGGGGACACCGTCAGCCTCCATCTCTCCCTCCCAGTGCTCCCGGATCAGGTTTAGGGGTCCCCGTACCTTTCTTCCGTAGAGCAACTCGAAGGGAGAGAACCCTGTCGTTTCCTGGGGCACCTCCCGATAAGCAAATAGGAGGTGCGGCAGGAAGCGTTCCCAGTCTCGGTATTCCTGAGTGAACGTCTTGAGCATTTGCTTGAGGGTCCCATTGAACCTCTCACACAGCCCGTTCGTCTGGGGGTGGTATGGGGAGCTCAGGAGGGACTTAATTTTGCAAACCTGCCAGAGTTGTTGGGTCAATTCAGCCGTAAATTGGGTGCCTCGGTCGGATAGGATTTCTTTTGGAAATCCTACCCGGGAGAACACCTGTACTAGTGCATTCGCTACCGTATCCGCTTGTATGTTGGATAGGGCGACAGCCTCTGGGTACCTGGTAGCGTAGTCCACTACGGTAAGAATGTAGCGCTTACCGGAGGGACTAGGGGTAGCCAGTGGTCCCACTAGGTCAATAGCAACCCGGCTGAAGGGTTCCTCTACAATGGGCATATTTACTAGATGGGCTTTAGGGTGATCGCCTCGCCTTCCTACTCGTTGACACACATCGCAGGTGTTACAGTAAGTTCTAACGTCAGCGTGCACCCCTGGCCAAAAGAACGTGTGAGTAATGCGGTGTAGGGTACGGGTTACGGCTAGGTGGCCTGCTAAGGGGATGTCGTGGCCTATCTTGAGGATTTCTTGACGGTATTTGTGGGGCACTACCAGCTGTCGCCTACGCTGTCCCCTTTTCTCTGTCCAGCGGTATATTTTCCCTTTTTCCCATAAGAATGTTTCGTTATCTGCCCCGCCCCCTCCGGTCTCTGCTCGTTCCCGGTACTTTTGTAAAGTCGGGTCAGTCTTAGACTCTGTCTCGAAAGCATCTGGGGTGTCCCAGGGTATGGGGCCTAACATGTCAGGCAAGGTCGGGGTAGGTCTTACCTGTGTCTCCCGCACTGGTGAGAGCTCTCGCTCCATCCGGGCTTGGGCCCGTGTAGTCACTGGGTCCGCCTCGTTGTTGCATACTGGAGCATAGGCAGAAGTCATGGGGCCCAAATCGTTGCCCAGTAGTACTTCGGCAGGTAAATTATCCATTATGCCCACGTTCACAGCCCCCTTTCCCGCTCCCCAATCAAGATGCACTTGAGCTGTTGGAATTTTGTACACATCCCCCCCCGCCACTCTAACGGCCACAGTCTGTCCGGATCGCTTGTGCTCTGGCACCAAATGACTCTGTACCAGCGTGATAGTAGCCCCTGTGTCTCTCAATCCCTCTGTAGATCGCCCCTCGAGCCATACCTTCTGCCGATGGTGCTGGCGGTTATCTGAGGCAGCATATACAGGGTCCACCTCGTGAAGCGGCCCCACATATCCCTCCATAGGGGCCTCTTGGTTAACACAGAGGGCCCGGGCCGGACGATAGGACCCAGAGGGGTAATTGTAATTCCTGGGTGTCTGGTGCGTATTAAGGGGGCAGCTAGCCATGAAATGCCCTGGTTGCTTGCATCGGTGGCAAGTCGGTCTGGGACGCTCAGAGCTGTTATTGTGTGGTCCTGAGTGTCGGACGGGCCCTGTGGGCACCGGGGCTCGGAATTCAGCACGAGGGGGTGCACGGTAAACCTCTCTGGGTTTAACCCGTGCTGGAGCTCGGTAGTTCATGGGTTCGTGAAGACGGGAGTCATAATGTTCATCGGCCAATTTGGCTGCTTCTTCTAAGGTAGAAGGCCGCCTGTCTCGCAGCCATTCCTTCCCTTGCTGTTCCATGCCATTATAAAAATGTTCTAAGAGAAACAATTGTAAAATTTCCTCACCAGTCACCGCTTTACTTCCGCTCAGCCAGTGATTTGCCGCTCTCCGCATTCGGTGCGCCCATTCCATATGGGTATCGTTAGGCTTCTTTTTCATGCCCCGAAACTGTCGGCGATACGTGTCCGGAGTTACAGCGTACCGTCGCAACAGTGTCTCCTTAACTAGCTCATACTGTGTCACTTCCTCAGCACCCAGAGTACGAAAGGCTTCCAGGGCTCGCCCGGATAGTTTCCCAGACAATATCGTGGGCCACTCTCTGTTGGGAATCTGGTGCAGGGCACATTGCCTTTCGAAGTCCGCCAAATATTCATCAATCCCTGTCTCGCTCTCTAGGAAGGGTCGAAATGCCGCATAGGGTATCTTGGGCCTCCCAGCATTTTCGACAGGGATGATTACCTGCGGGGCTTCAGCATTGCGGTGTGCGTTCGCTAGGTTGAGTTCGTGGGCTCGAGTCTCTCGTATATCCTCGTCCGCCTCCGCCATCAACTGCTGTACCAATTCCATGGAGGGGTTCGGCCCGTATAATGAGAGCCTTTCCCGAACAATCCTGGTTTTTTCGTCACTAATCGTGGTCGGTGTTTCCGCCATTGTGAAGCTCTGATCCAGTTCGGTCAATTCTGCGATCAGCTCTCTCCTCGGCCGGTTGCTGGCGTACCCCCCTCTGCTTTCAAGTAAATCCTTTAGGGTTGTACGCTTCAATTTTTCGTAAGCGCTCTCCATCCGTTCTGTACCTCTCCTAGGAAATCCAGGAAAATCCCGCCGCTGCCGCCACTGTTACGGTTACCCTTAGTCTCGCTGAGAGATGGACCGCTTAGTAGCCTGGATCCCTATTGCTAAAGAGGGGAGAAGCTGCTTTCCATAGTATTCTATATGAGTCTCGCAAATATAGAATAATCTCCCTTAGCTGCAGTACAGCTAGGATACCCTTCTGCCCACAAAAACGAGTCAACGCTGCGATTGAGGGTCAAACAAGAACTCAGGACTGGGATGCCCAGCCTGCTTTTTATTAAGGTTACATGCACACAGGGCACTCCCAGGGGGGGGGGGGGAAAGCACAAAATCCCCCATCACACAGTTAGATAGAGAGCAATGTCCTTTGACAGGCCACAATAGGATTACAGTACTTAAGATAACAAGTTTACAAGTTCATCTTATCAATTAGCAGTCTGGCTCCAGAGGTGATTAGACAATAGTTTCTAAAAGCTGAAAAAAACGTTAACTCTTTATGAAATGATGCTTGTTACGGTTTTCTTGGAGCCCTTCTTAGGCGCTGGCTTGCTGGTTCAGGCATTGCTGCTGGGAAATAAGCTCTTCACAACAAAATAACTAATGCTTCTGTAACAGCCACCCAGTGGTGTCTAACCGTGCCCATACCATGCTCCAATAGAGGCGTTTAAAAAAACGCCTCTATGATGGAGCTCTAATCCACAGCCAATCAGCATCAGAGCTGCTGGGGAGGCGTGCCTGCTGGGCTTGTTTGAGTGACGTCGGACACAGTAGAAGCAGGAGGGAGCTGCTGCTCTAAGTGCCTGCCGACTCTGTCCCCACGTGTGTTGCCCTAGAATAATTTTGTGGCTGACCGTGATTGCTCTGAAGGCATGTAAGTTGAAGACGTCTGGCTCATACCTTCCCTAAATCATTATAAAATAGTCAATAACCCTGTTCCTTCACTAAGGTGTATTATAGTCTTTTGTAGAAGAAGGTGCTTGTTTTGTCCGAGCTTATATACTTTTGGACAGATTTATCACAGATCACATATCACAGCAACTATATATACAGTCTATTTGATGCATTGTGAATGTGGATGGTAGTTTATGGATTATAAAATGATCACATAATGATTGGGTGGTTTTTCTGCCTCGTAAGTCTTACCTCATAGTGGGAGTGAACGACTACATAATTGCAAGGGGCTGGTATTGTGAAAGATTTCATTATCATGTCCATATCTTATGGACGTTTTTGAAAAGTATTTAAGATGTTACTTAAGTAATGACCAATATTTCATGTATGAAGTTTTTATTGTACACATCTTTTAGAAGTGCTGTTAGTGGATTTTTAAATCAGCAACCTATGATATGTAAATAGAATGAGGATCAAAAATATGGGCCGATTTAACAAGGACCGAAAGGCCCCTGATCCCCCTGTTTCCGCTGCTCCTTAACTAGTCCGGCGGAAGCAATCAACCCGATTGGAAATGATAGAGTTAACTGGCACCCCCTGCTAGCCGCCAATCTGCAGGGAGCGGCATTGCCCAAGCAGCTCACCAGAACTGCTTGTGCAATGGTAAATGCCGACAGCGTATGCTGTTGGCATTAAGCAATGTCGAGCAGTGTCAGGGTTTTTTCCCTGCTTTGTGTGCCATGTGCTGCTGGCAGCCATTTTTACTCACCTTTCTTGCTAAATCTGGTTCAGAGTGTGTGATGCTGCTCATTTCCTGCACACCCTCTTATGGCCAGACTGTTGTACATCATTATTGTGAGACAGATTGAAGTCTCAGAATTGTGATGTCATCACTTATTATTTAAAGGGCCTCTGTTTAGTATGCTTTGCCCTTGCATTGTCTCAGACCTGTTTGTAAGTTCCTGTGTATTACCTGGCTAGTCTGACGTCTCTTCTGGTTCCTGATCCCTGGTTTGTTAATGACTTTGCTTTTCTCCTTGTTCCTGATTCTGGCTCGTCTGACTACTCGCTTTGACTCCTGACTCGGCTCGTCTGACTACCAGCTCTGGTTTTGACTCCTGGCTTGTTATTTGACTTGTGGACTTTATATTATTTTTGTTATTAATAAAGGTGTGATTATTTTTGCACTTCTTGTCTCAGTCTTATTCCTGGCACCCTGACATTACGCAAGGGCCATGAATCCTGATGGTAATAATAATCCACCTTTACCTACAATAATTTCCAGGATTGAAGTACAGGATCACCGCTTGGATCAATTTGCACTAGCCCTGCAAACCCTGCTGACTCGCACTGCACATTTGGACCAGAGTGTCCCACAAGTTATGGCTGCTCCTGTTTCCGCTGCTGCACCTAGTCCTACCAGGAGCATGTCCGGTTCTGCACCTCTACCTCAGAGATATGGAGGCGATCCTAATCAGTGCAGAAGGTTTTAGAACCAGGTGGGCATTTACTTTAAAATGTTACCTCAGGCATTTCCCTCTGACAGAGCTAATTTGGGATTTCTCATCTCTTTACTCTCTGACACGGCCCTTGCTTGGGCTAATCCCTTTTTTTGGAAACTCATAAACCTGTGATTTCTAATTACCCTAAATTTGTGCCCTCCTTTCGAAAGGGGAATTTGATGTTCCAGCTCGCTCCTCCTCTGCTGCCAAATGACTCATGTCGATTTAGCAAGGTACAAGATCTGTTGCTCAGTATGCCATTGAGTTCCGTACGCTTGCCGCAGAGGTTGGTTGGAACAATGAAGCCCTTGCTGCCACCTTCTTTCATAGGCTTTCTGATGTGATTAAAAACAAAGTTGCTGCCAGAGATTTACCAGAGGATCTCGAGGCTTTGGTGTCTTTTTTTAATCCTAATTGACATCAGACTCAGAGAGAGTCCCTCTTTCATGGAGCACTTGCAGGAGCCTCCTGTACCGTTGTATCCTACGTTGTTGTTCCCACCCATGCCTCCCTCTCCTCCCATGTCTCCTGGTCCAGAGTCACCAGGTACTGCTGTGCCAATGCAGTCGGGATTTACACGTCTCTCCGCGGCGAAGAGGTCCTTTAGGAGGAGGGAGGGGCTCTGTCTCTATAGCGGACTACAGGGCCACCTTTTAAAGTTTTGTCTCCTTATTTTCCGGTTGTTCTGGGTTATCCCTGGCTCCAAAAGCACAATCCCAGTTTTGACTGGTGTAGGCCCGAAATTTTGTTGTGGTCTCCGCAATGTATTTCCACTTGTCTTCGGAAACCAGTCAAAGTCCTGTGCACTTCTCCGGTATCTCAAACGTCTTGGAACTTCTCGGTGCCTGAGGAGTACGAGAGTTCCAAGACGTTTTTGGCATTCCATTGATCACCTACTGCCAATAAGGCTTTTGAGAGTCTTAAGACTGCCTTTGCTGCCGATCCAGTTCTGGCTCATCCTAACCCTGTCCTGCATCATCTTCTATATTCATCCGGAGTGAAGGCAGCACGGAGGGGCAGACCGGTCTTCCCCGATGCGTGGATCTGGAGCAGCAGTCCTCAGCGGCAGCAGTCCTCAGCAGCATGGAGGCTCCTCTGCATGCTATTGTTCGCCGCACACTGAAGATTGAATGCAAGGTACCCTTTTTATATTTTATTTATATACCTACATTCCTATTGGCTATACACCTCCGCTCCACGCTTTCTTGGCTCCTGATGAAGATAGAAGATGATGGAGCCGCCTGGAGAAGACCTTCACCGCTGGACTTCAGGGGTTAGACTTAGGTTTTTTTTTTTTGTTTTTTTTTTTATTAGGGCTTTTTTATTTCTTAATGGGCACTAAAGAGCTGATTGCCCTTTTAAGGGCAATGCCCATACAAATGCCCCTTTAGGGGCATTGGGTAGGTTAGGTTTTTTTTAGACTACAGGGCCACCTTTTAAAGTTTTGTCTCCTTATTTTCCGGTTGTTCTGGGTTATCCCTGGCTCCAAAAGCACAATCCCAGTTTTGACTGGTGTAGGCCCGACATTTTGTCGTGGTCTCCGCAATGTATTTCCACTTGTCTTCGGAAACCAGTCAAAGTCCTGTGCACTTCTCCGGTATCTCAAACGTCTTGGAACTTCTCGGTGCCTGAGGAGTACGAGAGTTCCAAGACGTTTTTGGCAAGGTGCGTACCGGTACGTTTCCTCCTCACCGGTCTTACGATACCTGCAACCCGGAGCCATTCCTCCTCTGGGTCGGATTTACCCTCTCTCGGTTGCAGAGAATTGTGCTATGGAGGAGTATGTTGCTGATGCTCTGTCACGGAGGATCATCCGCAAATCCTGCTCTCCTGCAGGAACTGGCTTCTTCTTCATGAAGAAAAAGGGTGGCAAGTTAAGACCATGCATCGATTATAGGGATCTTAATCGTCTTACCATTAAGAATGCTTACCCAATTCCGCTCATTACGGAACTCTTTGACCGCCTCAAGGGAGCTACAATCTTTTCTAAACTTGATTTGAGAGGAGCATACAATCTCGTTAGGATTAAGGAGGGCCACAAATGAAAAACAGAATTTAACACCAGAAGTGGGCATTATGAGTATCTTGTAATGCCCTTTGGCCTATGTAATGCTCCTGCTGTTTTCCAGGAATTTATTAATGATATTCTACAAGATATGATGCAACATTGTGTTGTGGTGTACTTAGATGATATCCTCATACACTCACCCACTCTTGAGGCTCATTGTGAGAACGGCCTGTTTTGTAAACTCGAGAAATATGAGTTCCATCAGACTCAAGTAACCTTTCTAGGTTATGTAATCTCCGTTGCAGGGTTCTCCATGGATCCTGACAAGTTGTCTGCAGTCTTGCAGTGGCCTCGCCCAGTTGGTCTTCGCTCTATTCAATGTTTTTTGGGCTTTGACAATTACTATAGGAAGTTTATTAAAAACTTTTCTTCCTTGATCAAACCTATCACTGACATGACCCGTAAGGAGAATGATCCACTCCATTGATCACCTACTGCCAATAAGGCTTTTGAGAGTCTTAAGACTGCCTTTGCTGCCGATCCAGTTCTGGCTCATCCTAACCCTGTCCTGCATCATCTTCTATATTCATCCGGAGTGAAGGCAGCACGGAGGGGCAGACCGGTCTTCCCCGATGCATGGATCTGGAGCAGCAGTCCTCAGCGGCAGCAGTCCTCAGCAGCATGGAGGCTCCTCTGCATGCTATTGTCCGCCGCACACTGAAGATTGAATGCAAGGTACCCTTTTTATATTTTATTTATATACCTACATTCCTATTGGCTATACACCTCCGCTCCACGCTTTCTTGGCTCCTGATGAAGATAGAAGATGATGGAGCCGCCTGGAGAAGACCTTCACCGCTGGACTTCAGGGGTTAGACTTAGGTTTGTTTTTTGTTTTTTTTGATTAGGGCTTTTTTATTTCTTAATGGGCACTAAAGAGCTGATTGCCCTTTTAAGGGCAATGCCCATACAAATGCCCCTTTAGGGGCATTGGGTAGGTTAGGTTTTTTTTAGACTTAGGTTTTTTATTTTGGGGGGTTGGTTTTTTTTAGGTAAAAGAGTTGTTTAACTTAGGGCAATGTCCTACAAAAGGCCTTTTAAGGGCTATAGGTAGTTTAGTATTAAATTAGGTTTTTTTTTTTATTTGGGGGGGATTTTTTATTTTTATAGGGGTATTAGTTTAGGTTTAATTTTTTTATTTTGGATAGCTTTGTTAATTTTTTTCTGTAATGTTTTTTTTTTTTAATATTACCTTTGGGGTATGTATTTTTTAAACATAGACTGCCCTCTGGGCAGGCTTATCGCCTAGTTAACACATAAATATATATACATATAAGCATATACATATATATTTACAGGAAACACACAGTTCCCATTGACCGCACACCCCACTCCCACCAACTTTAACCCCAAAATACTGCCTTGTGCAGTAAATTTATTAAAAAATAAAGATGCTATCTTTATTTTTTAATAAACTACACTAGACAGTATTTTGTTGCCAATTGAAGCATATTTATAAAATTAACCAGAGATCTGATCTCTGGTTAATTTTATAAGCGATAATTGCTACGGCAAAGTTGTGGTAGCAATTGCCAGCCAATTGTAATGGCTAGTTATTTATCAATTGCCGCAAACGGGTAAATTTGCCTATTTGTGGGAGCTCAATAATTTATTGCTCCACTTGTAATCTAGCCCATAAGGTTTGAACAGGATCCTGCAGTATGTTTACTTTGTTATGCAAATCCAAGTAATCATGTCCAAGAATCAACCCTTTGAAAATGTTTCCCAAAACTCTGCCCATACAAAAAATGTCCATGTCTTATGAATATACCATATCCTGTATACTGTATATAAATATGATTGCATTTTATTTATACACCAGAATGCCTAAAAAAGGAACCTCAGTGCAGGGCCGGACTGGGACCAAAAATAGACCCAGGCATTTTAAGGCATTTTAAGGCAAAGCAGCCCACTCCTCCTCCATGTTTAAATTAACCACCAACATATGCATGCACACCACACATATAAACACTTACATGCATGCACACACCACACATACATACAGTCATAACCAAGCACACCACACATACACACACTCATATGCATGCATACCACACATATAAACACTAACATGCAAGCACACACCACACATACATACTGTCATAACCAAGCACACAACACATACACACACTCATATGCTTGCACACCACACATACACACAGTCATATGCATGCACACCACACATACACACACTCATATGCATGCACACCACACATACACACACTCATATGCATACACACCACACATACACACAGTCATATGCATGCACACCACACATACACACACTCATGTGCATGCATACCACACATATAAACACTTACATGCATGCACACACCACACATACATACACTCATAAGCAAGCACACCACACATACACAGTCATATGCATGCATACCACGCATACACACACTCATATGCATGCACACCACGCATATAAACACTTACATGCATGCACACACCACACATACATACAGTCATAACCAAGCACACCACACATACACACAGTCATATGCATGCACACCATGCATACACACACTAATATGCATGCACACCACACATATAAGCACTTACATGCATGCACACATCACCCATACATCACCCATACATACAGTCATATGCATGCACACCACACATATAAACACTTACATGCATGCACACACCACACATACATACACTCATAACCAAGCACACCACACATACACACAGTCATATGTATGCACACCATGCATACACACACTCATATGCATCCACACCACACATTTAAACACTTACATGCATGCACACACCACACATACATACAGTCATAACCAAGCACACCACACATACACACAGTCATATGCATGCATACCACATATACACATGCACCCACACCACACATACACACACTCTTATGCACCCACACCACACATACACACAGTCATATGCATGCACACCACGCATACACACAGTCATATGCATGCACACCACCCATACACACACTCATATGCATGCAGACCACACATATAAACACTTACATGCATGCACACACCACACATACATACAGGGAGTGCAGAATTATTAGGCAAATGAGTATTTTGACCACATCATCCTCTTTATGCATGTTGTCTTACTCCAAGCTGTATAGGCTCGAAAGCCTACTACCAATTAAGCATATTAGGTGATGTGCATCTCTGTAATGAGAAGGGGTGTGGTCTAATGACATCAACACCCTATATCAGGTGTGCATAATTATTAGGCAACTTCCTTTCCTTTGGCAAAATGGGTCAAAAGAAGGACTTGACAGGCTCAGAAAAGTCAAAAATAGTGAGATATCTTGCAGAGGGATGCAGCACTCTTAAAATTGCAAAGCTTCTGAAGCGTGAACATCGAACAATCATTCAAAATAGTCAACAGGGTCGCAAGAAGCGTGTGGAAAAACCAAGGCACAAAATAACTGCCCATGAACTGAGAAAAGTCAAGCGTGCAGCTGCCAAGATGCCACTTGCCACCAGTTTGGCCATATTTCAGAGCTGCAACATCACTGGAGTGCCCAAAAGCACAAGGTGTGCAATACTCAGAGACATGGCCAAGGTAAGAAAGGCTGAAAGATGACCACCACTGAACAAGACACACAAGCTGAAACATCAAGACTGGGCCAAGAAATATCTCAAGACTGATTTTTCTAAGGTTTTATGAACTGATGAAATGAGAGTGAGTCTTGATGGGCCAGATGGATGGGCCCGTGGCTGGATTGGTAAAGGGCAGAGAGCTCCAGTCCGACTCAGACGCCAGCAAGGTGGAGGTGGAGTACTGGTTTGGGCTGGTATCATCAAAGATGAGCTTGTGGGGCCTTTTCGGGTTCAAGCAGTGGTACAGGAAGAAGTCTGCATCCTTCAAGAAAAACATGATTTTCATGCAGGACAATGCTCCATCACACGCGTCCAAGTACTCCACAGCGTGGCTGGCAAGAAAGGGTATAAAAGAAGAAAATCTAATGACATGGCCTCCTTGTTCACCTGATCTGAACCCCATTGAGAACCTGTGGTCCATCATCAAATGTGAGATTTACTGTCAGCCGCTCTGGAATCAATCCGGGATGTAACCCAACTGCTAGCGTGAATTGAAAGCACACGCTAGCACACTGAGAAATATCCAGGACGTGACCCACTCAGGAAGCAGATTAGAAGATAACAAAAATGAATATTGTTCCAGAATGCAGGAAAGCCACAAAGGATAAAACGTCCCTTTAAGTAGTACAAAGAACAAAAAGGAAATGCTCTTACTTGAAGCTTCTGAAAAAGGTCCTCTTTAGCAGGCTTGTAAAACAAAGGAAAAGTTCTCTTTTGCAGCTTGTAAAAGTATAATGTCCCTTTAAGCAGGTGTATAACAAACAGAAAGGCAAAGTTCTCTTTTGCAGCTTGTAAAAGTAAATGTCCCTTTTAAGCAGGTGTATAACAAACAGAAAGGCAAAGTTCTCTTTTGCAGCTTGTAAAAGTAAATGTCCCTTTTAAGCAGGTGTATAACAAACAGAAAGGCAAAGTTCTCTTTTGCAGCTTGTAAAAGTAAATGTCCCTTTTAAGCAGGTGTATAACAAACAGAAAGGCAAAATTCTCTTTTGCAGCTTGTAAAAGTAAAATGTCCCTTTAAGCAGGTCTTGTTTAACAAAGAATAGGTTTAAAGGCCAAAGCAAGGTCAGGCAGGCAGAAGTCGGCATCCAAATATCAGCAAAAGGTATAGGCAAAAGACAGGGTCAGGCAAGCAGAAGTCGGCATCCAAGTATCAGCAAAAGGGTAATAGCTACAGGCAAGGTCAGGCAGGCAGAAGTCAATGTCCAAATATCAGCAAGTAGGGATTAGGCAAGAGGCTAGGTCAGGCAGGCAGAAGTCGGTACACAGAAGAATAAACTGATATGGTACTCACAATCCAGGGAAACAAACAAACGGGCCCAGATTCAGATCTCCCGCCGAGATTTAAAGGGCAGGAGCGTAACCGTCATCAGAGGGGTGTGAGAGAAAGCGTCATGTTGCTAAGCAACATGACGTCAGAGACACAGAGGAGTTCCGGGAGCCGCAGCGACACGGCGATGAACGGAAGCGCTCATGACAGCACCCCCTCCTCAAGGACCCCTCCGGGGGACAGGACCAGGTCTATCAGGATGAGTCTTGTGGAAGGTCTTGACCAATATAGGAGCATTTACTTGATGAGCAGGTTCCCAAGAACGTTCCGTGACTGGATAACCCTTCCAATGAATGAGATAATACAATTTCTTGCCCCGCAATTTGGAATCTAGAATATGGCTGATCTCAAACTCAGGATGTCCATGCACCAATAACGGTGGAGGTTTAGAAAAAGGCTTAGAATACCTGTTAATCATCACAGGTTTTAAAAGAGAAACATGGAATACCGGATGGACTTTGAGAGACTTGGGTAAAGCTACCCGATAAGCAGTGGAACATACCTGACCCAGTATTCGGAAAGGACCCACATATCGTGGTCCCAATTTGTTAGAAGGTTGTTTCAGGCGAAGAAATCGAGAGGAAATCCAAACTTTATCACCAGGGCGATATTTGGGAGCCTTTTTCCGTCGAAGATCCGAAAAGAACTTGTAACGTCTAGAAGTTACAGAAAGAATACGATGTATCTTCTGCCAATGTCGAGTTAATCTTCGGGCTGTAAGATCAGAAGCAGGATTCACTGTGGAGGAAGTATGCAAAGGGAATGTCCTAGGCTGATATCCGTAAGCTGCATGAAAAGGAGAAGTCTGAAGGGAGGAATTGTACCGGGCATTATGGGCCAATTCAGCCAAAGGAAGGTAAGAAGTCCAGTTAGAATGATAATGATCCACATAATGTCTAAGATATGTTTCAAGACACTGGTTTACTCTTTCAGTCTGACCATTCGATTGTGGGTGGTGAGAAGTAGAGAGAGATATAGTAGTACCAAAATGTTTACAAAGTGACCTCCAAAATCGAGAAACGAATTGTACCCCTCTATCTGAAACAATATCTAGAGGAAATCCATGGATTCTTACAATATGTAGAATAAAAAGTTCAGAGAGTCTTTTGGCAGATGGTAATCCTGGCAAGGGTACAAAATGAGCCGTCTTAGTGAACCTGTCGACCACCACCCAGATAGTATTGTTCCCAGTGGACAAGGGAAGATCGGTAATAAAGTCCATGGATACATGAGTCCAAGGCTGGTGAGGTATAGGCAATGGTTGGAGTAATCCTGAAGGAAGTTGGCGTGGAGTTTTGTTCATGGCACATTGTGTGCATACTGAGACGTAATCCTTCACATCTTGAGAGAGTGTAGGCCACCAGACATGTTGTTTGAGGTTTCGAGTGGTAATACTGATGCCAGGATGTCCAGAAAGGGGACTATCATGAGCCCAAAATAAAATCTTGGAACGAAGGCGTTCAGGAACAAAGAGTAAACCATTGGGAGGTTTATAGGACAAAGGAAGATGCTCTTGAGCGGACTGTAATTCTTGTAACCAAGAAGTTGTTAACTGGGCAATGACTTCATGAGGTTGGAGAATGGTACCAGACTCAGGAACTGGGGTATCTTGAAATTGTCTGGAAAGTGCGTCTGCTTTAATATTTTTTGAACCAGGTATGTAAGACAAATTATAGTGAAACCGAGAGAAGAATAAGGACCAGCGTGCTTGCCTGGAATTTAGTCGTTTGGCTGTTTGGAGATACAGAAGGTTCTTATGATCAGTAAGTATAGTAAATGGCAAAGAAGTACCTTCCAGCCAATGTCTCCATTCATCCAATGCCATCTTGATGGCAAGCAACTCTTTATTCCCTACGTCATAGTTAAATTCGGAAGGAGTGAATTTTTTAGAGAAAAAAGCAACAGGATGAATCCTTCCAGTCTCTGGTATTCGTTGAGACAGAACCGCTCCAGCAGCAACAGAGGAAGCATCCACCTCCAGAATAAATTGAAACTCAGGATTTGGATGACGAAGGATAGGAGCTGAGGAAAAAGCTTCTTTGAGAGATTCAAAAGCTTCTATAGCCTCAGACGGCCATACTTTACAGTTTTGTCCTTTTCTTGTGAGAGAAGTAAGAGGAGAAGTAATAGTAGCAAAATTCTTGATGAACTTTCTGTAATAATTGGCGAAGCCTAGGAAACGTTGTAAAGCCTTCAAAGAATCAGGTCTAGGCCAATCCAAAATGGCAGAAAGTTTAGTAGGGTCCATTTCGAATCCAGATGCCGATATTACATAACCCAGAAAGGGTATGGATTTTTGATGGAAAGAACATTTCTCCAGTTTAGCAAACAGATGGAATTCTCTTAGACGTTGAAGTACTTTCTTGACGTGGTGCACATGATCTTGGTGGTTCTGAGAAAAAATTAAGATGTCGTCCAGGTATATGATAACAAAAATATTCAAAAAATCACGAAAGATCTCATTTACAAAATGCTGGAAAACCGCCGGAGCATTGCATAGCCCGAAGGGCATGACCAAATATTCATAATGCCCAAATCGAGTGTTAAAGGCAGTCTTCCACTCATCTCCTTTGCGTATACGGATCAAGTTGTATGCACCACGTAGGTCGAGTTTGGTGAAAATGGTGGCTCCCTGAAGATAAGTAAAAAGTTCAGGAATAAGGGGCAGAGGATAACTGTTCTTGATGGTAATCTGATTCAATCCACGATAATCAATACAGGGTCTTAATCCGCCATCCTTTTTTCCCACAAAAAAGAAACCAGCCCCTACAGGGGAAGAGGAGGGTCGAATAAATCCTCTAGCCAGATTGTCTTTTATATATTCTTCCAGAGCCATGTTTTCTGGTTTAGAAAGTGGATATGTCTTGCCTCGAGGATAGGCAGCCCCAGGAAGGAGGTCAATGGGACAATCAAAAGGGCGATGAGGAGGAAGACGTTCCGCTTCTTTTTTGGAGAAGACATCCACAAAGTCATGGTAATGCATAGGTAAGGATTCCGGAGTTTCAACTGTGAGAGCAATAGTGAGTGGTAACTTAGTAATCTTTTGAAGACATTTAGTCTGGCATGTAGATCCCCAGGAAGTGAGTTCACCGAAAGTCCAAGAAAAAATGGGATTGTGAATCTGGAGCCAGGGTAATCCCAAGATAATGGGAAATTGCGGAGTGGGAATGACATCGAAACAAATTGTCTCAGAATGAAGTATTCCTACGGTGAGGATTAAGGGTTGAGTAGAAAACTGAATGTATCCAGAACCCAAAGGATCTCCACTGACCGTAGAGACTGAAATGGAATACTCCTTCTTTAGTAAGGGTATAGAATGAGTAGAAACAAATGTAGAGTCAATGAACACACCTCCAGCACCAGAATCAATTAGAGCTTGGGTATAGATCTTCTTATGTCCAATTAGAAGAGTTACTGGAACAAAGAGTTTCTTGTATAGGGAATGACCACTATTTTGGCTTAACTCAGTTCCCTGGACTAGAGTTAAGCCCTGGCTTTTACTGGCCTAGTAGGACAATCCCTTAATAAATGTCCTTTAAGGCCACAGTACAGACATAAGCCAAGAGTCCGTCTTCTTAAGCGTTCAGTCTCAGTTAATTTTATACTTCCTACTTCCATGGGTTCAGCCTGATCAGTAGTAGGAGAGGCTGGAGTGACTGGATTAGAAAAACGAGGAGCTAAACGAAAAGGAGTTCGAGTAGCAGTCCTCTGTGTTCTATCCTTTTCTTGTTGGCGTTCACGAAACCTGGCGTCGAGACTGATACAGAGATTTATTAAGGCTTCTAAGGACTCTGGAAGTTCACGATACACCAATTCATCCTTGAGACGCTCAGAAAGTCCTTTACGGAAAGCGGCTCTGAGTGCTCCCTGATTCCAAGTGGTTTCAGAGGCAAGGGTGCGGAACTCAATTGCATATTGAGAGACTGGTTGATTTCCTTGACGTAAATCCAGGAGAGTTGCTTCAGCAGCGGATGACCTTCCAGGTTTATCGAATACGTTTGAGAATGTAGATAGAAATGTATCAACATCCAACAGTATAGGATCATTCTTTTCTAGCAAAGGTGACACCCAAGCCAAGGCTTTTCCTTTCATTAAGGAAATAAGAAACGTGATTCTAGAAGAGGCAGTAGCAAAGAGAGTAGGGCTATTTCGGAAATGAAGACGGCATTGATTCAAAAAGCCTCTACATTCTTCAGGATTCCCATCATATTTATCCGGAAGAGGAATCCTGGGACTTAGTTGTACCTGAGACTGATTGTTAGGAATCGGAGGAGGTAATGCCTCAATCGGATTTGGATTGGGATTAGGATTGGGAGGTGCGGTAGCAACCAAATTTTGTAATAGAGCAGTAATTTGATCAAGTTTAGTGTCCAGAGACTGCAAGTGAGTGGCATGAGAACCCAAGAGCTGTCCCTGGTGAGCCACGGCCATAGATAATTCAGTGGGGTCCATTTTTAAGGCCCGTTTGTAATGTCAGCCGCTCTGGAATCAATCCGGGATGTAACCCAACTGCTAGCGTGAATTGAAAGCACACGCTAGCACACTGAGAAATATCCAGGACGTGACCCACTCAGGAAGCAGATTAGAAGATAACAAAAATGAATATTGTTCCAGAATGCAGGAAAGCCACAAAGGATAAAACGTCCCTTTAAGTAGTACAAAGAACAAAAAGGAAATGCTCTTACTTGAAGCTTCTGAAAAAGGTCCTCTTTAGCAGGCTTGTAAAACAAAGGAAAAGTTCTCTTTTGCAGCTTGTAAAAGTATAATGTCCCTTTAAGCAGGTGTATAACAAACAGAAAGGCAAAGTTCTCTTTTGCAGCTTGTAAAAGTAAATGTCCCTTTTAAGCAGGTGTATAACAAACAGAAAGGCAAAGTTCTCTTTTGCAGCTTGTAAAAGTAAATGTCCCTTTTAAGCAGGTGTATAACAAACAGAAAGGCAAAGTTCTCTTTTGCAGCTTGTAAAAGTAAATGTCCCTTTTAAGCAGGTGTATAACAAACAGAAAGGCAAAATTCTCTTTTGCAGCTTGTAAAAGTAAAATGTCCCTTTAAGCAGGTCTTGTTTAACAAAGAATAGGTTTAAAGGCCAAAGCAAGGTCAGGCAGGCAGAAGTCGGCATCCAAATATCAGCAAAAGGTATAGGCAAAAGACAGGGTCAGGCAAGCAGAAGTCGGCATCCAAGTATCAGCAAAAGGGTAATAGCTACAGGCAAGGTCAGGCAGGCAGAAGTCAATGTCCAAATATCAGCAAGTAGGGATTAGGCAAGAGGCTAGGTCAGGCAGGCAGAAGTCGGTACACAGAAGAATAAACTGATATGGTACTCACAATCCAGGGAAACAAACAAACGGGCCCAGATTCAGATCTCCCGCCGAGATTTAAAGGGCAGGAGCGTAACCGTCATCAGAGGGGTGTGAGAGAAAGCGTCATGTTGCTAAGCAACATGACGTCAGAGACACAGAGGAGTTCCGGGAGCCGCAGCGACACGGCGATGAACGGAAGCGCTCATGACATTTACAAGGAGGGAAAACAGTACACCTCTCTGAACAGTGTCTGGGAGGCTGTGGTTGCTGCTGCACGCAATGTTGATGGTGAACAGATCAAAACACTGACAGAATCCATGGATGGCAGGCTTTTGAGTGTCCTTGCAAAGAAAGGTGGCTATATTGGTCACTGATTTGTTTTTGTTTTGTTTTTGAATGTCAGAAATGTATATTTGTGAATGTTGAGATGTTATATTGGTTTCACTGGTAAAAATAAATAATTTAAATGGGTATATATTTGTTTTTTGTTAAGTTGCCTAATAATTATGCACAGTAATAGTCACCTGCACACACACAGATATCCCCCTAAAATAGCTAAAACTAAAAACAAACTAAAAACTACTTCCAAAAATATTCAGCTTTGATATTAATGAGTTTTTTGGGTTCATTGAGAACATGGTTGTTGTTCAATAATAAAATTAATCCTCAAAAATACAACTTGCCTAATAATTCTGCACTCCCTGTACAGTCATAACCAAGCACACCACACATACACACAGTCATATGCATGCACACCACACATACACATGCACCCACACCACAGACTCTTATGCACCCACACCACAAATACACATACTCTTATGCACCCACACAACACATACACAACACACATGCACACACTCATATGCACGCACACAACACACATGCACAAAATACCACACCACTCCAATACTATACCACACAATACCATAGCGCACACAATACCACACACAATACTACACTACACACACAATATCACGCATTACCACACACAATATCGAACACAATACCATATCACAAACATATAACCAGACCATACACAATACCAGTTCTTGATAAAGGCTATCTTATTAGCTGAAACGCGTAGATCACACTACCCAGCTCCGTGTTTTTAAGACAGACAAAGCAGATCTCCCAGGACCTGTACTAGTATTGCACTGACACATGTAGGTGCAGACTGGATTGGTAGGAGATTGTTTGATTCCACTCCCAGAACCAATTCTGAATACAGATAGAAGCTGTAGGAGACGGGAATTCAACAGACAAGATTTTCAAAAAAGTGCGCGCACTGATCATACTCCACACGGATTGGATAAGATTGGACACAGCCAAACAGATTGTAAATAGACCAGTCGGTCGAAGCATCTAGTGAAATAAAGTAGCTTCTAAGAACTGTGAGTAAATATACAATACCACCAGCTCTGAAGCCGAAGAATCAACAGTGAGTACATATTGAAAGTATAATATAACAACTATCTGGAATACAAACAAACTATACCCAAAAATATCATTGTACCCAAACACACCACGATATAAACCTGGACTTTTCTATATCCATTATACATACGCTAAAGGAGAATAATGGACTGATGTATTACTCATAACTACACCGTATATCAGAATGTACTGATTGAGATTGAGAACATATCCTCAGTATCTTATTGTATCTTTTTACATGTAAACGTGGCTGCTATTAGCAACATTATCGAAATACCTCTATCATCAGACAATTGTATCAATGTTTTTATGCAAAGTTACTTATACAGTATATTTTATTGATAGTGACACCGGTGTCTAAATTTTATATATTATTAACATATATCGAGATATTGAATTGTTAATCTGTTTCATTTTTTAAATCTTTATTTTTATATATTAAATTTTATTTGGATAGACCCTCTTGTTTCATTATTTCTCATTGAGCGAACATTGGGTCCGTTAGTGCATTCTCTATAGTAACGTCTATCAGTATTAGAACACCAATTTAAGGTCACAGTATAATTTAAGATTATTCTTATCAGTGAATACTGCACTTGGTATATATTCTTCATATTAAAGACACCATTCTAGGGGGGCGGAGCCGACTGCCGAGCTGAGCGGATGCAACTAGAAGGAGCTCCTGAGAGAAATATTAATTAATTAAAGATAAACGGCATATATTTTAGTTAATAAAGTGATTTTAAGGGACCCCTAACACCCTTACTCCTACTTCGGCACTTAAGTGAAAGTTTCCTGCCTAAACGGAGGACAGCCATTTACAATTTGGACACTAGATTGGAGGTGACCGACGGAGAACATCTGAGCGCCTAGTACAGCAGTATCAGCCCACGCAAGTAACACCGCTTGCAGAGTCAATCAATCTGAGGTGTTTTAACCTGCTCCGGAGGGTCGGGGATCCGCTCCGGAGCCTTGCAGGACTGATCTCAGCACCGGCAGTGGGAACCGCTAAGGAGACCTTGCGCCAGTACAGACCGGAAGGTTAAAGTAAGTGACAACCGGACAATTATGAGCCAACAGTCCCATATACTCGGACATAACCACTTACATACACAATTTGGGCAAGTGACTGATCCGCAATCGCAGAGGTTAATAGATTTTGGAGACTCAGTGTGCAGAATCTGTTTTGGCGCGCACCGCCATTTTTCATAGGCACCACAGTTTCATAGTGCGGTTTGCTATCTGGCCCTGACCCATCCAAAACCCTGGTCGCTTTAGCAGAAGAGACAGGTGAAGAGGGACCTTGCTTATTTTTACTGAAACAAACAAGCACAACCTAGATCTGGGGCGCTAGTGTTTAATTGCCATACAGCCTCACTTCACTCCCCAACTCCGCTGCCCACGTGGAGTCTGTATTACCTAGGATTTTGCTCTCTGGCAGTAAAGAGAGTTCTGGCACTTAATTTAAACCCATTTGACCACCTGAGAGACCCTACATATTGATAGACTTACTGCTATTACCTCTCAGGCATACATTTAGGCCAATATAGCACACTGTGCTGTCAGCAGGGTACTACAAGCTGCAGACACCGGGAGCAAGCATAATTATACTGTTACTGCTAAGAAACCCTTCACTGTAGTTTGCCTGAAAGATTAGCACTTGTGACTGAGTGATTAGCCCAGACATCAGCATAGGGCTGTAGACATCTGCAGCAGGCCCTGCACAGGCTCACACCATAACACACTTTGTCAGTGCCATTTGTAAGGATAAAGAAGTTTAAACCAACTAACCAATTTGGCATAGACTTTAAACGAGAGAAACAGTTGAAATCCATCACCTGCAAGAGATAAGATATTCGGCCCCAAGCCTTTAAGAATAAACTGTCCTTATTTGAATATTTCTTTCTCTTTGTGGGGATCAGCCTATGACAGCATGTAATTAGACCCTAAGTGTCTATAACCCCACCGGCCAATGTGCCCCCATTAACATAAGTGAAATATACATCTCCATATAAACTAAGGCACCAGATATAAGGACTCCCAGATTAAGCTGCCCTCGCCAGAGCGCCCTCTTCATTTGGAGGAAATAGACCATAACAGCATGTAATTGAACACTAGCTGTTCGTGGCCCCGCCGCCAAATGGGTTCATAATAGCATATGCAAAATAAAGAAGCAAGCTCTCAACAGTGGCTCACATATATCACTTGATAGTCTTGCATCCCATTATTGTGAGATGTCGCAGGCCCAGAAAAGGAGACAAAAGACCCAAGCTACACCAAAAAGAACTGTGGTAGATCACTGTCAACACCGCTCTAATATGGCCCAGGTGAGATCAGAGGATGAATACTCAGACACAGGGAGTGCCTCAGACACCCAGGCCGGTTCAACCTTAAAGCAAAAGGCCTCACAGGCCCTGGAGACATCTAATAGTACTAACAACAATATGATAGAAACCATCCAATCCCTGTTAACCTCACATCATGATTCCTTGACTAAGAGATTCGATAGATCGCATGCCGACTTGAAGAGAGATATCGGTCTTATAGGAGAGAGAACTGATGCGCTGGAGCGCAAACAAGAGGACTTGGCAATAGACCACACCAACCTTCTTAGCTATTCCCAATCCCTGGCCATTCAGATTACTGATTTGGAATTGAAGCTGGCAGACCTAGAAGATAGGTCGCGCCGCAACAATATACGCATCAAAGGCGTGCCAGAATCAGTTCTACCACAGAACCTTGAGAAATATCTGCATGGCCTATTTGAAGCTATACTGGGGTCAGCGACAGGAGATGAGAATCTCATAGACAGAGTACACAGAGCCCTTAGGGCACGGACAGCGGATGGTGGTCAACCAAGAGATGTGATAGCGAGGCTTCACTACTATACCTACAGAGAAAAAATTGTCAGAGCTTTAGCCAGAAACAAACTATTGCCTGAAGAATATGCAGGTTTGCAAATTTACCCAGATCTTTCTACCCATACGCTACAGATCCGCAGACATTTCCAGCCTTATACCAAAATACTAAGAGAGAGAGATCTGAAATACAGATGGGGATTCCCAGTAAGGCTCTTTATCACCAAGGACAGTCACCAATACATGGCCTCTACCCCTCAGCAGGCACGTGAGTTACTACAAAAGTGGAACTTGCTCCCTCCGGATAGAGAAGATCGATCCCCCGACATGGAAATAAGCAATGGACTGAGGGCATCAGCCCCGCCATGGAAGCCACTACCACAAAGATCTTCTGGTACCTCTGGAACATCTAATGAAGCCTTTAAGAAGCACAGAGATTCTACTGATCCACAACGAGATGCAGACAAATAGAGAGCTTGTCTGCTTTCTTTTTTTCTCTTGTTCTACTTGTATTACTTGTTTTGCTCTTTCTATTTGCTGGACCCTCTGAAAGAAGAAGATGACTCACCATAGGAGGGACTGCTCTACAATGCTTAAGGACTGTCATGCTGACTAAGCAGGATGAAGATGGGTGAGACCTAAGCAATTATATATTATAGTTTGTTTGCTTGCTTGCCCAGGTGATAGACAATTGCCATAATCCTTAAACATGTCTGTTTTCTTGCTTTGCTTGCATTTAAACAATTGTTTTGTTGTATTGAGTTATTGGCCACATACATATTAGCAGTTTATTACACAGTTCTATATATTTAGGCAACTGAGCACCCTTAAGCTTATTTATACTACTCCCTTACATTGGGAGCATAGAGGCGTCTAACTTAACTTAACTTAAACGCGGCCATCTCACCAGATGACTAACCTGCCCTTACCGATACTCCTAGCTGTAAGTTCCTAACTCCTAGGACACACAGATCCACAGTTAGTATCCTAAAAGATTAGGGATAATTTTATGTCCTGTAGTGATCCACCCTCGTTAGACATAAACCGCCAACTTAAGTAATGTCTACATTGATCAAGGACCTAGCTATATGTCATATAGAGGACCCTGAGATATAATCCTAATGCCCCTCTCAGCTAGTTCAGCTGCGATAAGACACAGATCAGGTCCCTAACGAGAGCAGGAGTATGTAATGAATAGAGCTCTATATAAGGTACAGGGAGTTAAGTAATACCTAGAAATGGAAAGGAAGTTGATATGCAGCCAATCATTTTATGATGTATCGCCTAGTTTTATTCATGATCCCTCCTATTGATGTTGAGATTAATGTTTATATTATGAGAGTTACAGCATTGAATGTTTTATTTTATATGAAGTACATATGCAATATATATGCTTTTTCACTCCACAGACTTATAATCCGTTTTTTTCAGTCGGCGGGGCCACAGACCCCTCTCCGCTTAGCTCCCCCCCACTACATTAGTTGTGCCCCACTGGCAAAGGCCGGTTGGTGCACTCATTGCGAAAGTGTACACTTATCACTTTTATCCAGTCATAGCGGTTTCCTTTTATAAATACTTCTCAGTTAATACATATCACGTTTTCCTAGCCCTCACAGCATAGGACTGATTCGTCACACTTGACTGCTAGCTGATTTTTCACCCCAAGTAACCCGGACATCCCCCCCGCCACCCCCAAAATGGCCCCGTTACGTATAGCTACGCTGAATGCGCAAGGCTTAAATTCCCCCACTAAGAGGAAATTGTTACAGCGATATCTCCTAACACATAAAATACATATCATGTTCCTACAGGAGACACACTGGATGGGGGAACCCCGACTCTCTAGAATTTCCCAATACTTCCCAGTATGTGAAACTGCCTCCAATCCTGAGGGCAAGACTAAAGGAGTTGCCCTCTTTGTTAGTAGAGACTTGTCCTATACCATGGAGTATATTGAAAGAGATAGTGAGGGTAGGTACCTGATACTTATCTGTACACTTAACAACACACTGTTCACACTAGTCTCATTATATGCACCTAACTCCAAACAAGTCCCCTTCCTCCGCAAACTATTAGCACACGTAGAACAGATCAAAAGAGGACACCTAATCATTGGGGGAGATTTCAATATGGTCTGGGACCCAGCCAAAGACAAGAAATCCACCATCACGACACACTCCGACAGGAACATCTCCTCTACTTCCAACGCTTTCCGGAAACTCATATACCAACACAATCTCTATGACGCTTGGAGATGCTTAGCACCTTCCGAGAAAGACTTTACACACTACTCAAAAGCCCACAATTCATATTCCAGACTTGATCATATATTTTGTGACTCGTGGTCTCTGGACCAACTTGCCAACCCTTCCATCAGGCCGTGTACGTGGTCAGACCATGACATGGTCTGCTTAGATTTCACTCAGCTACAAGCCCTGACTAATAGGCCGCCGTGGCGGCTTCCTGAGCAATGGCTCTCTGATATAGAACTTCCAGCACTCCAGGAGGTTGTGAAGGAGTTTCTGTCACATAATGACACAGGAACCACTGATATTGACATGGTTTGGGCCGCTCTTAAAGCATTCCTACGGGGTCACTTTATTAAGAAAATGGCCCGACTGCGTAAAGAGAATAGCCAGCCATTAGCAAAACTATATGGGGATCTTCGCGCCCTTGAGCAGACAAACAAAACGAGCCATAGTGTTCAGGTCGCCAGCCAAATTGGACTTATTAGGGAAGAAATCTCCAAGAGAGATCTAACCCGGGTCCAGGAAACTCTACGTAATCTCAAACAATTGTATTACCACAAAGGCAATAGGGCAGACAAGCTTCTAGCTAACAAACTACGCATGCGCACATTGCAGAAAAGGATACCTCACATAGCGACGTGCAGCGGTGTGGTACATTCCCCTAAAGAAATAGGCGCTGCGTTTGCTAGTTATTACTCTTCCCTATACAATCTTGGGCAATCTGAAGCAGCTGGCAGACCTGGCCATGGCGACATCCTCAAATTCTTAGAAACCCTACCTATACCCACACTAACTGAGGAATCTAGAACCGAATTGCAGCGACAGTTCACATTAGAAGAGGTTAAAGCAGCCATAGAAGACCTCGCACCCCATAAGGCCCCTGGGCCAGATGGGTTCACGACAAAGTTCTATCGAACACTTAGCCCGATCATAACACCGATACTGCTCCGACTATTCCAAAAAGTAGCAACCACAGGCGCCTTCCTAGCAGAATTCCTGGAAGCAAACATTACCACAATTCATAAGGAGGGTAAAGACCCACTATTGTGCTCTAGCTACAGACCCATCTCACTCATTAATGTGGATGCAAAAATCTACGCTAAAATATTAGCTAATAGGCTAGGGAAGCACCTACAGACAATCATACACCTAGATCAGGTGGGCTTTGTACAAGGAAGACAGGGTTCCGATAATACTCGGCGCCTCTTAAATATCTTCTCAGAGGCCGCAGATATGGGACTTCCGGTACTCACCCTGTCATTTGATGCCGAAAAGGCCTTTGACAGGGTGAGATGGGACTACCTATTTCAAACTCTATCAGCATTTGGAATACCAGATTCCTTCATCACAGCGACCAAGGCGCTGTACTCGGCCCCCACTGCAGTTGTTAGAGGATTGGGATTCTGCTCTCCTAAGATCACAATTAGTAACGGAACTAGACAGGGATGCCCCCTCTCCCCTCTGCTGTTTGTCTTGGCTATTGAGCCCCTAGCGATCGCAATTAGAGAATCAAAACAGATTCATGGCGTGCAGATGCATGACACCCCCCAGAAGCTCGCGCTATTTGCCGACGATCTTACGGTCTTTCTTTCCGACCCAACTGACTCTATCCCCCCATTAATGGCCCTTTTCACACAGTTCGGAGAAATCTCCTATTACAAACTCAATGTGACCAAGACGGAGGCCTATTCCATTAATATTCCGCAGCATGAACGGGACGAGATCCAGCTTGCCTACTCTTTCAAGTGGTCCTGCAAAGCAGTTCGCCACCTGGGAGTTTTTCTCTCCCATAAAAAGTCGGTGGTGATCAAGGAAAACTTTGAAAAACTACTAACAGCCGTCACATCGGAGCTTCACTCTAAAAGATATTGTGAAATATCCTGGATGGGCAGAATAGCGGCTCTTAAAATGATGATCTTACCAAAGATCACTTACCTGTTCCGCTGCATTCTGATGCCAGTCCCATTCACATTGATTAGGAAGTTTCAGACCCTCTTTAATTCATACACTTGGCAAGATAAGAGACCCAGAGTAGCTGCACACATCCTGCAGATGCCGATAGAGAAAGGGGGCCTTGGTCTCCCTAGCATTCGGAAATATTATGAAGCGGCAATGCTAACCCATGCTACAGCGTGGGGTAAAGATCTCCCCCCAACGAGGTGGAGAGATTTAGAGCAGGCCTCACTACCAGCTTACATCTATCTCGAAGATTTGCTTTGGCTGCCCCCACACTGGCAAGCCAAAGTACATGTCGCTAACAGTATAGTGAAAGGGTGTCAAGAAGCTTGGTATAAGCTACGCCATAACAAATTGGTGTCCCCGCACCCCTCACCAATACACCCAATAAGGGCCCTTTTAGTGGGGCTACTCAATACACACCCTAGCACATGGGCTACTACGGGTATAAACACAGTGGGCGACTTTAACTGTAACAGACAATTAAGAACACATAGAGACATGCTGAGCCTCCCTACGCTAACTCCCACACACCAATTTGACTTACTGAGACTCCGTACATTGTTGAAATCCTGGGGCTTCTTAGGCGAACCATTGAGAGATCTGACTATCTGGGAGACAAGGTGGACAACCAATACCCAACAGCATAAACCCCTCACAGTACATTATCACTGTCTAATTGAAGAAGAGACTATTCCAAAAACAATTCATATGACCGCATGGGAGAGGGATTTACAGGCCACATTTCCACCAGATGCCTGGGGCAAGGCCATTAGCTTAACGAAAAAAGCAACCCATTGTGTCACTCTCTATGAGTTATACTTCAAAATAATCACCAGATGGCACTTAGTACCCACAAAGCTACAGAAGCTTTTTCCTGACCACTCACAACAATGCTGGAGAGAGTGCGGAGAGCCGGGGTCCCCCATCCACGTCTGGTGGACCTGTCCTAAACTGACGACTTATTGGCAGAAAATCGAAAAGATCTGTACAGACTTAGAGCTAACGCCAACCTTGAGCCCAGCCCTGGCCATACTGCACCTAGGTGTGGACAAGCTCCCCAAATCCAAACAAAAGCTTTTGGTATATATCCTCATCTCCGCTAAATTACTAATAGCTAGGAATTGGAAAAAGAGCCAACCCCCCAGAATACAGAGTGTAATTGAGGGAGTGAACTATATAAAAAATATGGAAAACTATGTGGCTAGGGAACAAGGGCAATTACACAATTACTGCCTGATTTGGGAACCGTGGGAAACCATGCTCACTCACCTCACCCCCACTTGAACACTCAGAAATAGGAAGATAAATAGGAATACGCCTCTTCCAACTACCTCAACCTCCAACCCCTACATATGCCCTTTTCCCCCACACCTTCCCAGAACCCGAGACGGAAGCCCAATATTCCCACTAGCAGATAATAAGCGGAGAGGGGTCGGAGGGCCCCTCCATACCAATAGGAAACTGTGATGTAACATAACAGTTAAAACCACACTACTCAATCACTTCCATTGACTGGATTGTTGTTCTAAGATTAACACCTTTGTAGAATGATGATATACGATTGTATACTCATGAAAGCTTACTATATATGTACAAAAGGTGACCTCTGTAAAAACGAGGACTCCCTTGCAGGGAGAAATTTACACTATCATTGATATTCTGCAGTTACTGAACCTTGCACATGTAAATGTACTTTTTATGCTTTAGTGATTCTTGATGTTATATATACCTCTACTTGAGAAAAGTACTCTGTTAACAATATGTCCTCAATAAAAAAACGTTTTATATAAAAAAAGACACCATTCTAGTATATTACAAGTCTAGATACTTTCAAAGTCAGCCTCTAGGGGCGCTCCTAACACCACGTCACTCCAATACACCCCTTCATTCTAATTTGTGAGAAATTAGAATTGTTAGGAAGCTAGTACTACCATTCTAAGTATCAGTGTACAACCACTCACACTTATCCATACACAATACCACGCCACACACACACAATACCACACCACACATAATACCACAAAATGCACACAGCACACCCAATACCACACCACACACAGCACCACAGAATACTACAGACTGCACACAGCACACCAGTACCACATCAGATTCAGTACTATACTACACAGACAGTACCATACACTGCACACACAACACCACACAAAATACACACTCAAATACACTCTCTCACACTCACACACAGAAAAACACAGATTGGGACAGAAGGGTCCTGCTCCCAAGAGAGCTTGTAATTGAATTAGTATTTTTAGAAATTGATAAATGCATTTAATCATACTTGAAATACAACAGTGAGCATTCCACACAAACAGGCATCTCCATAAACAAGATGTAGGGGGCACACAGGGTTCCATTATTAAAAGCAGAGGGACCTCTAAGAAATGCCAGTGCCAGAAATAATAATAATTGTAGGCAAAAAAAATTACAACTCTGAGAAAAGAACAGTTCAATTAGATGAACTCTCTCTCTCTCTCTCTCTCTTATATATATATATATATATATATATATATATATATATATATATATATATATATATATATATATATGTATATATAAAAATAAATATTAAAAAAGCTGTTTAAGCTAAAATGCACATTACTGGAGTATATCCATTGCCTGGACAGTCCTAGTGTAAAATAGGTTTGTTAAGTTCATGCACATCTGTTTTTACAAAACAAAAGGCTGTAACATATTTTAAGAACAACAGAGTAAATAAATTAGTGCAATGTCTCTTCAAATACTCCCAATTAGCCTGTTCTCTGGAGTGTGACTGTGAATGAGCTGAACTTACATTCCATTTATGGCACCTTGAAATCCCTGGATTGTGTAATAAGAAACAGGGGCACTATCTCTGCACTACATAGGTCATTGACAAGGCATTATTACCTGCACATCAATCTAATCACCCTAGCACTCTCACTCCACAGTTTCACAGACTGACAGTATATTTTATAATACTCTCCATATATTCCTCTCACTCTGTGACTGCCTGTTTCTGCCTGTTACACACACTGTCACACTCACTCCTTTTCCTCACCTTGCTTGATCTGGATTCTCTATATTGATCGGCCAGTCCTCCAAACTCCCTCCCTCCCTTGCTTTTCCTTAGCACTGATCAACTCTGTCTCTGAGTTCTCTCGGTACCTGAAATCATATTTCACCCTCTGATGCAGATCAGATGCACTTGAATAAGTAGGAGGAATGTGTGTATGGGATGTGTGGGTTAAAGTTAATAAACAAACAGACCTTGCTGGTGTTTTCCCACGGAGCAGGCAGCAGTATCAGCAGTAGCACGCGAGGATCCTCATGCCTGCATCAGCTGCTGCAATCCAATACCAGATACATGCTGCTCCACTGTGCCTCTGTTACTTTAGCACGTGCAGCAGCATGTATCTGTTATTGGAGGAGCATTTGTGTCACATGACAGCGTAGGAGCCAATAGAAAGGCAATTTTTTTTTTACTAATACTGCAACACCGAGTGTCTTGGGGATCCTGTCGGTGGGCAGGGCTAAGGTATCCGGTCGGTGGGCGGGGCTAAGGGACCAGACGGCCCACCAGGCATTTGCCCAGCATGCCCTATGGCCAGTCTGGGCCTGCCTCAGTGTTCTGAAAGCTTGAAACTATATCCACTATTAGTTAGCTATTAAAGGTATCACCTGTACTTTACTTTTGTTATTTTCTTACAAAAGCATTTTTACTTTCTTTGAATACACTGACTAATAAGGTACTGCCCTTTCTTTGCACAAGCATTACTGTATTTTTTATAAAAAAATCCATATTCTTTTTATATAGTAATAAACAAGGGACAGTCTAGTTAAAATTAACCTTTCATGATTTAGATAGGGCATGTCATTTTAAACTTTCAAATTTTCTTTTATCATCAAATTTGCTTTGTTCTCTTGGTATTCTTTTTTGAAAGCTAAACCTAGGTAGGCTCATATGCTATTTTTAAGCTCTTGAATGCACCCTCTTATCTCAGTATATGTTGACATTTTTCACAGCTAGAGGGCCTTAGTTCATGTGTGCCTTATAGATAACCTTGTGCTCATTCCCATGAAATTATTTATGGGTCAGCACTGATTGGCTAAAAAAAAAGTCGGTCAAAAGAACAGAAATAAGGGGCAGTCTGTAGAGGTTTAGATACAAGGTAATCACAGAGGTAAAAAGTATATTTAAATAACTGTGTTGGTTATGAAAAACTGGGGAATATCTATATTTTTAAACAATAAAAAATCTGAAGTAGACTGTCCCTTTAAGTTATTATGGGGTATAATACATTCTAATAGAATAGCAGAGTGAAGTATCTTGAATGGATTTTTGCAGAGCTTTACAATTGTATGCATTGCAGTGCATTTAAAACAATAAACATTAGAATCCCAGGCGTTGGCCTGGGCTCAATAAAGCCTGTGAAGAACAGTTATTTAGATATCTCTTTGTAGAAACGTTCACTATGTGTCCTATAATTGCCCTCCTTACATTAGACCCAAATATAAATGCAATATCAGGATTGCCCTACTGCCAATAGGTCTATGTCAAGGGACATGAAAAACAAAATTTTTCTTTCAGGATTCAGATAGAGCATACAATTTTAAACAACTTTCAAATTTACCTTTATCACCAAATTTGTTTTGTTCTCTTGGTATTCTTTGTTGAAAATCATACCTACACAGTCTCAGGGGTTGGGAGCTAGCCGATGATTGATTTATTTTGCCAAATATGCATCTTGTCACTGACTTACTTATATGTTCAGCTAGCCCCCAGTAGTGCATTGCTGCTCTTTCAATTAAGGATACCAAGAGAATGAAGCTAAATTGATGACAGAAGTAAATTAGAAAGTTGTTTAAAATGTAACTTCTATCTGACTCAAGAAATAAAAATTTTGTGTTTCATGTCCCTTTAAAAGAACTTGCTCTAGAGCAGACATTGGAAGTCTACATGGACTCCAGTTTTTTTCTGACTGGTGAGTAAGAACATATGAATTACTATTATTGGAAGAATATAACTTTTTTTTCGGAAAAATAAATTAGCCCTTATTAAAAGATGTCAAATTATGGGCTAGATTACAAGTGGAGCAGTACTTTTCACTCCTGATCATGTATTAACTTTGCGAGACATAGGATTTTTGTTTGCGTCAGGTAGCGCGCGTATTACAAGTTGAAAGTGAAAAGGTTTTGTTAAGAAAGTGTTAACCCGACACATGCAAAAACACTCTTACTCACGGGCAAACCCGATCATGTTTTCTCAAGTGCACTTAAATATTAATATTTCCCATTCCAATGTTCTTAATAAATCAGATTGATAAAATAATATAAATACATGAAAAGGGGGCACCAAAAAAGAAAATATGTAGATATAATATAAACAGTTATAAGAATTTATCAAATTTACCAATGAAAAATAAGATAAAATAAGACGATCCTAGGGCAGCACTTCTGGAACAGTCCTGGTGGTCTGAGTGGCTAGAAAACTATGAAAAACAAGAGAGGGGCGCCTTATAGGAAAATAACATCAAGAAAAGTAAATCATTATGATAAAGTTCCACTCACGTGTAGTGCTTGCGTGACAGGCTGAAATATCTGAGTCGTCCACCACACTCAACCCCATCAGTGCAGGAACTCGGTGAGAACAGCAAGGTCTCTACCATACAGGAATATGATAATTAACTGCTCAAAGGTCCGGCGGCTCACCAAAGTTGGCCGGTGATGTTGCTGGATAACTCCACCTCCATAAGGAGAAAAGCAGCACAGGGGCTTGGGGGGCAAATAAACCACTGTGCATTATCCTAGAGTAGGCATGTGATTACACCGGATAGCTCCCAATCAGTATGAGAAAGGCAGCACAAGTTATATAAAGTCCCATAATTGCGGGCAACAAATGTAGAACCCTCGCTGGATAAACAAAAAGAACAGGGGTATATATAAAAAAAAAATGTATTATAAAAACAAACAGCAACGCGTTTCTCAGCAAATCAATGCAGTTTCATCAGGCTGTAATTACATAATAAAATACATCTGATTATAAACCCACATGTTACTATAAAAACACGCCTAGAAGATAATAAAGGTGGACTAATATAAATATACTGTATGTCCCACAACATTAACAATATATGTGTGTATATTTTTTAAAGAAATAAAATAAATATGATCCTAATATATGTACACTTATATCTATATTGTTTTCAGACATCATATCATTAGTATATTTATATAGACCACAAAAAATAATATTCACACAGACATCATATTAATATGTAATACAACAAAAAGAGGGTTTGGTTAAGCACACCAAAAAACATTTGATATATTAGCACACATATTGTGGGAGTGCTGCCAAAGTGACCAAAATAATTGGCGCACATCCAAACACTTAAGTCAACATATTTATAACATATTTATATATGCTGCAAAAAATATTTTTACTTGCTAAATATTCTTAAAATTGTTAAAATAAAATTGGGATCACTGTCACGCAATATTATTAACATATACAGGTGAAACTCGAAAAATTAGAATATCCTGCAAAAGTTCATTTATTTCACTAATGCAACTTAAAAGGTGAAACTAATATATGAGATAGACTCATTACATGCAAATCAAGATAGTTCAAGCCGTGATTTGTCATAATTGTGATGATTAGGGCTTACATCTCATGAAAACCCCAAATCCACAATCTCAGAAAATTAGAATATAGTGAAAAGGTGCAATATTCTAGGCTCAAAGTGTCCCACTCTAATCATCTAATTAAGCCATAACACCTGCAAAGGGTTCCTTAGCCTTTAAATTGTCTCTCAGTCTGGTTCAGTAGTAATCAAAATAATGGGACAGACTGCTGACCTGACAGTTGTGCACAAAACCATCATTGACACCCTTCATAAGGAGGGAAAGCCTCAAAAGGTAATTGCAAAAGAAGTTGGATGTTCCCAAAGTGCTGTATCAAAGCACATTAATAGAAAGTTATGTGGAAGGGAAAAGTGTGGAAGAAAAAGGTGCACAAGCAGCAGGGATCACCGCAGCCTGGAGAGGATTGTCAGGAAAAGGCCATTCAAAAGTGTTGGGGACTTTCACAAGAGCCACCTCACACAGACGAATCCTGGACATGGGCTTCAAATGTCGTATTCCTCTTGTCAAGCCACTCCTGAACAACAAACAACGTCAGAAGCATCTTACCTGGGCTAAAGAAAAACAGACCTGGTCTGTTGCTCAGTGGTCCAGAGTATGGAGGAAGAATGGAGAGGCACACACTGCAAGATGCTTGAAGTCCAGTGTGAAGTTTCCACAGTCTGTGTTGAATTGGGGAGCCATGTCATCTACTGGTGTGGGTCCACTGTGCTTCATTAAGTCCAGGGTCAATGCAGCCGTCTACCAGGAGATTTTGGAGCACTTCATGCTTCCTTCCACAGACGAGCTCTATGGGGATGCTGACTTCATTTTCCAGCAGGACTTGGCACCTGCCCACACTGCCAAAAGCACCAAAACCTGCTTCAATGACCGTGGGATTACTGTGCTTGATTGGCCAGCAAACTCACCTGACCTGAACCCCATAAAGAATCTATGGGGCATTACCAAGAGAAAGATGAGAGACATGAGATTGAACAATGCAGAAGAGCTGAAGGCCGCTATTGAAGCATCCTGATCTTCCATAACACCTCAGCAATGCCACAGGCTGATAGCTTCCATGCCACGCCGCATTGAGGCAGTAATTGCTGCAAAAGGGTCCCAAACCAAATACTGAGTACATACGGTATGCATGCTTATACTTTTCAGAGGTCCGATATTGTTCTACACGTATGTACAATCCATGTTTTATTGACAGCATATTCTAATTTTCTGATATTGTGGATTTGGGGTTTTCATGAGCTGTAAGCCATTATCATCACAATTATGACAAATCACGGCTTGAACTATCTTGCTTTGCATGTAATGAGTCTATCTCATATATTAGTTTCACCTTTTAAGTTGCATTAGTGAAATAAATGAACTTTTGCACAATATTCTAATTTTTCGAGTTTCACCTGTATTTATGCTGCAAGAAATTTTGCCTGTATGCATTTAAATTTTTAAATAAAGTTGGGATCTTAGTCACACAATATGGCCATATTCTGCTAAGCCAGTCACCACCATTAACAAGGTGTCCCAAAATAGTCTGGTCCTAACACTTATAAGTTTAGCTTTGCTGGGCTGAATCATTCAATTCTAATATTCAAATACAGAATTCCAACACTGCAGTACTATGCCTCTAATCATGACTGCACAGAATGAAACTCCCTAGATTTATATATATATATATATATATATATATATATATATATATATATATATATATATATATATATACCACAATCACATTGTCTGGAACTAATACAGTTGGTGGTGCAGCTATATTATTATTTTTGGACTGTCTTTTTGGGACCTTGGTGCAGGTCCAATAGTTGGCACACCTGCAAACAAACTTTGTTATATCCTTGGTGCTTGGGCAATTCTTTGCTTTCTATTGTCTGGAACACACCTGGGCTGGGTGGTGTGCTTTAACCAAAGGGATTTGGTCAGCTCCCTATTTAAGAAATACTACAAAAAGGGGGTTTGGTTAAGCACACCAAAAAACATTTTATATATTAGCACACATATTGTGGGAGTGCTGCCAAAGTGACCAGAATAATTACAAAACAACAAAAAGTATTGGTGCACATCCAAACACTTAAGTCCACATATTTATAACATATTTATATATGCTGCAAAAAATATTTTTACTTGCTAAATATTCTTTTGTATCATATTAATATGTACATACAAAAAATACAGCACTGATATGGCAGATGCTTTGGATGACACAGTTAGATTAATAGAACGATGAGTTATAATATGAAGAAAAAACAATACACCACAATCTCTTGAAAAAGTCTGTGAAGAATGCCAAGCATTTCATCTGTATTCTTCACAGACTTTTACAAGAGATTGGAGTCATACAGTTGGAGTCATACAGCTGGACAGTGACAGTCGGAGCATCTCATTGAGGTTGGCATGTGAGCAGAGAGACTGTCATCCTGTCTTTAGAAGGAGACGGCTGGAACTTCTAAGATTCTGCATGCAGCTATGATATGCTTGAGTTTTAAGTTTGTCTAGTAAGTCCCTTTGTATGTGCATTTGTTCTTAATAAGTTGTGATGTCACTGTGAATCAGGGTTGCACTTGTCTTTTTCCATCCTCTGGACATCATATTAACATTACAATTGCATGGACCGCCAAACACAGCAAGCAATGTGGAAAAATCACTGTCTCATTAAAGGTGGACTAGTATAGATAGGTGTCCCACAACATTAACAATATATATATATGTGTGTGCACACCTTTGTAAAAACAAAATAACATTTGGTCCTAATATACACACATCCATACTGCTTGTTCAGGCATCATATTAGTAGTATATTTACATAGACCACAGGAGCTAACATTGTTGGAACAAAAACTCAGAAAACAATAATGTTATAAATGAATCTTAAAGAAGTACATACAGTGAATCAAATTAGCAAAAATTGAAAAATTAATTGCCAAGGATTCTAAGTCTAACCCTAAAAGGTTCTTTAAGTACATAAATAGCAAAAAATCTAAGAAGGATAATATAGGTACATTAAAATGCGTGGAGGGTAGCATGATAAATAATGACAGGGAGAAGGCTGAGGTACTAAACCAGTTTTTTTCTTCAGTATACACAAGAGAGGAACCATTGAATAATACTTTGGAACAGAATAGAACATGCCAGTCCATACCACTAACTGGGTTTTGTGTAGAGGATATCAGGAAAAAACTGGAAAATATTAAGGTAAATAAAACTCCAGGCCCAGATGGAATACACCCAAGGGTGTTAAGGGAATTTAGCACTGTTATAGACAAACCTTTACTCTTAATTTTTCAAGACTCATTATCCTCAGGCATGGTACCCCAGGATTGGCGTAAAGCTGATGTGGTGCCACTCTTCAAAAAGGGAATCAGGGATGATCCAGGAAGCTATAGACCAGTTAGTCTGACATCAATAGTGGGGAAGATATTTGAAGGGATTATAAGGGATTATATTGATGAGCATATTCGTGTAAACAAGATTATGAGTTCTAATCAGCATGGCTTTAGGAGAAATAGATCATGTCAAACTAATCTAATTAGATTCTACGAGAAAGGAAGTAAAAATATAGATAAAGGGGAATCAGTTGATGTGATATACTTAGATTTTGCAAAGGCATTTGATACAGTGCCACATGAGAGATTAATGCACAAAATTAAGGGACTGGGAATAGTTGAAAATGTTATCTCATGGATAAATAACTGGATAAAAGATAGGGAGCAACGAGTAGTAGTAAATGGATCATACTCAGATTGGACAAAGGTAATCAGTGGCGTCCCCCAGGGATCAGTACTGGGCCCTGTTCTTTTTAATATTTTTATAAATGACTTGGAGCAAGGATTAAATAGCGACATCTCTATTTTTGCAGATGATACTAAGTTAAGTAAGGTCATTAGGTCAGAGCAGGACGAACTCTCTTTACAAAGGGATTTGCTAAAATTAGAACTATGGGCAAGTGAATGGAAAATGAGATTTAATACGGAAAAATGCAAGGTTCTACATTTTGGAAGTAAAAATAAGCAGGCTACGTATTTTTTAAATGGGACAAGACTTAGCCAAACACAGGAGGAAAGGGATTTGGGAGTAGTAATAGATAACAAGCTAAAGATGGGTGCACAATGCAGGGCAGCGGCTTCAAAGGCTAATAAGATACTAGCATGTATTAAAAGAGGCATTGATTCAAGGGAGGAAAGCATAATTTTGTCATTATATAAAGCCCTGGTAAGACCTCACCTTGAGTTTGGAGTGCAGTTCTGGGGACCGATTGCTAAAAAAGATATTGCAGAACTAGAAAAAGTTCAGAGAAGGGCCACAAAGCTAATAAGGGGATTGGAGAAATTAACCTATGAGGAGAGGCTAGCCAAACTGGGTCTGTTTTCTTTAGAAAAAAGGTGCTTGAGAGGTGACATGATTACTTTATATAAATATATTCAAGGCCCATATACAGAGATGGCAGAAGCTCTGTTTATTCCAAGAAAATTGTTTCTGACAAGAGGTCATAATTTAAGGTTGGAGGAAAGGAGATTTAATCTCCTGCAACGGAAATGTTTTTTCACTGTAAGAGCAATAAAATTGTGGAACTCATTACCAAAGGAGGTAGTGAATGCCAATACCATAGATACATTTAAAAATAGTCTGGATAAATTTCTGTATATAAACAAAATTCATGGATATGATTGCTAGTATTAAATGGGTCACATTTTAATGGGGTTATTTAAGCTTAACTGGAGCTTTTTGAAAGTATTTTAGATTTGTATAGGTTGAACTCGATGGACTTCAGTCTTTTTTCAACCTTATCTACTATGTTACAATAAAAAAAAAATACATGTTTTTAAGTAGTGGTATCTCTCCAGTGTGTAGCACTTGTTCCTCTCAGTTGTTTTGGGTTGGCGCCACGAGGGACCTCCATTTCTGTGGTGTAAGAGTTTTTGCTCCTTTGAGCATGATAATTAAAATTTATTTTTTTTGTCTTTGTCTTTCGTCTTGGGTAAGCAGTGGAAGAGAAGAATATCTGGTACAGCCGGTATCAGAAAATCAAGGATACTGGTCATTTTTCATCTGATTGATGGCCAGAAAGGTTGTAACGTAGGGCAACGCCACAATTTTTGGAGAATTTGAGTCTCTTCCTCACCCACCCCCCTCAAACAGATCCCATTTGTTTGTCTGTATATCTATTTAATTTGGACAGGGGTTAAAGGGACGGTCTAGTCAAAATGAATCTTTCATTCTTCAGATAGGACCTGCAATGTTAAACAACTTTCCAATCTACTTTTAACATCAAATTTGCGTAATTCTCTTGGTATTCTTTGTTAATATGTAAACCTAGGTAGGCTCATATGCTAATTTCTAAGCCCTTGAAGGCTGCCTCTGATCTCAGTGCATTTTAACAGTTTTTTTACAGTTAGACAGTTTTAGTTATTGTTTGCCATATAGATAACATTGTGCTCACTCCAGTAGAGTCATTTGTGAGGCAGTACTGATTGGCTAAAATGCATTTCTGTCAAAATAGCTGAGATTAGGGGCAGAGGCTTAGATACAAGGCAATCGCAGAGGTAAAAAGTGTATATAACTTTGGTTATGCAAAACTGGGGAATGGGTAATAAAGGGATTATCTATCTTTTTAAACAATAACATTTTTCAAGTAGACTGTTCCTTTAAGTACCATCTAGATAGAAATGTATTATTAATTTTCTGGACATATGCTAAGATGTATGATGTGTGGGGGGTAGATTTATCAAGCAGCGGATGATGCAACTACCCCAAGTTAAGAAGCAATCGTCCTAAGACCGCAGCTCCTTAACTCATCCACCAACTCTGAGGCGGTGGACAGCAATCATCCTTATCGGATACGATCGGGATGATTGACAACCCCTGCTAGCGGTCAATTTGCCGCAAATGTGCGGAGGGCGGCATTGCACACGCATTTCACGAGAAATGCTTGTGCAATGATAAATGCCAACAGCGTATGCTGTCTGCATTTATCTATGTGCAGCGGACATGATCCGCTACAGCATACAAATATAAATATTTCACATTCCAATGTTCTACACATAACATTCATAAATAAATATTTCTACAAATATTTGATGTTTTTTGGTAAAATAATAATAATATATTAATATATATATATACAGTATATTTAGATGATCACATATAGATATGGATATGTACAGATATATATAGGAATATCTATTTATAAATACATTAAACATATTCTTTATCTATGTATCTCAATGTTAAAGCCGTCGTGGCAATCATTCTAGTGTAAATCTCGCAATTGCGTTTATTTTCAACTTTTAATATGAGCAGGTAAGACCGATGAGTGCCAACCCTCGCGATAAACCCCTTATTGCTCGGTTGCAAATGTTTGCGCTCCACTCGTAATGTAGCCCTAAATGTTTTTATGATTATTATTAGTATTATTATTTGCTTGTATTGAATGTCGAAGGTTGTATACCTGCTATAAGTATTGTAAATATTAAGGGGGATATTTATCAAAGGTCTGTCTGACCTGATCTGTCTATGCGGATCAGGTCCGCCAGACCTCGCTAATACGGAGAGCAATACGCTCTCCGTATTCAGCATTGCACCAGCAGCTCTTCTGAAATGCTGGTGCAACGCCACCCCCTGCAGATTCGCGATTGGGTTGAATTGCAGCGATGTCTGTCCGCCTGCTCAGAGCAGGCGGACAGGTTATGGAGCAGCGGTCTTTAGACCGCTGCTTCATAACTGGTGTTTCTGGCGAGCCTGCAGACTCGCCAGAAACACGGGCTCTCAAGCTCCATCCGGAACTTGATAAATGGGCCCCCATAACTCATATTAAAGTGACATTGTACACTAGATTTTTCTTTGCATAAATGTTTTGTAGATGATCCATTTATATAGCCCATCTGGTAGTGTTTTTGTAACAATGTATAGTTGTGCTTATTTTGTGCTGATTTTCAGACTCCTAATCAAGCTCCAAAGTATCAGAAGTTCCCCTACATTTACATAACCAGGAGCAAGCAGGAGTCTGTAATCTGTCTTTTCATTTGCAGGAATGGGGGAGTGTCTCCACTTACTGTTTTCCCAGACCTTTTCAGTGGGTGTCCCAACCTAACCTCATCAACAGTGCTAATCTGAGAGCTTTTAAGTAAGTTTTAAACAGGTTTTATACTGGATTTTTAGATCAGTATCTGTGCATATTCTTCTTTATAGTAGTGTCTATTACATGCAGTTATATTAAAATTGGTGTATACTGTCCCTTTAATAATTAAATGCAACATTAGATTACAGAATAACGTACTTCTTATACAGGAATAATTATATTTAATGTACACAGTAAACATTCAGTTTAGTCCAGTGAAGCTAGAACCATCGATTCTAGGGAGGTGCGCTGGTGTATAGTGGATAGATGAACAAAGTCTGACAGCACTCTTGATGGTGTGAAGTGAAGAAATGTAACCTATTAGAGCAGGGAAGAGAAGAGGCGCCAACATAGGATAATATCGTTTGGAGAGTACTAGCGATAGCAGATGTACCCCCCTTGAAGATAACTACTCACAAACAGAACGGCACAACCGGAGTGCCTGACTAGACTGCACGGGACCAACGGAGTCGCCCAAAAGACTCAGGGCAGACCGCCCACACACCGGTATCAGGTGACATAGACAGCAGCACCAAACACCGCTACGGGAAATCTCTCAGGAGAAAGCAGTCGCTTAGAAGTCGACAAACCCGGAAGTTCCACCGGGCAACAGCAGGGACCAACCAAGAGATCAGGATGGTACCAATGTATCGCAGGTGGCGATTTGTAGATTAAAAAGCTTACACGGTAACAATATTTGCACTCTGCGCAAAAGACTGCAGGCGTGCTTTTCTCACAGCAGAGCTCTGTCTAAATGTAATGGCTCCTGGGTTTTCAGATCACGCAGCGCAAACCTAGTAAACATTGCATATTATGTACAATGCAATTTCAAAATATGAACTTAAAATAGTTAAAATTAAACCAACAAAAAATATATTTTTAATGCACACTTTATGCATGTATTTGAAACTAGAACTGAATACAATTAAGGCCACTTCAATGGGAAGTACAAAGTAAAAAATGTATCACTTTACCTTGCTAAACACTGAACAATATATCAAGGCTTAAAGAGCAGGAAAAATAGTTTGAAAATATTCCTGGAAACAAATTTCAGATGTCCTAGCTGTTCCTATTTGAGAGAGACTGTCCCTGATTCTGAAAGACATAGCGATAGATTTATTAAGCGGCGGATGCTGCAATCTACCCCCAAAGTTTTAGGTCAAACTGAAACTTAAGTTAAGAAGCAGCGATCGGGATTATTGACACCCCCTACTAGCGACTGATTGGCCGCGAATGTGCAGAGGGCAGCATTGCACAAGCATTTCACCAGAAATGCTTGTGCAATGTTAAATGCCGACGGCGTATGCTGTCGGCATTTAGCAATGTCGGGCAGACATTATCCGCTACAGCGGATCATCTCCACCCAACATATGATAAATCTACCCTATAGTCTCTATTTGTAGAATTTCCCGTAGCCCCACCGATGTCCAACAAACTGTCCAGATGCACCAACAGACACACCCATAATCCCAACCACTAGCCACCCATGGCCACACCCCTCTTAACACAGCTTTACCCACAAAATGCTGAGGGGCCCCCTTCAACCTCCTGAATCCTGATACCCAACCACATATGTTGGAAGGTATTAAATCGCTTTGTATAGTGTCTAAAGTAAAAATAATTTACATGAAACATTGGTAATCCAAATGATAGGTATACTGGGCGTGTTTGCTTAAAGAGACAGTCTACTCCAGAATTGTAATTGTTTAAAAAGATAGATAATCCCTTTACCCATTCCTCGGTTTTGTGTACCAACACTGTTATATTAATATACCGTTTACCTCTGTGATTACCTTGTCCCTAAGCCACTGCCTCCTTATCTCAGTGCTATTTACAGACTTGTTTTTTAACCAATCAATGCTGACTTATCCGTAGCTCCACAGGAGTGTGCACAATGTTATCTGCATGACACATTAACTAGCACTTTCTTGCTGTAAAAAGCTAATACAATGCACTTAGCTAAAAGTGGCCTGCAGGGTCTTAGAAACAGGCAGATATTTTGAGTTTTAAAGGTTATAAAGTATATTACTATAACAATGTTGGCTGTGCAAAGCTGAGGAATGGGTAGTAAAGGCAATGGCCCCTATTTAAGAAAGTCTGGCAGACCTGATCCGACAGTGCGGATCAGGTCCGCCAGAGCTCGCTGAATATGGCGAGCAATACGCTCGGCGTATTCAGCATTGCACCAGTAGCTCACAAGAGCTGCTGGTGCAACGCCGCCCCCTGCAGACTCATGGCCAATGGGCTGCCAGCAGGGGGATGTCAATCAACCCGATCGTACTCGATCGGGTTGATTTCCGGCGATGTCTGTCCGCCTGCTCAGAGCAGGCGGACAGGTTATGGAGCAGCGGTCTTTGTGACCGCTGCTTCATAACTGCTGTTTCTGGTGAGCCTGCTCCATTCGGAGCTTGATAGATAGGCCCCAATATCTATCTTTTTTAAGCAATAACAGTTTTGGAGTAGACTGTCCCTTTAATGATTCTATTTTTTTAGCTTTTTATATTTTATTATTATAAGTATTTTTTTTTTAAAGTTTCCATTATTGATTGAAAATACTACTTTTACCAGTTTGAAGTTTTTCATCTAAAAACAAGAACCACCGTGTGGGAAATAATTTTCTTGTAGAAGAAAATGTCCCGCAAATATTGTCATCTTCTTAAACAGAATTTTTCATATTTTATAATTTGCATACTGTTACTTGTGAAACTGCTAAGTTACGCGCTTTCAAATATAGTCCAAAGTTGCACAAATCACTTTGCAGACCTCATTTTAAAAAATAACTCACTCTCACTGTACAGAACAAGAAGTTCAAAACTCGTTCTCACTGTACATAACAAGAAGTTCAAAACTCGTTCTCACTGTACAAAACAAGAAGTTCAAAACTCGTTCTCACTGTACAAAACAAGAAGTTCAAAACTCGTTCTCACTGTACAGAACAAGAAGTTCAAAACTCGTTCTCACTGTACAGAACAAGAAGTTCAAAACTCGTTCTCACTGTACAGAACAAGAAGTTCAAAACTCGTTCTCACTGTACAGAACAAGAAGTTCAAAACTCGTTCTCACTGTACAGAACAAGAAGATCAAAACTCGTTCTCACTGTACAGAACAAGAAGTTCAAAACTCGTTCTCACTGTACAGAACAAGAAGTTCAAAACTCGTTCTCACTGTACAAAACAAGAAGTTCAAAACTCGTTCTCACTGTACAAAACAAGAAGTTCAAAATTAATTCTCACTGTACAGAATGAGTTTTGTCATTGCCACATTTCTATAATATTAAAAAAATCATGGTTGTAAATAAATTAGACTAAATGGCCCTTAACTACCGATCATGATGATGAGATTGTCAAGAGAAATCCAGTTCCTAAGGACGAGAATACTGTACTTAACAATCATGAAAATGCGAGTATGAAATAAAAAGAAAGATTGTAATAATATGTTGGTTAAATGTAATTTCTAATTGTTGCGGTTGGATTTTCTGGTTTCTTGTGTTTCCTAGAAATCACATTAGCTTTAGGGTATATTACTAGCGGTGGGCATTCAGATCCTTTTCGGCTGTTTTCTGACATGGATTTATTAATGTGAAAGTTCAACACACTAAGATCTTGATTTACACAGTGGGGCCCATTTATCAAGCTCCGAACGGAGCTTGTGGGCCCGTGTCATCACCGTGAATCACCAGTTATGAAACAGCGGTCTAAAGACCGCTGCTCCATAACCCTGTCCGCCTGCTCTAATGAGGCGGACAGGAATCGCCGGAAATCAACCCGATCGAGTACGATCAGATTGATTGACACCTCCCTGCTGGCGGCCGATTGGCCACGTGTCAGCAGGGGGCGGTGTTGCACCAGCAGCTCTTGTGAGCTGCTGGTGCAATGCTGAATACGGAGAGCGTATTGCTCTCTGCATTCAGCGAGGTCTTGCGGACCTGATCGCAATGTTGGATCAGATCTGCAAGACCTTTAATAAATAGGCCCCAGTGGGTGTAAAACAGTAGCTACACAGATGAAGACAGCACCTCACCAACACTATTTCTCAGGATTACGTCTGGGACAAGGTAGCTGCATACAGCCCGTAAATATCCAATGTAGAGACAACTCCCACAGCACAGTTACGTTTTCAAAGCTTTATTGGAACATACAGGTCCAGGCCATCGTAGGTGATATGTCTGGTTTAATCACCCTTAAACATGTCAAAATCTTGATTTGCAAAAGGGTTTTGAGAGATTAAATTATTAGTGTTTTACAACTGGGGTTATAGGCAACAATGTAATTATGCTAAGACAAAATGATTTGATCTGTCTATGGGGCCGATTTATCATGCTGCAAATGCAGCAGTTTCTGCGCGAACCTTCAGGCTCGCCGAAAACAAAAGTTAAGAAGCAGCGGTGACGGACAGCAATCATCGCGATCAGATACAATGATGATGATTGACACCCTCTCCTAGCAGCCAATTGCCCGTGAATGTGCAGGGGGCGGCATTGCTCAAGGATTTCACGCAAAATGCTTGTGCAGTGATAAATGCTAACAGCGTATGCTGATTGAATTATAGAGATTCAGTTTCAAAGTCTGAAATGATCAATTGGATACAAAAAAATAAGTTTAGGGAGTAATTTTGCATCATGTTACAACCAAATTAAATCTAATTAATTTTTAAATTTTAGTTATTTTTGTCTAGTTAAATTATAGCATTTGACATTAAGGGCAAGATTACAAGTCGTGCGGCAAATCAGTTGCGAAAACACCGTTCTGACTTTTTTGCGTTTGTTGTTACGCAGCTATTAGAAGTTGAGAAATAACTTATTTTGCGCACGCGTTAAGCCGGGTAATGCAAACAGCCAAATTGCGTGTGCGTTCACGTATTCCCCATAGAAGTCAATGGAGAAAACAAATAGAAAAAAAAACACACAAAAACCCTAATATGTTGCACAAAGCCAATGACGTATTCTCATCGAAAAGTGTACATAAAAATGTGAATATTTCATATTGAATTTTTTTTTTTTGTAACAAAATATTTCTCTATATATGTGATGATTTTTGGACTGATATATCTATTTATAGTGAGATATGTATATGAATATATATATATAGATATCTCGAGATCTATATGCTAATAACTCTTTGAAAATCCCTCTGAGATATTGTTTAATGTTCATAAGAGTGTAATGTAAACTATTTTCATTATCTCCATAGTTAAACATATCTCTATACATATAAATCCAATGGCTAGATTTAGAGTTTGGCGGCCAAAGGGGTGCGTTAGCTAAGCGTGCTTTTTTTCTCCCGCACCTTTTAAATACTGCTGGTATTTAGAGTTCACAGAATGGCTGGGTTTTCACTGCGTTAGGCTCCAAAAAGGGAGCGTAGAGCATAATTTAACGCCACTGCAACTCTAGATACCAGTGTTGCTTACGGACGCGGCCAGCTTCAAAAACGTGCTCGTGCACGATATCCCCATAGAAAACAATGGGTCATTTTGAGCTGAAAAAAACCTAACACCTGCAAAAAAGCAGCGTTCAGCTCTTAACGCAGCCCCATTGTTGTTTATGGGGAAACACTTCCTACGTCTGCACCTAACACTCTAACATGTACCCCGAGTCTAAACACCCCTAACCTTACACTTATTAACCCCTAATCTGCCGCCCCCGCTATCGCTGACACCTGCATATTTTTTTTAACCCCTAATCTGCCGCTCCGTAAACCGCCGCTACCTACATTATCTCTGTGTACCCCTAATCTGCTGCCCCTAACACCGCTGACCCCTATATTATATTTATTAACCCCTAATCTGCCCCCCACAACGTCGCCTCCACCTGCCTACACTTATTAACCCCTAATCTGCCGAGCGGACCGCACCGCTACTATAATAAAGTTATTAACCCCTTATCCGCCTCAATAACCCTATAATAAATAGTATTAACCCCTAATCTGCCCTCCCTAACATCGCCGACACCTAACTTCAATTATTAACCCCTAATCTGCCGACCGAATCTCGCCGCTACTGTAATAAATGGATTAACCCCTAAAGCTAAGTCTAACCCTAACCCTAACACCCCCCTAAATTAAATATAATTTATTCTAACAAAATAAATTAACTTTTATTAAATAAATTATTCCTATTTAAAGCTAAATACTTACCTGTAAAATAAACCCTAATATAGCTACAATATAAATTATAATTATATTGTAGCTATTTTAGGATTTATATTTATTTTACAGGTAACTTTGTATTTATTTTAACCAGGTACAATAGCTATTAAATAGTTAAGAACTATTTAATAGCTAAAATAGTTAAAATAATTACAAAATTACCTGTAAAATAAATCCTAAACTAAGTTACAATTAAACCTAACACTACACTATCAATAAATTAATTAAATAAAATACCTACAATTATCTACAATTAAACCTAACACTACACTATCAATAAATTAATGAAATACAATATCAACAAATAAATACAATTAAATAAACTAACTAAAGTACAAAAAATAAAAAAGAACTAAGTTACAAAAAATAAAAAAATATTTACAAACATTAGAAAAATATTACAACAATTTTAAACTAATTACACCTACTCTAAGCCCCCTAATAAAATAACAAAGCCCCCCAAACTAAAAAAATGCCCTACTCTATTCTAAATTACAAAAGTTCAAAGCTCTTTTACCTTACCAGCCCTTAAAAGGGCCCTTTGCGGGGCATGCCCCAAAGAATTCAGCTCTTTTGCCTGTAAAAAAAAACACATACAATACCCCCCAACATTACAACCCACCACCCACATACCCCTAATCTAACCCAAACCCCCCTTAAATAAACCTAACACTAACCCCCTAAAGATCTTCCTCTCTTGTCTTCATTATGCCAGGTATCACCGATCGTTCCAGGCTCCGAAATCTTCATCCAAGCCCAAGCGGGGGCTAGACATCCATCATCCGACGGCTGAAGAAGTCCAGAAGAGGCTCCAAAGTCTTCATCCTATCCGGGAAGAAGAGTAGATCCGGACCGGCAACCATCTTCTTCTAAGCAGCATCTTCTATCTTCATCCGATTAGGACCGGCTCCATCTTGAAGACCTCCACCGCGGACCCATCTTCTTCTTCCGACAACTTCTCGACGAATGACGGTTCCTTTAAGGGACGTCATCCAAGATGGCGTCCCTCAAATTCCCATTGGCTGATAGGATTCTATCAGCCAATCGGAATTAAGGTAGGAAAATTCAGCCAATCAGAATCAAGTTCAATCCGATTGGCTGATTCAATCAGCCAATCAGAATGAGCTCGCATTCTATTGGCTGTTCCGATCAGCCAATAGAATGCGAGCTCAATCTGATTGGCTGATCCAATCAGCCAATCGGATTGAACTTGAATCTGATTGGCTGATTCCATTGTATTTAATTAATTTATTGATAGTGTAGTGTTAGGTTTAATTGTAGGTAATTGTAGGTATTTTATTTAATTAATTTATTGATAGTGTAGTGTTAGGTTTAATTGTAGGTAATTGTAGGGATTTTATTTAATTAATTTATTGATAGTGTAGTGTTAGGTTTAATTGTAACTTAGGTTAGGATTTATTTTACAGGTAATTTTGTAATTATTTTAACTATTTTAGCTATTGTACCTGGTTAAAATAAATACAAAGTTACCTGTAAAATAAATATAAATCCTAAAATAGCTATAATATAAATATAATTTATATTGTAGCTATATTAGGATTTATTTTACAGGTAAGTATTTAGCTTTAAATAGGAATAATTTATTTAATAAGAGTTAATTTATTTTGTTAGATTTAAATTATATTTAACTTAGGGGGGTGTTAGTGTTAGGGTTAGACTTAGCTTTAGGGGTTAATACATTTATTAGAATAGCGGTGAGCTCCAGTCGGCAGATTAGGGGTTAATGTTTGAAGTTAGGTGTCGGCGATGTTAGGGAGGGCAGATTAGGGGTTAATACTATTTATTATAGGGTTAGTGAGGTGGATTAGGGGTTAATAACTTTATTATAATAGCGGTGCGGTCCGCTCATCAGATTAGGGGTTAATAAGTGTAGGCAGGTGGAGACGACGTTGTGGGGGGCAGATTTGGGGTTAATAAATATAATATAGGGGTCGGCGGTGTTAGGGGCAGCAGATTAGGGGTACATAAGGATAACGTAAGTAGCGGCGCTTTGCGGTCGGCAGATTTGGGGTTAATTATTGTAGGTAGCTGGCGGCGACCTTGTGGGGGGGCAGGTTAGGGGTTAATAAATATAATACAGGGGTCGGCGGTGTTAGGGGCAGCAGATTAGGGGTACATAAGGATAACGTAGGTGGCGGTCGGCAGATTAGGGGTTAAAAAAATTTAATAGAGTGGCGGCGATGTGGGGGGACCTCGGTTTAGGGGTACATAGGTAGTTTATGGGTGTTAGTGTACTTTAGAGCACAGTAGTTAAGAGCTTTATAAACCGGCGTTAGCCCAGAAAGCTCTTAACTACTGACTTTTTTCTGCGGCTGGAGTTTTGTCGTTAGATTTCTAACACTCAATTCAGACACGACTCTAAATACCGGAGTTAGAAAGATCCCATTGAAAAGATAGGATACGCAATTGACGTAAGGGGATCTGCGGTATGGAAAAGTCGCGGCTGAAAAGTGAGCGTTAGACCCTTTCCTGACTGACTCCAAATACCGGCGGTAGCCTAAAATCAGCGTTAGGAGCCTCTAACGCTGGTTTTCACAGCTACCGCCAAACTCTAAATCTAGGCCTAAGTGTTTCGTGAAACTTTTATGCTGCAAAAAACTGTTAACTACAGCTCTTCAAGCACGGAAAGGATTGTTGCGTAAAAGGCCAATGTGCACGCAATCACGATTTTTCAAAACTTGTAATGGCTGCGCAATGGAAATTGATGGCGAAAAGACCATATCAAACGCTGAAAAGTCAGAACACGCAACTTGTAATCTTGCCCTAAATGTTCAATTTAGTATACTGAAAACGTATTAGTAATTTTATAGAAATGTTATATTTGTGCTATCAAAGCATTCAAATAGTAGATTGAATGTCAAAGAGAATATTCATTCTACACATTAAATTATGAACTTTATCTGTGTTGGAGATTGGAGAGATGAATATAAAACAAAAAGAAAGAAAACTATATACAACAGAAGAAAATTGAAAAAAAGATATAAACGACAAAGGGATAAGAGATATTACTGAAGATGATATAAGATAGAAAACCTCAGAGAGAGGGAATAATGGGACATAATGAAAGACCCAAATTGCTGAAAAATAAAAAAATGGATGAAAGAAAATGTTAGAATGAGTGGAAATTAAAGAATGAAAGTGTTAAGTGAATTAATGTCTTTTGTTTTCATTATTTATCTTGCAGTAAAGAAAAGTAAAAGTTACATGTATATACTGTATGTGCCTCAATTTAGAGGTTTTAATAACATTTGTCATTTTCAAAAATACAAAAAAATAAAATAAAATAATAATAATTAATACAAAAGCTAAAAAATCACTGGCCATATAGAAGATTCATATAGAATTTGACCTGTTGTCTCTAACTAGATCCAGATTTAAAGACACATTGAAATGTCCCCAGTATACATTGTGAGAGAAGACTAGGTGCAACATAAAAGGTACTCTTAGGGGGGCAGAGCCAACTACTAAACAGAGAGGACGTGTTCCATAGAGCTCTGGCTGAAATTTGTTTAATATAATAGAAAATTGGAACCTCTACCTCGTAATTATTCATCAGAACTAACCCTGAATGAGCACAATTGCCCCTACCGTATCTGTGGTTGTTTTTATTTCATCTACCTCTTGGATTCTATCCCAGATAGCCGTCGCAAGCCAGGTCTCTGCGGCCTATTCAAGATATGCTTTACAGTATGGAGGATGGTCCCTCTACTATACTTGAATCTCTGTGGGGACTTAGTTTATTGATGTCGGCAGGTTTCGAAGACATATCAGCCAGTTTGAGGAATATTATGACCCAACGGCCGATTCCGGCGCAAGACAGAGTAAGCGACTTGCAGAAATTGCCCCCGTGGGAGAATGGAGCAGACTGCCGAGTCTAAGGTGGACTCTATTGCTACTATGCCGAGTGTGTTTATGAGCTCTACTCTACCCTGTAATGTACCTAGTCTGGACGATGAGATAGCCCTCAAGGGACAGAAAGTTACGCACTTAATTGTGCAGAGGGATTCCCCCAAAAGCACCAGACAGCAGTGCATACCTCCTAAGTCACGGTACTTACATGAGTCTTCGCTGCTAGCTAGCAATATCGCAATCAGGGACATCTTGCTTCAGGACATGAGTGTAAGTTTAACAGCTCTCTATTGGGACCTTGTGAATCCGTGGAACTGCAGTGACTCAGTATACCCTGGGGTTCTCCCTCCGGAAGGTTGGGATCTGCCTGATTGCCTGTCAGTGTGGGATGGTGGTCTGAGAGAACGCATATATGTACCTACATCGCAAGATCTGAACAAGGTGATAGCTAGATCGCACGAGATGGCTGACAGTTACTGCATTAACTTGGTGAAAGGCCCCTTTGATCCGGGAGGCCAGTTATTTTATCTGCGGCCGGATCTGCAGGGTACGATTGAGAGTTCCCACTGCACCGCTGACCTGCATAGCAAGAGCTCTTCCAACACAATGTAGAAGAAGTGGAGTCGGTTGAATGGCACACCCGGGATTATTTCTCACTAGATGGTACAAGCTCCCACTTTGGTTGCGGTACTTTTAACGGGGAACATAGACTGACCAATCTGCCATCTTAGTGAGCACACAGACTAAAGGTTCAGGTTCATGGCGTACATAGGTACCTGGGTCCGCCTGCTTGTTTCTCAGCTATGTTTGGGGTCATTACTGCTCACGGACTTGCAGGAAATTTACAGTTCACCCCTAGTTGTGTGAGCTTTCTGTTAGATTTGACGATGTCTTTTGGGTTTTCTTTTTTGTTTGTGTTCACTGCGAACTTTATGTTTTTCTATCTGATCCTGATTTGAGAGGCCCTAGATACATGAGTACAAGACATGTATTAGATTATTTATTAGCAGCATAGTTAAGAGCAGCTTTTAGTTAGTTAGACTGTAATCGCCATATAATTATCTATTTGAATGTAACACTAGCATAAGACAGGAAGTTAGGTATTAATACCATGTTAGCTTATTTTAAACCTGTCCACAGAAGTGTATTAGTGCTTGTTTATTATTAACTATGCTTACTGTATATTTTGTGGGACATCCTAAAACATTTAATGTGAAAATGGCTTAATGTAGCTTAATGAGTAAAAAAGTGGCCAAATGTTAATCAATTGCTGCATAATTTTGCACAACCCAAGATTTCCACTATCCAAGCTTATCCTAGAAGTTTCATGGATTTTGGAATTCCACAAGGCAAATGAGTGACATTAAGCTTGTTTTTTGGGGAGCTTAATGTGGCTTAACGTACAAAATTGAACTTAGATGTTAGCCAATTTCCCCCAAACTTACCACAATACATTAATCTATCGATTCAAACATATCCTGAAAATTTCAGGACATTTGATAAAACATACCAAAAGTTATTCACATTTAACTATTTTTTTACAATCCTAAAACATTTACAGGCCCATTTATCAAGCTCCGTATGGAGCTTGAAGGGCCGTGTTTCTGGCGAGTCTTCAGACTCGCCAGAAACACAACTTATGAAGCAGCGGTCAAAAGACCGCTGCTCCATAACCCTGTCCGCCTGCTCTGAACAGGCGGACAGGAATCGCCAGACATCAACCCGATCGAATACGATCGGGTTGATTGACAGCTCCCTGCTGGCGGCCGATTGGCCGCGAGTCAGCAGGGGGCGGCGTTGCACCAGCAGCTCTTGTGAGCTGCTGGTGCAATGTTAAATGCGGAGAGCGTATTGCTCTCCGCATTTAGCGAGGTCTTGCGGACCTGATCCGCAGTGTCGGATCAGGTCCGCAAGACCTTTGATAAATGGGCCTGTTAATGTGAGCAGCTTAATGTAAAAAGAGCTTAATGTACAAAAATTCACCTAAACATCGATCAATTGCCTTGAAACTTGGCACAAACTAAGTTTGTCACTTTCCAAACCTATCCTAGAAGTTTCATGGTATTTGGTTTCCCACAAGACAAATGAGTGACATTAAGCTTGTTTTTTGGGGAGCTTAATGTGGCTTAACGTACAAAATTGAACTTAGATCTTAACCAATTTCCCCCAAACTTATTACAATACATTAATCTATCTATTTAAACATATTCTGAAAATTTCAGGAAATTTGATAAAACATACCAAAAGTTATTCGCATTTAACATTTTTTTTACAATCCTAAAACATTTAATGTGAACAGCTTAATGTAAAAAGAGCTTAATGTACCAAAATTCACCAAAACTTCAATCAATTGCCTTGAAACTTGGCACAAACTCAGTTTTTCACTTTCCAAACCTATCCTAGAAGTTTCATGGATGTTGGTGTCCCACAAGGCAAATGAGTGACATTAAGCTTGTTTTTTGGGGAGCTTAATGTGGCTTAATGAGTAAAAAAGTGGCCAAATGTTAATCAATTGCTGCATAATTTTGCACAACCCAAGATTTCCACTATCCAAGCATAACCTAGAAGTTTCATGGATTTTGGAATTCCACAAGGCAAATGAGTGACATTAAGCTTGTTTTTTGGGGAGCTTAATGTGGCTTAACGTACAAAATTGAACTTAGATCTTAACCAATTTCCCCCAAACTTCTTATAATACATTAATCTATCTATTCAAACATATTCTGAAAATGTCAGGACATTTGATAAAACATACCAAAAGTTATTCGCATTTAACAATTTTTTTACAATCCTAAAACATTTAATGTGAGCAGCTTAATGTAAAAAGAGCTTAATGTACAAAAATTCACCTAAACATCTATCAATTGCCTTGAAACTTGGCACAAACTAAGTTTGTCACTTTCCAAACCTATCCTAGAAGTTTCATGGTATTTGGTTTCCCACAAGGCAAATGAGTGACATTAAGCTTGTTTTTTGGGGAGCTTAATGTGGCTTAACGTACAAAATTGAACTTAGATCTTAACCAATTTCCCCCAAACTTATTACAATACATTAATCTATCTATTTAAATATATTCTGAAAATTTCAGGAAATTTGATAAAACATACCAAAAGTTATTCGCATTTAACATTTTTTTTACAATCCTAAAACATTTAATGTGAACAGCTTAATGTAAAAAGAGCTTAATGTACCAAAATTCACCAAAACTTCAATCAATTGCCTTGAAACTTGGCACAAACTCAGTTTTTCACTTTCCAAACCTATCCTAGAAGTTTCATGGATGTTGGTGTCCCACAAGGCAAATGAGTGACATTAAGCTTGTTTTTTGGGAGCTTAATGTGGCTTAATGAGTAAAAAAGTGGCCAAATGTTAATCAATTGCTGCATAATTTTGCACAACCCAAGATTTCCACTATCCAAGCATATCCTAGAAGTTTCATGGATTTTGGAATTCCACAAGGCAAATGAGTGACATTAAGCTTGTTTTTTGGGGAGCTTAATGTGGCTTAACGTACAAAATTGAACTTAGATCTTAACCAATTTCCCCCAAACTTCTTACAATACATTAATCTATCTATTCAAACATATTCTGAAAATTTCAGGACATTTGATAAAACATACCAAAAGTTATTCGCATTTAACTATTTTTTTACAATCCTAAAACATTTACAGGCCCATTTATCAAGCTCCGTACGGAGCTTGAAGGGCCGTGTTTCTGGCGAGTCTTCAGACTCGCCAGAAACACAACTTATGAAGCAGCGGTCTAAAGACCGCTGCTCCATAACCCTGTCCGCCTGCTCTGAACAGGCGGACAGGAATCGCCGGACATCAACCCGATCGAATACGATCGGGTTGATTGACAGCTCCCTGCTGGCGGCCGATTGGACGCGAGTCAGCAGGGGGCGGCGTTGCACCAGCAGCTCTTGTGAGCTGCTGGTGCAATGTTAAATGCGGAGAGCGTATTGCTCTCCGCATTTAGCGAGGTCTTGCGGACCTGATCCGCAGTGTCGGATCAGGTCCGCAAGCCCTTTGATAAATGGGCCTGCAAATGTGAGCAGCTTAATGTAAAAAGAGCTTAATGTACAAAAATTCACCTAAACATCGATCAATTGCCTTGAAACTTGGCACAAACTAAGTTTGTCACTTTCCAAACCTATCTTAGAAGTTTCATGGTATTTGGTTTCCCACAAGGCAAATGAGTGACATTAAGCTTGTTTTTTGGGGAGCTTAATGTGGCTTAACGTACAAAATTGAACTTAGATCTTAACCAATTTCCCCCAAACTTATTACAATACATTAATCTATCTATTTAAACATATTCTGAAAATTTCAGGAAATTTGATAAAACATACCAAAAGTTATTCGCATTTAACATTTTTTTTACAATCCTAAAACATTTAATGTGAACAGCTTAATGTAAAAAGAGCTTAATGTACCAAAATTCACCAAAACTTCAATCAATTGCCTTGAAACTTGGCACAAACTCAGTTTTTCACTTTCCAAACCTATCCTAGAAGTTTCATGGATGTTGGTGTCCCACAAGGCAAATGAGTGACATTAAGCTTGTTTTTTGGGGAGCTTAATGTGGCTTAATGAGTAAAAAAGTGGCCAAATGTTAATCAATTGCTGCATAATTTTGCACAACCCAAGATTTCCACTATCCAAGCATAACCTAGAAGTTTCATGGATTTTGGAATTCCACAAGGCAAATGAGTGACATTAAGCTTGTTTTTTGGGGAGCTTAATGTGGCTTAACGTACAAAATTGAACTTAGATCTTAACCAATTTCCCCCAAACTTCTTATAATACATTAATCTATCTATTCAAACATATTCTGAAAATTTCAGGACATTTGATAAAACATACCAAAAGTTATTCGCATTTAACAATTTTTTTACAATCCTAAAACATTTAATGTGAGCAGCTTAATGTAAAAAGAGCTTAATGTACAAAAATTCACCTAAACATCTATCAATTGCCTTGAAACTTGGCACAAACTAAGTTTGTCACTTTCCAAACCTATCCTAGAAGTTTCATGGTATTTGGTTTCCCACAAGGCAAATGAGTGACATTAAGCTTGTTTTTTGGGGAGCTTAATGTGGCTTAACGTACAAAATTGAACTTAGATCTTAACCAATTTCCCCCAAACTTATTACAATACATTAATCTATCTATTTAAATATATTCTGAAAATTTCAGGAAATTTGATAAAACATACCAAAAGTTATTCGCATTTAACATTTTTTTTACAATCCTAAAACATTTAATGTGAACAGCTTAATGTAAAAAGAGCTTAATGTACCAAAATTCACCAAAACTTCAATCAATTGCCTTGAAACTTGGCACAAACTCAGTTTTTCACTTTCCAAACCTATCCTAGAAGTTTCATGGATGTTGGTGTCCCACAAGGCAAATGAGTGACATTAAGCTTGTTTTTTGGGAGCTTAATGTGGCTTAATGAGTAAAAAAGTGGCCAAATGTTAATCAATTGCTGCATAATTTTGCACAACCCAAGATTTCCACTATCCAAGCATATCCTAGAAGTTTCATGGATTTTGGAATTCCACAAGGCAAATGAGTGACATTAAGCTTGTTTTTTGGGGAGCTTAATGTGGCTTAACGTACAAAATTGAACTTAGATCTTAACCAATTTCCCCCAAACTTCTTACAATACATTAATCTATCTATTCAAACATATTCTGAAAATTTCAGGACATTTGATAAAACATACCAAAAGTTATTCGCATTTAACTATTTTTTTACAATCCTAAAACATTTAATGTGAGCAGCTTAATGTAAAAAGAGCTTAATGTACAAAAATTCACCTAAACATCGATCAATTGCCTTGAAACTTGGCACAAACTAAGTTTGTCACTTTCCAAACCTATCTTAGAAGTTTCATGGTATTTGGTTTCCCACAAGGCAAATGAGTGACATTAAGCTTGTTTTTTGGGGAGCTTAATGTGGCTTAACGTACAAAATTGAACTTAGATCTTAACCAATTCCCCCCAAACTTTTCACAATACATTAATCTATCTATTCAAACATATTCTGAAAATTTCAGGAAATTTGATAAAACATACCAAAAGTTATTCGCATTTAACAATTGTTTTACAATACTAAAACATTTAATGTGAGCAGCTTAATGTAAAAAAGAGCTTAATGTACCAAAATTCACCAAAACTTCAATCAATTGCCTTGAAATTTTGCACAAACTCAGTTTTTCACTTTCCAAACCTATCCTAGAAGCTTCATAGATTTTGGTGTCCCACAAGGCAAATGAGTGACATTAAGCTTGTTTTTTGGGGAGCTTAATGTGGCTTAATGAGTAAAAAAGTGGCCAAATGTTAATCAATCGCTGCATAATTTTGCACAACCCAAGATTTCCACTATCCAAGCCTATCCTAGAAGTTTCATAGATTTTGGTTTTCCACAAGGCAAATGAGTGACATTAAGCTTGTTTTTTGGGGAGCTTAATGTGGCTTAACGTACAAAATTGAACTTAGATGTTAACTAATTTCCCCCAAACTTACCACAATACATTAATCTATCTATTCAAACATATTCTGAAAATTTCAGGACATTTGAAAAAACATACCAAAAATTATTCACATTTAACTATTTTTTTACAATCCTAAAACATTTAATGTGAGCAGCTTAATGTAAAAAGAGCTTAATGTACCAAAATTCACCTAAACCTCGATCAATTGCCTTCAAACTTGGCACAAACTCAGTTTGTCACTTACCAAACCTATCCTAGAAGTTTCATGGTATTTGGTTTCCCACAAGGCAAATGAGTGACATTAAGCTTGTTTTTTGGGGAGCTTAATGTGGCTTAACGTACAAAATTGAACTTAGATCTTAACCAATTTCCCCCAAACTTCTCACAATACATTAATCTATCTATTCAAACATATTCTGAAAATTTCAGGAAATTTGATAAAACATACCAAAAGTTATTCGCATTTAACAATTGTTTTACAATCCTAAAACCTTTAATGTGAGCAGCTTAATGTAAAAAGAGCTTAATGTACCAAAATTCACCAAAACTTCAATCAATTGCCTTGAAACTTGGCACAAATTCAGTTTTTCACTTTCCAAACCTATCCTAGAAGTTTCATGGATGTTGGTGTCCCACAAGGCAAATGAGTGATATTAAGCTTGTTTTTTTGGGAGCTTAATGTGGCTTAATGAGTAAAAAAGTGGCCAAATGTTAATCAATCGCTACATAATTTTGCACAACCCAAGAATTCCACTATCCAAGCCTATCCTAGAAGTTTCATAGATTTTGGTTTTCCACAAGGCAAATGAGTGACATTAAGCTTGTTTTTTGGGGAGCTTAATGTGGCTTAACGTACAAAATTGAACTTAGATGTTAACTAATTTCCCCCAAACTTACCACAATACATTAATCTATCTATTCAAACATATTCTGAAAATTTCAGGACATTTGATAAAACATACTAAAAGTTATTCACATTAAACTATTTTTTTTTTACAATCCTAAAATATTTCATGTGAAAGGCTTAAAGTAAAAAAGAGCTTAATGTAACAAAATTCGCCTAAACATCAATCAATTGCCGTGAAACTTGGCACAAAGTCAGGTTGTCACTTTCCAAACCTATCCTAGAAGTTTCATGGATTTTGGTTTCCCACAAGGCAAATGAGTGACATTAAGCTTGTTTTTTGCGGAGCTTAATGTGGCTTAACGTACAAAATTTAACTTAGATGTTAAACAATTTCCCCTAAACTTACAAAAATACATTAATCTATCTATTCAAACATATTCTGAAATTTTCAGGACATTTGAGAAAACATACCAAAAGTTATTCGCATTTAACAATTTTTTTACAATCCTAAAACATTTAGGCCCCTATTTAACAAAGGTCTTGCGGACCTGATCCGGATCAGGTCTGCAAGACCTCGCAGTAGACATGATACAATGTAGCATATCATGTCCGCTGCACATCGATAAATGCCGACAGCAAACGCTGTCGGCATTTATCATTGCACCAGCAGTTCTTCTGAACTGCTGGTACAATGCCGCCCCCTGCAGATTCACGGCCAATCGGCCGCTAGCAGGGGGTGTCAATCAACCCGATCGTATTCGATTGGGTTGATTTCTGTCCGCGGCCTCAGAGCAGGCGGACAAGTTATGGAGCAGCTGTATTTAGACTGCTGCTTCATAACTTTTGTTTCCGGCAAGCCTGAAGGCTCGCGCGGAAACAGGGGCATCAAGCTCCATTTGGAGCTTGATAATTCAGCCCCACAGTGGGGTATAGAAGAGATAAGAGAATAAAATGTTAATTTTCCATTATTCTCTCCAAGTTTTGGTGAATGGTTTATGGATAGATATAAGATGAAGAAGCAGGTATATGTACACAATGTGATAAAGTAATGAGATCTGATTATACCTACAAGCTCAGACCATTTTATTAGGTTGTGTCTTAAAAACACAAAATCATTTAATTCATATACACAAATGAACCTTAAAAAGCAAATATCATACATTTTATACTCTGCAGCTGGTAAAAAAGTAATTTTAAACACATTAAGGGAAAAACTATTTTATAGCATGCTGTCCCTTTAAGCTTGTTTTTTGTGGAGCTTAAGGTGGCTTAACGTACAAAAAATAACTTAGATGCTAACCAATTTCACCCAAACTTCACCTAATATGATAATCTATCTATTTAAACATATCTTGAAAATTTCAGGATGTTTGGCAAATCATACAAAAAGTGTTTTTCACATTTTATCTATTTTTTTACAATCCTAAAACATTTAATGTGAACAGCTTAATGTAAAAAAGAGCTTGATGTAGCATAATTAAGCTTTTTTGAGGATCCAGTGGCTTAATATGGAAAAATATTGCCTCCAACCTTCCACAGCAGAGGACTCCAGCTAGACAAAGATACCTAGAACATGTATTGGCTTTTTGAGAAATACACCTAATCTTATTCACATATGTATTTTGCTTTTATTTTTAAATGATTGCAAGGCTATCAGGAGAAATAAAAGGAAGGAGAGCAGAAAACAAACTTTCTATTAAACTAATGTTTCTGAAATCTCTATCCCTAATTCAATCTAAAGTGAAAGTGAAACTGTTAACAGCAGGGAATTGTATTATACTTAGAGAATCAGATGATCACCAGTGCATTTTTATTATAGTTTTGTATTTAACATACAGCAAATGCAAAATGTTATTGTTTAGAGAAAGATCTACTGATTTAACACTGAAGGAAGCAGAATCAATATTAAGAAGCATTGAAGAACATAAAGAATATGTAACTTCTGATCCAGCTATTTTACCAAAAGCAAATCAATTCTATATCTACAAGGCTCCAGCTTTTGACATAACCAACATGGATTTTCGTTTTGACCAATATACTGAGAAACAAAAGGGCTCAAATATGCATAATCTTTGCAAATATGGAGGCAGTGTTTTAAAAAGGTATTATCAGATTAGAACACAAGATTTTAAAAGTGGCTCTCCAGAGTTCCGTAGACATGTATACTGCTTAAATGAAAACAGAAGCCAAACAATGTCTAAGTACTACTTAATACATTACCTTGGAAATGAAAAAATCTTTACTGGTACAAAACATGGGAATTCAAAAACTGACAAGGCTTACCTGCCTACTAAAAAAACAGTGTTTAGTGATATCTGTAAAAATGATACAGGACATGATACAATCAATATATATAAAACAATACTGAGCCGCAAAGGAAGTGATAAAAACCAAGATCGCATGTCTGTGTATCGTTCTAGAAATGTAAAACAAGTTCAGAAAACCATATACTCTAAAAGGAAAGAGCAACGCATATCAAGGGATGAGATATTCAGTTTGCATGAGCTTGCTTTTCAACTCGATGGATTCATTTGGAACATTACCACTTTTCCAGACATTTTGGTGTTTCTTGGACTACCAGACATTATAGCTTTGTCTTGTTCTGTACTGGAAATGTCAATAAAACACAACCATTCACAACTGATAAGTTATGACACCACATTTCAGCTGGGTGACTTCTATCTCTCAGTTTTAGTTCAAAGGAATACAATACTGGAAAATGACCCAATCTACCCTGTAGCCTTTATGTTACATGAACGGAAATTTATGACCCATCACAAGAGATTTCTACAAGAGGCGTTGAGCAAATTAGGCATGGAATCAGACCGATATAAAAAAATTCAAATTATTGTTGACAGAGAAAAGGGCATTGTAAAGGCTTTGAAAAAGAACTTCTCACATCTTAGTATCATTCTCTGCCGTGTTCACATGCTGAGAGATGTTGAATATTGGGTTAAAAAACAGAAGGGTGGACGCGATGATGTAAAAGTTTAAAAAGACCATGTCGAACAACTGATTGATTCACAAACTGCTACTGAATTCAATAATAATAATGAAAAATTCAGCAAAACTTGGACTGAAAGTTTCAAATATTATTTTGAAATGCACTTGAAAAATGATATCCAGTATCATTTAGTGTCATATATCACTCAAACCTTTGCAGCTTTTAGAGGCAAATGTGCAACAAACAACATTAGTGAAAGTATGAACAAAATGATAAAAACCCAAAATGAATGGAAAGAGCTGCCTTTGGATGCAATGGTTCTGTCACTTTACTACATGCAGACTTTCTTTGTCAATGAATTTGAAAGAGCAAATTATGGATTGGGTAACTACAATCGAAAAAAATGCCATCCCTTACCCAAAATAGTTGACAAAAATGCAATTGCACCCTTCATTCCTCTTGAAGATATTATTAAACGAGTGAAAAGAGAAACAGTTTCAAATTCATGCACTGTAGAGAAAATGCCAAGCCTGCGAATGAGCCAGAAATCTTTAGCATGCAGCTCTGAAGAAATGGATCTTGTTAGCTTTAATGCACAATTAAAAAATTTTTTAGTTAGAAGTATAAGAAATGAAAATGTGTATGTTGTGAAATACACATCCAAGGGGGCGGTGTGTTCTTGTCCTAGCACAGGAAAATGTTACCATATTCTAGCGGTTGAGATGGCAACTAATATACCTTTTCCCACAAAGAGAACATACAGCCTTTCACAGATGAGGAAAAGGGCTAGAGGCAAAGAAAGGAAATCTGGAAGAAAACATCCAAGAGCAAAGGATTATGATTATTCTGTCACCCCAGCCCCCGATTCTTTGCAGTCTTTGACTGAACTTTTAAATAACCCACAAGATGTTAAGCTTGCATCATCTGATTCAACCAGTGAATTTGATAATGAGGTGGCACAAACGACAGATGATCTGTCACATATTGATGCAACAATAAGTGAAATAAAAAATGTTCCTCCTTGGATGTCTCCTGATGTGTGTATTCCAGAATGGTCAACAATGCCACAAACATACAAAAGTCTTTCTCCTACAGTTTGGTTAGAAGATGTGATCATAGACCAAGCTTTACATGCATTCATCCACATTTATAAAAGAACCCATAGTGTGACATGTGTACCAACTTATATTTACCAATTAGCTGCTAACAATGCATTTTGCCCAGTGTTACAATTCAGTGCAGCAAACAGCATAGTTAGTTATGAAGTAATTCTCATACCTTTCAACACAGATATTGTAGGTTCTGGGAATCACTGGATTCTCGCTGTAGGAGACATGCATGAGAAAGAATTGCTCATTTTTAATTCTGTTTATAGTAAAGAAACTGCAGAGACAGCTGCTTCAGGACTAATGAAAATCATTGAGTGCATCTACACTACGGCAGGAAAAGCATCTGACTTGGAAGAGTGGAAGATCATTGCAGTGCACGATGTACCTCAACAAAAAAACAGCCACGATTGTGGTGTCTACGTTATCCTTTATGGATGTGCGATTGTTGGCAACTTTTCACTTAGCACTGTAAACAGCACAAGAGCACGGATACACTCTATCCTATCAAAATTTGAGCCACAAAGAGGTAAACGATCGAGACTACAGAAAACAACTCTACAAAAGTATGTTGATAGGCTCTTATGTTACAAAGAACGTTTGTCAAAGTGTGAATTATCTGTAATTGTGAAAAATTCAGCTGAAGTTTTAGAAAAACTGAAGGTTTCACTTAATCGAGAAAAAAATATTCAGACATCATGCAGTGTGTTGGACTGTCCAAAGGATCCTGATAACCTCTTAACCCAACATGTTCACTGTGGAGTGTGTGGACAGAGATTTCATGAGCAATGTGCAAATTTTACAGATGATTCTGGCACATTACCAATAAAGCATTACACATGCAAAGCCTGTAAACTCCAAATTTAGGAAGACCATTTTGTCTAGGAAGGATATTTTCATAAAAGGTGATGAGATTTACTTTCTATTTTTGAGTGTTTACTCTGTATTAATCTATGTAATATTTATTGGTGTAATTGGTGAGAATATTTGATGGATCTCTGCTAGTATATTTACATAATTGTTCTTGATATATACGGTTGACATTTTTTATATATTACGTGTAGAATTGTATAGGAAAGTGTTTTTTTAATACATGTGTGAAATATATTTCAGGCTGAAATCTTTATGTTAAACATACGTTAATTGCTTTCTTAAATTGTCTTTTAGTTTTATTTCTTTGAAAATAAGAAAACGTATTCATCCTATACTATTGTTCTAAGTGAAAGTGGGCTCTATTCCTGAGTTATTTTATCTTAGGTCATTGGATACTATGGACTATAATAGAAAATTGAATCCAAAGTGATATCACACATCATTGAATAAAGCCTAAAATGTTCTATTGCAGTCTATGGCATTGAATGACCAGAAATAAAATAACTCTGATCGTTGAATAGAGCCAGATATTTCTATACTATAACTCTAGAGAATCCCTTAGTAGTCTAATTAAGCATTGCTGACCAGGATGTAATTCTCTTCCACTAACTCTTGTATCTTGTTAGATACTACGGTTATTGAAGGGTAGGTACGTACTGACCCAAAAAGTCACCTTCCCTATATCGGCTGCCGTTTATGGTGTTAGTGTTTACTTTCTGGTTTTATAGCATTGTTGTGCCATCATCAATGATAATAAATTATTTTTCAGAATGGAAAACAGATATTATATTGGTTTTGATTACTTTTGTGTGATGCCATGGATTGGAACTATGTTCATACTTACTACTCTCACTTCTTCCTGTGTAATGGATTTCCCATGTGTTCTTTATTCCAGGTGGCGCTTTCTGGCATATATAGGGACCTAACAAAAGATTACGGACTCAGGCTGAAGGTGACTAACAGAGTACATCTTCCAATTTCCTCTAAGATTACTTTTATGTTTTTTTATGGTTTAGATCCACCCTCTAGAAAATAGTTTGTTATACATTGTAATCTGATGAGAAGCAGAACGTTTTAAGGCATTGTCAAGTGTTATTAAATGTTTTGGGTCTCACCATTTCAGTTGCTGTGTGTTTTTCTTGTTCCTCAGAAATATAACTTGTTAATGTTTTTTTTATTCGCTGAAGTAAAACCTAGTGAAAAAAAGTTTATACTTACCATTGTATCTTTGATAATATGTAGACAAACTGTTTAAAAAAATGTATTTGAAATGTTGGTAGACATGATTTTTTATTTTCAATGTAGTTTCAAAAATAAACATTTTGTTGCAAATTGAGTCGTTATCCTTTAATTGTTGGTTGGCAACTTGCAGCATACAAGTCTATAGATTAGTAATGTATCATTTCAAAAATACATTTAGCATTCATATCACTATCATGCTCTCTCAGCAATTATTTGCAACACTAAGTAGCAGCCCAAAACTGGCCAAAATGGATACCCTTCTAATTTGCCAGGAAGTCTTGTATGATCCCACACATCATGCAACATGGGATATGAAGTCATGTTCCCAATGTCATAGGTAAAAATTAGTTAAAAGTGTATAATGTTTGGTATGTTTTATCAAATATCATGAAATTTTAAGAATATGTTTGAATAGATAGAGTCTTATATTTTGTGAAGTTTGGGTGGAAATTTGTTAATATCCAAGTTCTTTTTTACATGTTAAGCCACATTAAGCTCCTCAAAAAACAAGCTTAATGCCTCACATTTGCACTGTGGGAAACCAAAATCTATGAAAATTCTAGGGTAGGCTTGGATAGTGAAAAACTTAGGTAGTGCAAAGTTTCAAAGCAATTAATTGAAGTTTAAGCACATTATAGTACATTAAGCTCTTTTTACCTTAAGCTGTTCACATTATGGGGATGAATTATCAAGCTCCAAATGTAGCTTGATGCCCATGTTTCCACGCAAGCCTTCAGGTCTAAAGACACCTGCTCCATAACTTGTCCGCTGCCTCTGAGGCTGCGGTCTTCAATCCGCCCGATCCTATACGATCGGGCTGATTGACACTCACTAGAACTGCTTGTGCAATGATAAATTACGACATTGTATGCTGTCGGCATTTATCGATGTGCGGCGGACATGATACACTACATCATAAAATTTCCATCCGCACTTTAGTAAATCGGACCCTAAATGTTTTGGGATTGTAAAAATAGATAAATGTGAATAACTTTTAGTATGTTTTATCAAATGTCTTGAAAATTCCCAGATATATTTGAATAGAAGTCTTGCATTGTGTGAAGATTGATGGAAATTGGTAAACATCTAAGTTCTTTTTTGTACGTTAAGCCACATTAAGCTTACCAAAAAACAAGCTTAATGTCACACATTTGCCTTGTGGGAAACCAAAATCCATTAAACTTCTAGGATAGGCTTGGAAAGTGACGAACTGAGTTTGTGCCAAGTTTGAAAGCAATTGATTGATGTTTAGGTGAATTTTGATACATTAAGCTCTTTTTACATTAAGCTGCTCACATTAAATGTTTTAGGATTGTAAAAAAAATTGTTAAATGCGAATAACTTTTGGTATGTTTTATCAAATGTCCTGAAATTTTCAGAATATGTTTGAATAGATAAATTAATGTATTGTAATAAGTTTGGGGGAAATTGGTTAAGATCTAAGTTCAATTTTGTACGTTAAGGCACATTAAGCTCCCCAAAAAACAAGCTTAATGTCACTCATTTGCCTTGTGGGAAACCAAATACCATGAAACTTCTAGGATAGGTTTGGAAAGTGACAAACTGAGTTTGTGTCAAGTTTCAAGGCAATTGATCGATGTGTAGGTGAATTTTGGTACATTAAGCACTTTTTACATTAAGCTGCTCACATTAAATGTTTTAGGATTGTAAAAAAATAGTTAAATGCGAATAACTTTTGGTATGTTTTATCAAATGTCCTGAAATTTTCAGAATATGTTTGAATAGATAGATTAATGTATTGTAAGAAGTTTGGGGGAAATTGGTTAAGATCTAAGTTCAATTTTGTACGTTAAGCCACATTAAGCTCCCCAAAAAACAAGCTTAATGTCACTCATTTGCCTTGTGGAATTCTAAAATCCATGAAACTTCTAGGATATGCTTGGATAGTGGAAATCTTGGGTTGTGCAAAATTATGTAGCAATTGATTAACATTTGGCCACTTTTTTACTCATTAAGCCACATTAAGCTCCCCAAAAAACAAGCTTAATGTCACTCATTTGCCTTGTGGGACACCAACATCCATGAAACTTCTAGGATAGGTTTGGAAAGTGAAAAACTGAGTTTGTGCCAAGTTTCAAGGCAATTGATTGAAGTTTTGGTGAATTTTGGTACATTAAGCTCTTTTTACATTAAGCTGTTCACATTAAATGTTTTAGGATTGTAAAAAAAATGTTAAATGCGAATAACTTTTGGTATGTTTTATCAAATTTCCTGAAATTTTCAGAATATGTTTAAATAGATAGATTAATGTATTGTAATAAGTTTGGGGGAAATTGGTTAAGATCTAAGTTCAATTTTGTACGTTAAGCCACATTAAGCTCCCCAAAAAACAAGCTTAATGTCACTCATTTGCCTTGTGGAATTCCAAAATCCATGAAACTTCTAGGATATGCTTGGATAGTGGAAATCTTGGGTTGTGCAAAATTATGCAGCAATTGATTAACATTTGGCCACTTTTTTACTCATTAAGCCACATTAAGCTCCCAAAAAACAAGCTTAATGTCACTCATTTGCCTTGTGGGACACCAACATCCATGAAACTTCTAGGATAGGTTTGGAAAGTGAAAAACTGAGTTTGTGCCAAGTTTCAAGGCAATTGATTGAAGTTTTGGTGAATTTTGGTACATTAAGCTCTTTTTACATTAAGCTGTTCACATTAAATGTTTTAGGATTGTAAAAAAAAATGTTAAATGCGAATAACTTTTGGTATGTTTTATCAAATTTCCTGAAATTTTCAGAATATATTTAAATAGATAGATTAATGTATTGTAATAAGTTTGGGGGAAATTGGTTAAGATCTAAGTTCAATTTTGTACGTTAAGCCACATTAAGCTCCCCAAAAAACAAGCTTAATGTCACTCATTTGCCTTGTGGGAAACCAAATACCATGAAACTTCTAGGATAGGTTTGGAAAGTGACAAACTTAGTTTGTGCCAAGTTTCAAGGCAATTGATAGATGTTTAGGTGAATTTTTGTACATTAAGCTCTTTTTACATTAAGCTGCTCACATTAAATGTTTTAGGATTGTAAAAAAATAGTTAAATGCGAATAACTTTTGGTATGTTTTATCAAATGTCCTGAAATTTTCAGAATATGTTTGAATAGATAGATTAATGTATTGTAAGAAGTTTGGTTGAAATTGGTTAAGATCTAAGTTCAATTTTGTACGTTAAGCCACATTAAGCTCCCCAAAAAACAAGCTTAATGTCACTCATTTGCCTTGTGGAATTCCAAAATCCATGAAACTTCTAGGATATGCTTGGATAGTGGAAATCTTGGGTTGTGCAAAATTATGCAGCAATTGATTAACATTTGGCCACTTTTTTACTCATTAAGCCACATTAAGCTCCCCAAAAAACAAGCTTAATGTCACTCATTTGCCTTGTGGGACACCAACATCCATGAAACTTCTAGGATAGGTTTGGAAAGTGAAAAACTGAGTTTGTGCCAAGTTTCAAGGCAATTGATTGAAGTTTTGGTGAATTTTGGTACATTAAGCTCTTTTTTACATTAAGCTGCTCACATTAAATGTTTTAGTATTGTAAAACAATTGTTAAATGCGAATAACTTTTGGTATGTTTTATCAAATTTCCTGAAATTTTCAGAATATGTTTGAATAGATAGATTAATGTATTGTGAAAAGTTTGGGGGGAATTGGTTAAGATCTAAGTTCAATTTTGTACGTTAAGCCACATTAAGCTCCCCAAAAAACAAGCTTAATGTCACTCATTTGCCTTGTGGAAAACCAAAATCTATGAAACTTCTAGGATAGGCTTGGATAGTGGAAATCTTGGGTTGTGCAAAATTATGCAGCGATTGATTAACATTTGGCCACTTTTTTACTCATTAAGCCACATTAAGCTCCCCAAAAAACAAGCTTAATGTCACTCATTTGCCTTGTGGGACACCAACATCCATGAAACTTCTAGGATAGGTTTGGAAAGTGAAAAACTGAGTTTGTGCAAAATTTCAAGGCAATTGATTGAAGTTTTGGTGAATTTTGGTACATTAAGCTCTTTTTTACATTAAGCTGTTCACATTAAATGTTTTAGGATTGTAAAAAAAATGTTAAATGCGAATAACTTTTGGTATGTTTTATCAAATTTCCTGAAATTTTCAGAATTTGTTTAAATAGATAGATTAATGTATTGTAATAAGTTTGGGGGAAATTGGTTAAGATCTAAGTTCAATTTTGTACGTTAAGCCACATTAAGCTCCCCAAAAAACAAGCTTAATGTCACTCATTTGCCTTGTGGGAAACCAAATACCATGAAACTTCTAGGATAGGTTTGGAAAGTGACAAACTTAGTTTGTGCCAAGTTTCAAGGCAATTGATCGATGTTTAGGTGAATTTGTGTACATTAAGCTCTTTTTACATTAAGCTGCTCACATTAAATGTTTTAGGATTGTAAAAAAATAGTTAAATGTGAATAACTTTTGGTATGTTTTATCAAATGTCCTGAAATTTTCAGGATATGTTTGAATCGATAGATTAATGTATTGTGGTAAGTTTGGGGGAAATTGGCTAACATCTAAGTTCAATTTTGTACGTTAAGCCACATTAAGCTCCCCAAAAAACAAGCTTAATGTCACTCATTTGCCTTGTGAAATTCCAAAATCCATGAAACTTCTAGGATAAGCTTGGATAGTGGAAATCTTGGGTTGTGCAAAATTATGCAGCAATTGATTAACATTTGGCCACTTTTTTACTCATTAAGCTATATTAAGCCATTTTCACATTAAATGTTTTAGGATGTCCCATATTTTGTATAACACAGGAATATCTAAGACATTTAACCATTCTACATTGGACATATTAGGGGATTTCCCATCTCTTACTATTGCTCTCTTGTACGTTATTATGTCCCTTAGGGACAATGATATATACTGCTTGTTATTTTTGTGTCTGACCTGTTCCGTGATGCAGAGACTACTTTCTATTATATTTAACCCTACTTCCTCTATAACTCTTAAGGTAGCAGGTTAAGTGGAGGGACTCTATGCATCATGTGGACAAGTATTTAAATACCTACTTAACTCCTCTATATTATATTTTTATAAAGCTTCCCACTAGATTCCTGTTACAATTATCATACCACACCAGAAATACTGAGTCCTTTGGAGAGCAGACCCTTAGCTGAACTCATTACTTTTCAGTTTGAGGGACTACTTTTGATATATTGTGATATCTCAATACATGGTCTAGTGGATACTGCTGGGCCGTGTTAGCTGGGAAGGCACGGCTCGGCATGTCAGATAAATTAGGGATTTTAGTTTGAGGTATATATGCAGTAGCTAACAGCGTACCTGGTATTAGAGATGTATAGCTATGTGGGTGCTCTCTATATCTCTAGTTTCTGATATATCTAGTTATCCCCCTTGTCTATATCCTATTCGGGAAGCTACCCTTACCCTCATATGCCCTAGCTTAAATTTATTCATGTTGTACACAGAGGACAGTTCTATGTCGTAGTCCATCTTAAAGTTCTGAGGTCTCAATACATTTACCAATTTGACATACTAGTTAGCTCTGCCCCCCCACCCTTCCTACTCTATAATGAGCGGCTCTCGCCCGCTGCATCCCCCTTCCCCATAAAACTATAGAGCTATCTCCTCCCCAGCCCTACTCTTATCTGAATAGATACCCTAACCTTCTTCTCACATAGCTGGGAGAGGACCATACCAGTTTATTTTACACTCATAATAAAACAGAAGTCTCTCGTTGAGAAAGCTCACATTTTATAGTATTGCTTGAGATATTTGAACACATTATATTGTTAATTGTACTGTGTATTCATTGTTCTGTAACTGCTTTGGGGCATGCCCTATATTTTGTATATGCTTATGACTTCAATAAAAATTATTTAAATAAAAAAGATACTCTTGAATGACTTAATGGTGGTTTAATATAAAGATCATGTAGCATTTTCTTTATAAACATAATGGCCAATAGTTATTATAGAAAATGATGAGGTGGTACCAAGCAATATATCAAAATAAAGCATTTAATAAAGAGATTATCAGGCTTAAAAAAGGGAACAATTGTAAATCTACAAAACTATAGTATTGTGGGAGGATATTTCTTGATAAACAATATAGGGCTAGATTACTAGTGGAATGCTAACTATTGCACGCGAGCAATAAGGGGTATTTTGTGCGTGTTGGAAATAGTGAGTGTTTTACGAGTTGAAAGTAAAGACATTCACTTGAGCACAATCAAATTTAACGTGCATCGGGGGGTCCATCCGATAAAAATCGTCGCCCGCAAAAGCCGGCGACGCCAATATTTGCGCGGGTTTGGTATCACATATACGGCGTAACCTAGAAGTTACGCACGTTTATTTCTGCCGTCGCCCGTAGTTTTTTGGGCTATAGGCAGGTATACCAAACCCGCGCAGTTTGGTATCCAATATGCAGCGTAAGGACTTACGTGGCGAAAATGGAGAAAACTTACTCCATTTTCACCTCGCCACAAAAAACAGCTGTAAGAAGCCTTACGCTGACTATTGGAGCCCCGTAACTCCCTAAACTGGCTGCTAAAATAAACCTAACACCTAACGCATGCGCAATGTCTATCTCCCTGTCAACCGCGATCTGCTAAAATAAACCTAACACCTAACGCATGCGCAATGTCTATCTACCTGTCAACCGCGATCCCCCCCCCCCCCCCGAAATCCCTAATAAAGTTATTAACCCCTAAACCGCCGCTCCCGGACCCCGCCGCCATCTACATAAACTAACCCCCTACTGTGAGCCCCTAAAACCGCCGCCATCTACCTTATCTATCCCCTAATTAGAACCCCTTACACCGCTGTCATCTACCTTATCTATCCCCTAATCTGACCCCTTACACCACCGCCACCTATATAAAAATTATTAACCCCCGAATCTAATCCCCCTATACCGCCGCCAGCTATATTAATATTATTAACCCCTAATGTAAGCCCCTTACACCGCCGCCATCTCTATTAAAATGATTAACCCCTTATTTAATCTACCTACCCCGCCGCCAGCTATATTATCTATATTAACCCTAAGTATATTATAGTTAATATAGGTATTACATTATATATATTAACTATATTAACCCTAATTATATTAGGGTTAATATAGTTAATATAGTTACTATAGTATTTATATTAACTATATTAACTCTATCTAACCCTAACACCCCTAACTAAATTTATATTAAATGAATCTAATTCATTTATAAACTAAAATATTCCTATTTAAATCGAAATACTTACCTATAAAATAAACCCTAAGATAGCTACAATATAATTAATAATTACAGTTGTGACTATGTTAAGGGTTAATATTTATTTTACAGGTAAATTGTTAATTATTTTAAGTAGGTATATATAGGCTATTAAAATAGTTATTAACTATTTAATATCTACCTAGTTAAAATAATTACCCAATTACCTGTAAAATAAATCCTAACCTAAGTTACAAGATACACCCTACACTATCAATAACTTAAATAAACTACAAACATCTATCTAAAAATACAATTAGAAATTAACTAAACTAAATTACAAAAACAAACAAACACTAAATTACAAAAAATAAAAAAAGATTACAAGATTTTTAAGCTAATTATCACCTATTCTAAGCCCCCTAATAAAATAATAAACCCCCAAAATAAAAAAAATTCCCTGCCCTATTCTAAATTAAACAAATTTCAAAGCTCTTTACCTTACAGCCCTTAAAAGGGCCTTTGTGGGGGCATGCCCCAAAGAATTCAGCTCTTTTGCATACAAATACAATACCCCCCTGTCCATTACATCCACCACCCCTCATACCCCTATTCTAGAAACCACTCCAAACCCCCCTTAAAAAAGCCTAGACGACTACCCCCCTGAAGATCTCCCCTACTTCTCTTCACCACACCGGGCCGAACTCCTGATCCGAGTCCGGGCGATGTCTTCCTCCAAGCGGCTAAAGAAGAATTCTTCCTCCGGCGACTGTCTGCCTCCAAGCGGGCAGCAAAGGTCTTCATTCTTCCGGCGGCATCTTCAATCTTCTCTTTCTTCGCTCCGCCGCCGCGGAGCATCCATCCCGGATCGACTACTGAACTTGGAATGAGGTACCTTAAATGACGTCATCCAAGATGGCGTCCCGCCGAATAAGTTAGAAAAATCTGATTGGCTGATTGGATCAGCCAATCGATTGAACGTTGAATCTGATGGGCTGATTCAATCAGCCATCAGATTTTTCTAACTTAATTCCGATTGGCCTATCAGCCAATCGGAAGTTCGGCGGACGCCATCTTGGATGACGTCATTTAAAGTACCTCATTCCAAGTTCAGTAGTCGTCCGGGATGGAATGGCTCCGCGGCGGCGGAGCGAAGAAAGGAAGATTGAAGATGCCGCCGGAAGAAAGAAGACTTTGGCTGCCGCTTGGAGGAAGACGTCGCCGGAGGAAGAATTCGTCTTTGCCGCTTGGAGGAAGACATCGCCCGTATCGGATCAGGAGTTTCGGTCCCTGGTGTGGTGAAGACAAGGTAGGGGAGATCTTCAGGGGGGAGTGTTAGGGCTTTTTAAGGGTGTTTGGTTGTTTTAGGAATAGGGGTATGTGGGTGGTGGGTTGTAATGGGGGGGGGTATTGTATTTGTATGCAAAAGAGCTGAATTCTTTGGGGGGCATGCCCCACAAAAGGCCCTTTTAAGTGGCTGTAAGGTAAAGAGCTTTTGAAATTTTTGTTAATTTAGAATAGGGCAGGGAATTTTTTTTATTTTGGGGGTTTATTATTTTATTAGGGGCTTAGATAGGTGTAATTAGCTTAAAAATCTTGTAATCTTTTTTATTTTTTGTAATTTAGTGTTTGTTTTTTTGTAATTTAGTTTAGTTAATTTAATTGTATTTTTAGATAGATGTTTGTAGTTTATTTAATTTATTGATAGTGTAGGTGTATTTGTAACTTAGGATAGGATTTATTTTACAGGTAATTGGGTAATTATTTTAACTAGGTAGATATTAAATAGTTAATAACTATTTAATAGCTATTATACCTACTTAAAATAATTAACAATTTACCTGTAAAATAAATATTAACCCTAACATAGCTACAATGTAATTATTAATTATATATGTAGCTATCTTAGGCCTAGATTTAGAGTTCGGCGGTAAAAGGGCTGTTAACGCTCCGCGGGCCTTTTTTCTGGCCGCACCATAAAATTAACTCTGGTACGAGAGTTTAATCAAATGCTGCGTTAGGCTCCAAAAAAGGAGCGTAGAGCATTTTTATTACCCTGCAAAATGCAACTCTCGAGTACCAAGTTGCTTACGGGACGCGGCCGGCCTCAAAAACGTGCTCGTGCACAGATTCTCCCATAGGAAACAAATGGGGCTTGTTTGAGGCGTGAAAAAAAAACCTAACAACACCTTGCAAAAAAGCAGCGGTTCAGCTCCTAACGCAGCCCCATTGTTTCCTATGGGGAAACACTCTCCTACGTCTGCACCTAGACACTCTAACATGTACCCCCGATCTAAACACCCCTAACCTTACACTTATTAACCCCTAATCTGCCGCCCCCGCTATCGCTGACCCCTGCATATTTTTTTAAAAACCCCTAATCTTCCGCTCCGTAAACCGCCCGCAACCTACGTTATCCCTATGTACCCCTAATCTGCTGCCCTAACATCGAGCCGACCCCTATATAATATTTATTAACCCCTAATCTTGGCCCCCCTCAACGTCGCCGACACCTAGCCTACACTTATTAACCCCTAATCTGACCGAGCGGTCCTAGCGCTACATATAATAAAGTTATTATCTTCGCCCCTAATCCGCCTCACTAACCCTATCATAAATAGTATTAACCACCTAATCTGCCCTCCCTAATATCGCCGACACCTAACTTCAGATTATTAACCCCTAATCTGACGACCGGGACAGGCTCACCGCTATTCTAATAATGTATTAACCCCCTAAAGCCTAAAGCTTAGTCTATCCTAACACTATACCCCCCTATAGTTAAATATAATTTTATCTAACGAAATAAATTAACTCTATTAAATAAATGATTCCTATTTAAAGCTAAATACTTACCTGTAAAATACATCCTAATATAGCTAAAATATAAATTATAATTATTTATAGCTATTTTAGGATTAATATTTATTTTACAGGTAACTTTGTAATTATTTTAACCAGGTACAATAGCTATTAAATATTAAGAACTATTTAATAGTTACCTAGTTAAAATAATAACAAAATTACCTGTAAAATAAGTCCTAACCTAAGATATAATTAAACCTAACACTACCCTATCTATAAAATAATTAAATAAACTACCTACAATTACCTACAATTAACCTAACACTACACTATCAATAAATTAATTAAACACAATTCCTACAAATAAATACAATTAAATAAACTAGCTAAAGTACAAAAAATAAAAAAGATCTAAGTTACAGAAAATAAAAAAATATTTACAAACATAATAAAAATATTACAACAATTTTAAACTAATTACACCTACTCTAAGCCCCCTAATAAAATAACAAAGCCCCCCAAAATAAAAAATTCCCTACCCTATTCTAAATTAAAAAAGTTACAAGCTCTTTTACCTTACCAGCCCTGAACAGGGCCCTTTGCGGGGCATGCCCCAAGAATTTCAGCTCTTTTGCCTGTAAAAGAATAAATACAATACCCCCCCCCCCCAACATTACAACCCACCACCCCACATACCCCTAATCTAACCCAAACCCCCCTTAAATAAACCTAACACTAAGCCCCTGAAGATCTTCCTACCTTGTCTTCACCATACCAGGTTCACCGATCCGTCCTGAAGAGCTCCTCCGATGTCCTGATCCAAGCCCAAGCGGGGGCTGAAGAGGTCCATGATCCGGTCAAAGTCTTCATCCAAGCGGGGCAGAAGAGGATCTTCCATCCGATTGAAGTCATCATCCAGGCGGCATCTTCGATCTTCTTCCATCCGGAGCGAAGCGGCAGGATCCTGAAGACATCCAGCGCGGAACATCCATCCGGACCGACGACTGAACGACGAATGACTGTTCCTTTAAGGGACGTCATCCAAGATGGCGTCCCTCGAATTCCGATTGGCTGATAGGATTCCTATCAGCCAATCGGAATTAAGGTAGGAACAGCCAATCGGAACAGCCAATAGAATGCGAGCTCAATCTGATTGGCTGATTGGATCAGCCAATCGGATTGAACTTGATTCTGATTGGCTGATTCCATCAGCCAATCAGAAAATTCCTACCTTAAATCCGACGTTGAGGGGGGCAGATTAGGGGTTAATAAATATAATATAGGGGTCGGCGGTGTTAGGGGTAGCAGATTAGGGGTACATAGGGATAACGTAGGTGGCGGCGATTTGCGGTCGGAAGATTAGGGGTTAATTATTTTAAGTAGCTTGCGGCGACGTTGTGGGGGGCAAGTTAGGGGTTAAGAAATATAATATAGGGGTCGGCGGGGTTAAGGGGCAGCAGATTAGGGTACATAAGTATAACGTAGGTGGCGGTCGGCAGATTAGGGGTTAAAAATTTTAATCGAGTGGCGGCGATGTGGGGGGAGCTCGGTTTAGGGGTACATAGGTAGTTTATGGGTGTTAGTGTACTTTAGGGTACAGTAGTTAAGAGCTTTATAAACCGGCGTTAGCCAGAAAGCTCTTAACTCCTGCTATTTTCAGGCGGCTGGAATCTTGTCGTTAGAGCTCTAACGCTCACTGCAGAAACGACTCTAAATACCAGCGTTAGAAAGATCCCATTGAAAAGATAGGCTACGCAAATGGCGTAGGGGGATCTGCGGTATGGAAAAGTCGCGGCTGTAAAGTGAGCGTTAGACCCTTTAATCACTGACTCCAAATACCAGCGGGCGCCCAAAACCAGCGTTAGGAGCCTCTAACGCTGGTTTTGACGGCTACCGCCGAACTCTAAATCTAGGCCTTAGGGTTTATTTTATAGGTAAGTATTTCGATTTAAATAGGAATATTTTAGTTTATAAATGAATTAGATTCATTTAATATAAATTTAGTTAGGGGTGTTAGGGGTTAGATAGAGTTAATATAGTTAATATAAATACTATAGTAACTATATTAACTATATTAACCCTAATATAATTAGGGTTAATATAGTTAATATATATAATGTAATACCTATATTAACTATAATATACTTAGGGTTAATATAGATAATATAGCTGGGCGGCGGGGTAGGTAGATTAAATAAGGGGTTAATCATTTTAATAGAGATGGCGGCGGTGTAAGGGGCTTACATTAGGGGTTAATAATTTTAATATAGATGGCGGCGGTGTTAGGGGCTCACTTTAGGGGGGTTATAGATATAATATAGCTGGCGGCGGGGTACGGGAGCGACGGTTTAGGGGTTAATAGCTTTTTTATTGTTAGGATAGTGAGGGGGGATAGCGGATAGAGGGTTAGACGTATCGGGCTTTGTTAGGGATGCGTGTTAGACTTGTCGGGCTTTGTTAGGGAGGCGTGTTAGACTTGTCGGGCTATGTTAGGAAGGCGTGTTAGACAGTGCGGGTGTTTTAGACTTTAGTCAGGTTTTATAGGCGCCGGCAGTTTCTAACGTGCCGCAAGTCACTGGCGACACCAGAAATTTGTACTTGCGCAGATTTCTGGACATCGCTGGTTTGTCAGACTTACGGCACGTTAGCATCTGACGGCGACTTATATGGGATAGCTCTATCTAACTCATGTGGGAGCTCTAATTTGTGCTCATAATCTAACCCATATTGTGGTAAAAGTCTTAATTTTGAGGTAGGAAATAGCCAAATATCTTTCTACGGTTGTGGTAATGCTAATCTGCTGTATCCATGATTGCACTTTTATTTTTTATTGAAGGGAGCACTTTATTAATCAAGCTTAGGAGCTGAGTGACACAAAACTCATTCTATTAGACAAGAATATTTCAAGATCCCTTAAAGTTGAAGTCAGCTCTAATTATTACAATATTATATTATAAATAGACCATAAATTTTCTTATGTATATAGGTATGTTAACGATAGAAAATACAATAGAGGTTATAGAAGCCAATTTTTACCTTTACATTTTAATTCTACACAATTTCATCTGTCTTCTGAAAGCTGACTTCACATCTTTGTTTTTTTAAGCTATAAATTAAAGGATTTAATACAGGAACAGCAACTGTATTAAAGATGGCTAAAAGTTTTTTAGAGTTCAGGTTGGCTACTGCAACTGGCATCAGGTATTGGCAGAAGAGAGCGACATAAAGAAGGATGACCACTGTGAGGTGTGAGGAACATGTGTAGAAGGCTTTAAGTCTACCTGAACTGGATTTGATCCTACATATGGCAATAATAATGAAAACATAAGAGATAAAAGTGAGAACAGCAGGCAAACAAGTTAAAAATATTCCTACAGTAAACATATAAAGTTGTACAACTGAAGTATCATTGCACGTGAGTTTGAGAAGAGGTATAATATCACAGAAGAAGTGGTTGATCTTGTTGGCTCTATAACAAGTGAATCTTGATATCAAACAAAGATAAGGTAAAGATTTCATAATTCCCATCACCCAACAGAACATCATTAGAAATACACAGGCTCTATGGTTCATGACTATTGAATATTGCAAAGGGTTACAAATGGCGACATATCGATCATAACTCATAGCTGCTAGTATCGTTAGTTCATCCAAAGTTAAAACTAAGTACAGAAACATCTGTGTCATACAACCCCGAAAATAAATGATATGATCCCCTGTTATAAAGCTAATAAGGACCTTATGTAAAGTGATGGTTACAAATGACATATCCATGATGGACAAGTTAGCAAGAAATAAGTACATTGGTGTTTGCAGCTGAAGGTCCAGGCAGACAAGTAGAACAATGGTCAGGTTACCTCCAAGAGTAATGAGATAAATTAGAAGAATTAGAGAGAAGATTATAGCCTGTAGGTTGGGGTCATCTGAAAATCCAGATAAAATAAAATATGTCACCAAAGTATTATTCAAATGCTCCATATCTTGAGTGATCTGAAAACAAAAGCAAGAAATATAATTTAATTAGATGAATATTCATAATACAATTTGGGTGTATATCAAAATAGAACTATTGTTTTTTTTAAAGGGTTTTCTATTAGATTGAAAATATACCAGTTACTGAATAATAATCTAATGGAACATGACTTGTGAATCCTATTTTTCCAAATCCTTTCACCAGAATACATAAAAGATAAAAGAGAGACAAGCGCAACCACGATTCACTGTATCAATTTATTTCAGTCAAACAATGATTACATGTAATACACTTACAGGAGATAAAAGAAAAATGAGCCTTGAAATAACCGCTTCCAGCCACACTGGTGTTCAGGTCAGACAGCCAGTCTGTAGATCGTATGACAACCTGTCAGATCTTTATTGGGAACTGCTATAGTCACCTCCCTCTAGACAGATTGGTCCCCATGAACTTGAGATGGAGAAGCCGGTTATACCACGCTGTCAGCAGATATTTCGCCTGCTACCTGGACGCGTTTCGTCTGTATCTGGGCAAACTTTTTCAACAGGATATTGGTGTATAGGTAGGTCACTGATTGGTGTTTTGAATTTACCGGGCTTGTGTTGGATCCGCCCCTGACCTGTGACGTATGCTGCCAATGAAATTGCAGAAATTGTATCTGAATGTCTGTTGTATGTATAATGCGGCTTATTATGAGTCCTTAATAGCGTCAAGATACTTAGCTAATACAATGTGGCATAACTAATGTGCAATGCAACAATATAAAATCCATATAAAAAGACATAATTAAAAACAAACATGAAAATCACATATTAAAATAGAACAACATATGTTCATATATGCAGTCTTAATAAAAATTCATTAAAATTATGGGGGGGAGAAAAAAAAACTGTAATTAAAATCCTCCATGTCTCAAAATTAAATCAATGTAAATATTTGCATAAGAAATTATCACATCTAGGCAAGAATCCCCGCTTGCTTTGTCCCCAGAAATAACTCATATACAATGTTACCAATGCACAAGAGATATTAGATATGCAATCAATGTAAATATTTGCATAAGAAATTATCACATCTAGGCAAGAATCCCCGCTTGCTTTGTCCCCAGAAATAACTCATATACAATGTTACCAATACACAAGAGATATTAGATATGCAAATTCTCAGTTTTTTTGCTTCAAAAGTACTGTTTTAACACAGCTATCCTTTTAAACAGGATTATAGCAGCAAATCAGAAATTATAGCAGCAATCAGAAATCTGATTTGCTGCTATAATCCTGTTAAAAGGATAGCTGTGTTAAAACAGTATTTTTGAAGCAAAAAAAAAATGAGAAATTGCATATCTAATTTGCATAGCTTATCCAGAATCTTCTTGTGCATTGGTAACATTGTATATCAGTTATTTCTGGGGACAAAGCAAGCGGGGATTCTTGCCAAGATGTGCTAATTTCCTATGCAAATATTTACATTGATTCATTCTTAATAATAAATACTTAATGATCTGATACTATACATGTACCTTATTCATAAGTAAATAAAATTATCACCTAGAACAAAGTCATCTATATTTAAGAACCTAATGGGATATAAGAAATACCCTGAATAAACTAAAAAAGGAACCTATCTAAAAAAAAACTAATATATTAAATTATAACATCATAAACTACCTAACCTATGATGACTATGCCATGAATGCTTGAAGATCTATATCGATATTTAGACCTTTTGGTGTATCCATTTAGTTTCAGTTTGTCTTAACTTTAATAGAAGATTATTCACCCTACAGTCAATATGTTCTAAGACCTTAAATGTAATACCTGTACTATTGCAATTATGTTTAATTTTACAATGATTCCAAACACTATGTCCCTCCATCCCATTTTTAATGTTTGTTAAATGTTCATATACCCTTCATTTTCTCTTGGTTTGCCCTATATATATAATACCACATAAAGAGGTTAACCTTGTAGACTAAATAAGTGGGATTATAAGTTGTTCTCTACTTAATATCAAATTTTTTTGTTCTATACCAGTTTATTTATAGCTTGATTGATTCTGTCCCACAGGGCTTTTTAGAGAATAATATATGGGAAATACTGAAATCGGCTTTTCTTAGGAACCTGATCAATTGTCTGTCTTGTGTTTATTTTTCATGTCTGTGTATGTATGTGTATATATAAATATATATATGTGTAATCTGTGTCACTAACTGTCTTTATCATGTCTTTTCTTGGATGTCCTCTCACTACCTTAAGCTAAATCTATCCAAAACTGAGCTCCTTATTCCCCACCTTCTTCAAAAATCTCCACCCCAACTTCGCTATAACTGTCAATAACTCCATCATTACCCCTGCCCCACATGCTCTATGTCTTGGAGTCACAGTTGACTCAGATCTTTCTTTCACTCCTCAAATTTAGTCCTTGGCTAAAGCCTGCCGCTTCCACCTTCAAAACATCTCTAAAATTAGACATTTCCTTTCACAAGACACAATTAAGATTCTAATCCACTCTCTCATCCTTTCCTGCCTTGATTACTGCAACTCTTTCCCCTCTGGTCTCCCTAGCTGCCGCCTAGCTCCTTTACAATCCATAATGAATGCCTCTGCCAGGCTCATCTTCCTTACACGTCTCTCTTCATCTGCTGCACCTCTTTGCCAATCCCTTCAATGGCTTCCTCTTGCCTCCAGGCTTAAGCACAACATTCTCACTCTGACATACAAAGTCCTCAACTGCACTGCTCCCGCCTACATCTCAGACCTTGTCTACAGATATTCTCCCTCCCGACCCCTTCGCTCAGCCTATGATCTCCTACTCTCCTCCCCTCTTGATACCTCCTCACGTTTACAAGACTCCTCCAGACTGACTCCCATCTTGTGGAACTCTCTGCCTTGCCTAGTTTTGAAAGCTTCAAGCACTCCCTAAAGACTCTACTATTCAGGGATGTATACAACCTACACTAACCTTTCCTAACTCCACTGCTATCCCCTTGAACCCTTAGCATGTAAGCCTATGAGCCCAGCTGTAGATCACTCACATAAGAGCCGATTACAACAGTGCAACTCTACCCATTTGACCCCCTATAAATGTTACCTTGTATACCTTGTTTATAGCGCTGCGGATTCTGTTGGCAAATACCTGATATTAAAAATAATAATAATGATAAAAATAATATATACATATATATATATATATATATATATATACACAACACAGAAAACCTGGTACTCACTAGTAAGCACACAGTAATATTTAAAAGCAAAAATGGGAGATTCATATATGTGTGTGTGCTTTTATTTGAACTGATTTGAACTTTTAACAGTTATGGAGCCTTTACACTGTTATTTTATTTCCTTGAATGTACATTAATGCACACGGCTCTACAGATACATCATAATGTTTGAGGTCACTGCATGTGAGTGTATGGGCATCTGTGTTTTAATATTTGTCATTAAAACAGTAAACACTATGGGGCTGATTTATTAAAGCTTCACCTGTGAATGTGCTGGAATTCCACGTCAAATTAGACGCCAAGTTGATCTGCCGTCGTTAACACAGCGTCAATGTTGAAATGTTCGACATAATATA